>NW_005842368.1:698792-723474 GCF_000455745.1 Alligator sinensis | reverse complement strand
AGGTCCCCTACCATGTCATCCCCCGTTGCCAATACCAGGTCCAGTAAGGCATTCCCCCTAGTGGGACCGTGTACCTCCTGTGTCAGGTGGAGGTCCTGTACACAGGATAGAAACCTGCGTGAGCGGTGGGACTTTGCTGTCTGTGACTCCCAGCAGATGTCCAGGTAGTTTAGGTCCCCCATGACTACCGCCTCTTTAGCTTTTATGGTCTCCGACAGCTGCCTCAGGAGCCCCGCATCTATTTCTTCCCCTTGATGTGGGGGTCTGTAGCAGACCCCTACCACCAAATCCCTTTCTGCTTGACCTCCATGTAACCTAACCCACAATCCTTCTACTTTCTCCTCCTCTGATTCAGTTTTGATGAGGGTCGATGTATATTGCTCACTGACATGGAGCGCAACCCCACCCCATCTCTTCCCCACCCTGTCCTTTCTGTACAATCTGTAACCCTCAATGTGTGCCACCCAGTGCTTTAATTAGACAACCTCCAATATCCGATCTAATTAAAGCACCTGCAGTGTCACATTCAGCGTCCTGCACTTCAAAATGGCAGTGGGGGCACTTTAGCTAAAGCTCTTTAGACAAGCTTCAGTTACAGTGCCCCACCACCATTTTGAAGCATGGGGACACTGAATACATGTGATGGAGAGGCTGTTGGAGCGTGCTAATTTCGATGAATCGTGTCTGCTCCTACGCATGCTAATTAGCATGTGTTGGAGCAGACGTCCAGCACGTGTATAGGTCCCCATAGAAAATGAGGGTCGAAGGGACCTCAGGAGGTCACATCTAGTCCAACCCCCTGCTCCAAGCAGGACCAGCCCCAACTACATCATCCCAGCCAAGGCTTTCTCTACCTGGGTCTTAGAAACCTCCAAGGATGGAGAGTCCACCACCTCTCTGGGGAGCCTGGTCCAGTGCTTCACCACCCTCCTAGTGACAGAGAATTTCCTAATATCCAACCTCAACCTCCCTTGATGCAGCTTGAGCCCATTGCTCCTTGTTCATCATCTGCCCCCACTGAGACCAGCCCAGCTCCATCCTCTTTGGACCCCCCTGCAGGGAGGTGAAGGCTGCTGTTAAACTACCTTCAACTGGTCATCTGCCTTCTCCAGACCCCCGAGTAACTTACACTGACATAGAAAGCCAAGGTATGATAGACTAGCACTAATGTGTAGTATGGCCAGGCCCTTGATTTCCTGGTTTATGCAGCACAGGGATGAATCACCAGCTCTGTCATGCTCCAGGGCCAGCAGTCACAAGCAGTCTTTAGAGAGGAAATGAAAACTCTGGCATGAAACAAGCCAGCCTCCCAGTTGAGAGCTGAAGCCAGGCTCCCTAATATCATTCCTTATTGATTTCGCTCCTACTGCAGGGAGGTTGGCTTCGGAGGACTTTTATGACTCCAGTTGCTGGCACTTGCACCCTGATGGGCTCCTGCCACAGCTGTTCTTGTGAGACTGAATCCCTTGCTTGCCAGCAGAGGAGCAAACGAACACATCATCTTGTGATGTGGCCTTTTAACCCTGTTCCTTCATGGAGCCCCTTATTTACTATGGGATTTTCCCCTTTACTGCGAGCGGCTCTCAGAGGCTGGGACGCTGCCAGTTCTGTACCCGTGTCTGGGGAAACGTGGAGGCATTGCCCTGTCTGCCCCCTGCTATTATTACTGAAATATTATTGCTCTTCCTACAGTAGCAGAGCCCCCAGCAAGCCCCCAGCCCTATCATGCTCTGCCCTGACAATCTTTCTAACCAGATGAGAGGTTAGACACCAAAGGGAGGTGTTATTCTTCCAGTTTCCCAGGCACAGAGAGAGAAAGCAGCTTGCCCCAGGTCACGCTGGCAGTCTGCAGCACACAGCAAATGATCCCAAGCCCTAGCTCATGGCTTAACCACAAAGCAGCCTTCCCTCTCCTACTGGGCACTGTTCGGGTTAGGATATTGGACTAGACTGGCTACTGGCTTGGTCTGCACTGAATACTGCTTCCTATGTTCCTATTTATTTTGAGGTTGATCAAAGCCCTTTTGTAATTCTTAGACCTACAGATTTACCCTATTAGTTCAATTCAAACAATGCTACGGGAGCTTAGACATCAGACATGTCGCCTGCAATGAGAGAGAAATGGCATTTTTACACTGAGATAAAAGAAAAACACCTGCATATGCCTGAATTGAGTCACTGTGACTGTCCCCACACCCCTGCCCTAACACCTGCTGTTAGTGCCTAATATTTAGGTCCTGATCCTGTAAATACTCAGAGCCGGCTTCTAGTCCATCCATCTGCCTAAGCGCAGTCCTAGTCCACCCTGTTTGAATCCCCGATAAACTGTGAATTCAAATGGCGGGTCATCCTCCCCTTCCTCACTGCGTTTTCGTTATTTAGTCTTAAGGCAAAAACGACGGCACGTTACTAAAATAGCAGTGTTAATGGCTCTCAGGGGCTCGAGCAGGGTGGGCTAGAATCACAGGTAGATGCCCAAGTTCACTTAGACACCTAAGGGGAGGAGTAGGATTTGGCCTTTTAGAGACTTTGGTGGCTGTATTTAGGGTTGTATGATGGGTTTGATTTTTTTTCTCCATTTCTCCTTGGTTTGGGGGCAGCAGCTGGGCTTGCAGGAGCATTTGTATCTCTGATTGATGACAGCGACACCTCGAGCCCTCTGTAGGCGACTTTTACTGTGAGTGGTTTAATGCAGGAGTCAAGATAAATAAAAATAAAATAAATCAAAGTCTCACAAGCAGGATTTTAAACCCTGGCCTGTGAAGGGATTTTGGACTCAATTAAAAAGCACTGAGCAATCTTTTTGTGACTCAGAGCTTTTTATGTAAAGAAGACAGTGATGTAGCATTTTCCATTTTAAAAAGCCCGTAGCGCTTCGTCTTCCGGCGTCAAGGTCCATCAGACTCCCACAGATAAGAGATCAGAGCTGGCCCCATCACCGTCAGTGCATCGGGAATCATCCTCTGCAGGGCTGGAGTCAGTCACTCGGTTGTACGGATGCTTGAATCAGAGTCAAGAGCAGAACTAACGACTGTAGTAGCGTTGTGCATGATTGTGCACCAGCCGCACAGGGGCATTGGCTGGGGTAACTCCCAAACAAGGAGAATCATGTTTGGGGTGGTAAATTCACATTGAAGACAGCCATCCCTCCTTCCTGTTCATCTACAGATGCACGTTGATCCTTTTGAAGCCATTTCAAGAAGCCTGGAGCTACTTCTCCCTGAGTCAGGTGGAGGGAATATTGACAGACTTTTTTGTTGTCGAACAAGATCGTAAATGCACGGTAGCCTCAGCTCGGGATGAAACACGAAGGGACCCCATTCAGCTCCAACCTGTACTGACGCGCTCATGAAATCGAAGGGTGGAAGGGACCTTGATGGCCACCTAGTCCCACCTCTGTGCAAAGTGAGTGCGAAACACTAGTGAATTGGAAAGGTAGCAGTTGGCGCTCACGTGGTGCCGATGCAAAGGAAACACCACATATCCCGTAGAGCAGCAGTGAATCAGGCCCATCCTTTCTTCACCGGTATCACTGCACGATAACATGGTGATTATTTATTATGGCCTCACTGCAGAAACCAGGAGCCGTAGTCCCGGACCAGGACCCCGCTCTGTTCAGTGCTGCACAAACCCAGCGCAAAAAGCCCATCCCTGCCCCAAAGAGTTTGCAACCTAACTTCACACATTTCCTTGCATCTATTAATTCACAGCTGCTGCTGGGCCAGCGGAAGAAGCACAGGGATGCATTTAGTGGGGGCCACGCCAATAGCAACTGATCTCAACCTGGAGATCCACAAATTGCTTCATCTTCATGTAGAGATTATTTCACTGAGCTGGGAAGCCACGCGCTGGACCGACCAGCTCTTCTCACTACCCGCTACTGCATTCCTCTTCTGCATCTGCTCCAGCCCCTTTTCCCAGGAGCTGTCCCCCACCCAGGACAGGAGGAGCATGGGGGGACGTTACTCCACTCTTCCCTCCCCAGATTCAGGGCCTGCCCAACCCGCAGCATAAATCAAACCAGGTTTTGATCTACTCTATTCTGCAAAATCCTCTCTGGGCCGCGGGAAACACAGTCTAGTTGGTATGAAGGCCACAGCCCTGTCCCTTCCCCAGTCTGCTCTCGGCTGGCCCCTGATTTACCAGTTCCTTGTCCCCAGTTTGCTTCCTGTGCCTAGGAGGGATCATGGTGTTGGTGGGTCCAGTGCTGGTGGGGGAACTGCCTTACACAGGAGCCATTTCCACCCATCACACGCTTTGGCACAGGAGACTCCTGCCTATTTGAAACTCGTGGACTGGGGCAATGCTAGAGAAGCAGATGAAGAGAGGAATTCTGCTCCAGAGCTTGGGGATGGGCACGTACTAACACTTGAAAGGTTTGAAAGGCTTGAAAGAAAGAATAAAAGAAAGGAGGAAGGGAAGGATGGCTCTACCGGGGTCCCTTTAAATACCTTTAAGGTGCAGCAGTCGCTTAAATGTGCGCTGCTCTTCTCCCCTCCTTTGAGATGCGTTTCCCACCTTCCCAGCCTGGTGTTGCTCTTTCACCAGCCTCTGTGAAAAGGGTGCTTGGAAGGAAAGTTTTATTCCCTGGCATTTTTGGAGAGGCTGATTAGTATTGACCAGGCAGTGCGTCCCACTTAATCTCAGCGTCTCAATGTGGTGTCTACAGCTGATCACAATCTCCAAGAAAAGCTGATTGCTAATTATCTTTCTCTCTGGGAAAACCTGAGAAAGCTGGTCAATAGCAGCCCATTTTGCCAGGGTCCGCATGACAAAGGTCATCAATCAGCGTCCAGTGGCATCACGCCACAAGGACCGGCGGTGTCACAGGGGAGGGGGGTAATCCTGCGAAGGTGCTGAGCGCTCTCTCGGGGAATGCTGCCTGCCCCGCCATGCCCAGCGGCTTTGCTGACCGATAAACGTGCTCAGGGCTTCAGACTGTCAAGACTGAAAGCAAATGGGTTTATAAGCATGTGTGCATATGTGTGCACATGCGTGTGTGTGCGGCAGAGAAAGAGAGATTTCCAATGCAATACAAAATCATTCTTTCGCAGCCCTGTCATGCCATAAGAGGAGGCTTTGGGTGTTAGAGATAGACCCCGGAGCCTTTCACCTGGAGGCTGCTGGGGCCTGCAGACCATCACCACCCTATGCTAGTGGGAAGGGGTGTATCACTCCACTTCCCAGCCCACAAGCATCCACATCACACATCCACATACCCATCCCAAGTCGCATTAACTGAGAGTCTAGGAAGATGGAGCTGAACGATACTAGAGCTCTCCTAATGGAGAGGTGGAGGGACAGGTTGGCCCTGCTATTGTTTCTTGATAGGACTCAGCAGGCCCCGTTATTCTGGTAACTGGGCACTTCACACTCTTCATGACGCCCTACAAGGCAGGCAAGCACAGAGAGATAAGGGCCTAATTTTGCAAAGGCATTTCCGTGCCTCACTCCCACTGCTCTCCATGGGAGTTCGGTGCCTGAGACTTGCCCCGTACCCCGCAGACAGTGCATGTCCCCAGCATCACGCAACCCATATCTCCCAAAGCCCAGGTTGGTGCCATTACTCTCTGCATCGCATCCTTCTGATGCTGCTGGCGCCTGGCATGGCTCTGGCTGCCACCCAGGCACGCATTGCTAAATTGTGAGATTCGGGGAGGGAAGAGCGGAGACCTCATTCCCTGTGCGATGGACACTAATGGAGCACATGGCTGGGCAGCAGCTGGGTCGCAGATATGCGAGGCTGCGCTCTGAAATATGTGAGACACATCCAATTCCAGGAGCCTGCCACACTGATTCTCCGAGCAGGGGAGTGTCGCATTAACGTACGACACCTCCAGGCTCGGGGTGCAGCAGCGAGACCAGACCGGTGATAGCTGAAGCGGTTGGGAGGCTGATTTGATCTTCCCTTATCGTGAGGGACCATTGGCACTTCAGAAGCAGTGCTTTCTGAGACGAGCGGCCACTTCTGTCCAATGACCTGCCTGCCTGAATTTTTTAAATACTAAATGCTATGCATTTATTGTGGCATTTCTGGGATCTGAGCTGGCTTCTGACCTAAATTAATGATCTTCCTGGAAATGATGCATTCAGGGTGGCTGGTAGAACGAAGGAGCTTCAAAGGCACAAGGAAGGAAAAGCTGGGCTCGCTCGGTTCGCTCTTGGGGAACACGGCTGCGCCCATTGTAATAGTGGCAGTCTCTAAACTGTGCCCACGTACAGTCCGGCAGCACGGTCACGTCTGGCACCTGCAGCCCGCAGCCCCAAGCTGAAACGCTCTCCCTATCTGTGAGCCCTATCTGTGAGCATGTAGCAGGCAGTGATTATGCCATTATAATGCCATTATAGTGCCATTATAATGGCAATTGGTTTGCTAATAAACGGGGTTGAAGCAAACTCCTTCATCCCTAGAGGAAACCTCTTAATGGAAAAGTTGCCATATAACAGGCCATATAGCTGCATCCACCTCTGGATGGAGCCAGGCTTTGTGGAGCCTGGGAGTGGCAGGGGGAGATGGCCAAGGAAAGCGGAGAGCATTGAATTGTAGGTCGGTGGGTGCCATGCTGAGCACGGGGACACACCAGGTAGCGTGCGGAGGCCAGAGGATGGGCTGCAGGTGACCTCAACTTCCTTGCTCTTTACTTGTGCCACATGGTATGGTTTGCATTGGTGTTTCTGCAGCTGTGGTGTGTGCGAAGAGCTGGCATGGAGACTCTTGTGGACAAATGAGCCCAATGGGGAACTGGACACAATGGCTTGGGAGCGCCCTCCTAGTGTTGTGCTCCTATGAGGAGAAGCCATGAGAGGAAGGAGGGAGACGGCACACACACCGTCACGCTCCCAAGCAACCTTTCCAGCCTTAGCGGCCGTGCCTTTGCTTCCCGCAGTGCTTGGTTTTGCAGGTCCTCGCCAGAGCTCACGGGTTGATGGAGCAGCTGAGGCTGGCACCGAAGACTGCAGCTTCCAGAAATGACTGTGCAGGCTGTCTTTAAATGGGCACGATCCAGACTGCTGTTATTGGAGCATGAGGTCTTATCGCCGTCATGTATTTTCTGCCTGTGACCCCACTACCATCCCCTGAGTCTGTGATTCACACAACAGCCTGCATCACGGCTCTGAATCAGTTTGTAGCCCCTGGGTCAGCCTGGCTGCATGAACTTTCAGCAGAAATATGGTATGTTAAGTGTGAGGTGAAGAGGCAGCTGTGGTCCCAACCAGAGAAGAAAGGAGCTGAAGGCAAGGGAGGCTCAGCCTCTGTTATTAAAATTCCCATTTAGATGGATGAGATTGCAGTGACACTGAGCTCAGATGCACGATTATGAAGCTTTCTCAGGACATGAGGGCACAAGCACTGGGTCCACCTATTGAGCCTCAAGAGAGAGCTAAATGTTGCGGGGAAGCTATCAGTGCTGGTTAAGGCAAAGTGCATGATAGAAAATATGTCAGCGCTATTTGGAGATGCTTCTTCTCTCCTGGTATTGAGTGTAACAGCCTGGGATTAGTCTGCATGGAGAAAAGTGGGTTAGCAAAAGGGATTGTTAGAGCAGAATTGATCTGTACTGTGCCTCATGGTCTCATGGTACCTGCACACACACCCCGCACATGCTGGGCTGCTGTTATGTCGCATGAATTAAGCAGGGCTAAATCAAGTGGGTCCCTTAAGGGCGACAACTCAGGTACTGCATGAAGGGATACTGGTGAGTGAGTTGGTTTTTCTCTGCAGCATTGAAGTGGTGGTGAGGGATGCCTCCAGGACAGTGAGCTTGGTGAGAAGGAGGGACTCATGTCTTGGCAGTGATCGCAAGGGCACCGTGGAGGCCCAGACCTAAGGGCCATCACAAAGAAGTGCCATGGATCCTTACAGCAGAGGATGCCACAAGGTCATACCTATGGGCTTTGTGTTTTTAAGGCTGACGCTTTTTGCTGCTGGAGCTGCTCAGTCTCAGCTGCCCCAAGGAAGGACACATCCACGTTGCAGGCGGTGTAGTGCAGAGACACCGGAGCTATGCACTGGCTCAGGCCCTGGTAGCAGTCTAGCCGTGGCAGCATGGAGGAGGGTAAATTAGCCAATGCTGAACTCCACGCTGCTGTGGACAGACAACTTCCAGGTACTGCCAGGATCTGAAGTGTCTCCAGCGAGACTGCATCTACAGTATGGTGTGTAAAAGTGAGAGGCAATGAGCAATGAAAGCCAGCCCTGGAGTCTTCTGCTTGTGTTTGCACATGCGGTGCCTGGCATGGTTGGCACTGGTCCGGGACGGGTGCTCTGGGGAGCTATCTCAGTGCAGTTAATAAGAGGTGCTCACTCAGCATGCTTCCCCATTCATTGTTTTACCCCTGCCCTTTAATCCGGACCTGCCGCACCTGCAGCGTTTTTGGCACGGGTTCCCCGTGCGCTCTGCAAGCACACGCTCGCTCTACACCGAGACCTCCCTACTCTGGGCTCCAGAGCACCTCAGTCCGGTCCCTCAGTCAGCCTTGCCATTGCCCTTTGAGTGCTCCTACAGCTCTGGCAATGAGTCATGACCCTGATGTGCCGTGAGCCCCGCTCGTTTGTTCCTTACCTTCCTAGGAGAGACGGCCATTCCCGAGACTTTACACCTAAGCCCAGAAGAGACTCCCTGCGTCATCAAGCCCAATCCCCAGCTATCAAAGGCAAGAACATCCCACGATCCCCTTCAGAGACTGAGCAAGCTTCATCTTAAAACTAGTTTGGTTTCCTGTCCTCCACTGCTCCCAGTGACACAGAGGCTTGGCTGTACTCCTAGATGCCTGAAAGTTCGAAACAAATTAAATTGCATTGTCAACCTTGGACGAGCGTAGCATTTTTCGCTATTGCTAGATGTCGGCTGTACATTTCTGCTCCGTGATAAAATCCTGGTCAGAACTTGGACCCAAGAAACTCAATGAACAGGAGACAACCCAGAATAGAAAATTAGCTTGTAGGAATACCAGAGAATATTGTGGATTTAAAAACACAGCTTTCTCCCAGTCTTTTGAATGCATGTATTTGACTGGAAAATATTTAGGTGCAAATGTAAATATAGATTCATTGATCTCAAGAGCCAGGAGGGACAATCATCAGTGTCTAATTTGACACACGCCAGAGCACCAAAGAGGCTAATTTCTTCAGCCAGCTCCTATCTTCTGTTTGAGCTTGAGTTGAGGCTAAAATTGTGTCGCAGCAGTCACAGAGGTCATGGAAATCGTGACAATAAGGAGACTCAATGACTCTCTGGAGGCATCTCTCATGTTGTCAGGAGACACAACACATAGGTTCATGGGAGATGTTATTCAGCTAGGGATGCTGGCCTATGACAGGGGTATTAAAGGTATGACCTATGTATATGTATATCCATGTGCATATGCAATAAGCTGCATATCAGCTTAGATAGGTGTGTGGGTGGGTGTGTACACACACACACTCACCCATAGACACACACGTTGTTGACTTCCCAGTTCTCAAAGCTATAACACAAGCTGCGTCACCTTCTCTTGCCCATCTGATGCAGGCTAAAAACTTTCTTAAAAACCTCCTCCCTTTGCCCATAAACTTTAGATACTTTGTCTAAGCTGAATTTTCCCCCTAAGCATTGAAGGAGGTGCCACTGGGACCAGAAGTCCTGCTTCTGTTTTTTCTGTCCCCTGAAAAAGAAGGGTGGAGGACAGAAAAGGGGCCTGTGTGACGGTGGCCGGATGCTCATGATACAAAGGCCTATCGCAGAGAAGCAGGTCCTACAGACTTCATCTAGTGCAACCCCCTGCCTGAGGCAGGATCATCCCTAATCCAAATCATCCCGTAATCTAAACTCTTTGTAAAACTGCCGTCAACCCTGACACAGCGCAAGCCATAACGCCCAAACCTGCCACCGGTAAAGCACAGGAACGATGGCAGTCAATGTCCTGCTTCCATAAACAACGGTACACTCGAGAGCTCCCAGGTAGAGGCCATACCCCTGCTACAGGCGAAGGCAAAACCCTCCACAGTCCATACCAATCTGACCAGGGGGTAAAACTCCTTCTTGACCCCAAATACAGTGTCAGTCTGACCTTAAGCAGGGGGGCCAGACCCTCTAGCCAGGAACCTGTGGCTTTAGCCCCAGCAGTGCGGTGGCACACCCCAGTCAAAATCCCAAGACTGGTCCGCAGCCAACACCCAGTGCCTCTGAGGAAGGCTTAAAAACCCCCTGACGTGTAGTAGAAAGTGGGGGAGAGGACAACCAGCAAAGCCCAGAGGCATGGGATATACCCATAGTAGAGCACAGGCATTGCTTGGCCTGGATCACCCCTGACCAGTGTCCGTCCAGCCCCTTCTTGAACACCTCCAGGGACGGAGGCCGCACCTTCCCTAGGTGTCTATGCCCCTGCCTCGCTGCTCTACCAGGGAAGAAGTGTTTCCTGAGATCCAACCTGAACCTACTTCACTGCAACTTCGCGCCGTTGGTCTGCATCCTCCTTTCTGCAGGGACAGAAAAAAGGTGCTTTCCCTCTTCTTTACGGCAGCCCTTCAAGTATTTGAAAATGTCTATTGTGTCCCCTCTCAAGGGCCTTTCCAGGCAGGATCTGAAGTCCCAGGGGCAGCAGGGGCTTGGAATAAGCTGTGCAGAATCCATGGGGCAGAAGAAGGAGATGGGTGTCGGCGCATTATTTCCACTTCCCTGCCTAGCAGATATGCTCCCCCTCTACCTCATGCAGGTGAGTGGGATGCAGGTGGGGATGAGGAAACCTTGGTTCTCAACAAGACAGCCAGCAAAGTCACCTCCGCACCCCAGAAAGCATGCTTCAGACCTGGTCCTGACTACCCCCCCTGAGCACCGCCGAACCCTTTTGGACCAGTCCAGGTACGTTGGATAATTGCTTATGGGAAAGCCACCACTCAGCTCCGAGGAACATATGTTCTGCTACTTAAAATAGCCACAGGCTTGTTTCCCTCCACCAGCAAAGACCAAATGGCTCTGAATCCTCACATTTGCCTGAACGAGCTAAGACGATCCCCAGGTGGAGGGTGTTTCTGATAGCTCAGAATATGGTTTGCAGCGTCAGCAATGATCCCGCTAGCTGCAGGAGGGCTAGCACACTAAACGTGTAACACTCTGCTTGTGCAACATCACATGGGCAGAAATAGTCACAACGGTAAGGAAATGACAAGGGCCATATTCCTGCACAAGCGGTTTGGTTTGCAGAGTTTATAAAGTGACTAAATTCTTCTGCTGGTGAAGACTTTCCTGGCCTAGGTCTCAATGTAGTAACTGGATGTGGCGGGGGTAATACTTGGACCCACACAGAGAAGCGCTAGAGTCCCCACCATGGTGTCCTTGTGCAGACGTTATGGCAAGTGCGCAGCTGTAACCAGCAGAGCTTGGCGACTCCTTGCTCTGCACCAGTGGAAGTGACTTGAACCAACAAGATGATTCGCCTTACAGTTCACAGATGAGCCGAGCATTTATGTTTAAGTACACACCTGTGACGACTACTTAGCTTGTGAGACCAGGTGCAGTCACTCCAGTGCGGTCACGCAAGACAGCAGCCAAGCATGGGACATTTCAGCCCAAAAGATAAAAGACTCCAAAAATTATGGGTGCACAAAGCCAGAGGAGGTCTGAATGGAAACCGCTCTGCAGCCCTAAGTCGGGGGGTTGCTTTAGGTCCTATAGTATAGGAGGGGGTGAATAATAAGTGAACTCATCCGTGTGTCTCAAGTGCTGTAACTTTTTCAGTCCTTTCTGAAACTCAGACATTTCTGCCCTGAAACCACCAGCCAAGCTAGCCTGGTATTGACAAGCTTAATTTACCATTAAAGAGGTAATTTGTGAAAGGACACGTGATCTCCAGAAATGTCAAAGATCGCTGCTTCTTGTGGCACTGTTTCAATGCTAATAAGTAGCTGCAGAGCCAGCTGAGTGACAGCTGAAGGAGTCCAATTGTTCTTTCAATAAAATGGTAATTTGCAACACGGCGAGTGAAATACTTTGCGGCCCCAGAAGGCAGGTGCCACTAACTTCTGCAAAGAGCTCGAGCTCTGTGCTGGGCGGCATTTATGTGTGCTGGCGTGGTCACCTCCCACTCAGTTTAGTCCTGGGTTAGCGTTTTACTCATCCATACTGCAATGAAATACACATCAGTGTTGGGAAGAGATGTCCGGGGCTGTTATAGTTGTGCTAAATGTTGCTATCCCATAAGCCTGGATCTAGAGCAAAATCACACATCACCTCCAAGCCAATGGGTGTGCCAAGCACGGCCATTCAGGATCTGCAGGTGCAGCAATCTGATGCATCCCGATTCAGCCCAGGGCCACGAGCCTGGCTTTCCCACATCCGGGTGACTGCTCAGACCCAGCGGGCTGTCGATCATTCTGGCGTTCTCCTTCTCCTCTCTCATCTTCCTCGGTGAAAGGCTCATAGGACGTGGTGCACCGTTGCAAAAGGTTTTGAACATAGGGTTAAACAAGGGACCTCCCAGTTGGTGAAGTCCATTCACAGGCAACGTTGAGTCCAAAAATGTCCACGCTAACACCTACCACACACCACTGCCGCAACGCGCCCTATGAATAAATAACCCACCAATGTGCCGCAGGTAAAGGGTAAGAAAGACAAGGCTGCTGCCAGGCCCTGGCACTGCAATGGCAGGGCATTTATTAGGTTAAAGGATGTTTGTGGGGTAGAAAGAGAACCAAACCTCTTCCTGTGGAGATCCACAGTCCTTGCAGACTGGACCTGGAGGAAACTTTCTTTCCTGCCCCTGAAGCTGGCGACCAGTTTGATGCCAAGCCCATGAGCAAGACTGCACTGCCAGGCCCCGGAGAGGTTGCTAAGTACTCGTAGGAGTAGCAGCGTGCCCCGCCGAGTGCCCACCTTGAGCTGGGGCCAATGTTCAAAGGCACAGAAAATGTCCCAGAGCCAAAATAGCCAAATAACATTTTTTTTGGGGGGTGGAAATCCTTCCTAGTGCTAGCAGCAGCCCTGAGCCATAGGTTTACCAGATGCAGCCCACAAAGAACCTTTCCTGGGGTCCGTTTTGGTGGAAAACTCTCAGTCTCACACACACCTTTCCTTGCAATGAGTTAAGTGCTGCCTGTGGCCTAAGACTCTTTGTTACCTTCATTCTCGTCCACATGGGGCTTCCTATCCCCAAAGCACGCCCGGTGCTGCTTGTGCCTGACACACCCAGACTCACCGTGATGACCAGGGAGATGGGTGAGGCCACACTTTGGTGCTGACCTGTTTGCCCAACTGGATTGATGCAGCATCGCTGATGGACGCCATGGGGCAGATGCCCTCAATCAGAGCTGCATTGGCTTGCCCCTTCCCAGCCCAGTTCCCTCCCTCCTGGGCCACACTGCACCCTGGCAAACCCCCTGCGGGCATAGAGCCCGTGGCCATGTTGTCCTGCTGCAGCCTCCCATCCCAGCTCCTGGCTTATGGGGTGAAACGAGCCCCGCGGGGCCCCGTCTCTGTTTCTCAGGTTTGCAGATCAGGCTGCTACTTGCTGCTTGGTCCTTTTGCTCCAACTCTGCCCCGCAGTTCAGAGCTTGGGGACACAGCTTTTGTCCTGCTCTGTGCATAATGCTCTGTGAAGCAGGGGGTGTCTCTTCTGTTCACTTTTCTCCTCCACCTGATTAATGACCTTGCCAGGTCACTGTGGCCCTCCAGAGTGCCCATTCCCCCCTGCCCACTGAGTTGCGACCCCTGGGTTTATGGTTTGCCAAGAGCCAGTCTCCCTCTTGCTTCTTTATTTTGCAGGAATCTCTAGCAAGCTGGCTCCGAGCACGCGGACGCTAATTCCCTTCCACCACCACCTCTCAGAGCAGCTGCTTCTCTCTCCAAGCAGGCAGGTTTCCAAGCAACCTGAGGCATCCTCAGCATGGCTTCAATCATTTGTTTTGAGTAAGTGCAGCTCATCTGCGGAGATGCATCTACGGGCCAGTGCCCCATGCATGGACTTGAGTTAGACACCTTGGTTAAGACTCATCAATAGCGGGGTAGGGAAGGAAGCGTACAGAAACCCCAATGTGCTAATGCTGTGATAAGGCAAGTCCTTGCCTGCTGCCCAGCAGAGCTTGTAAATTCGGTGCAAAAGGTAGGGGTCACAGTCTGGATACAAGTCAGGATCCCTGCTGGGTGCAGTCTCTTGTATACCCACACGCGTACTCACTAGAGCCCAGCAAAAGGGTGGCAGCAGGCAGTGGAGAGGATGCAGGGGTTCACATGGGATCCTCAACGTGCAAATGCGCCCCTCTGCTCCGTGCTGAAGCCACCAGGCAGAAACAAGTGGGTATTAATGCCATTTCCTCTGCACTTCCTGCCTTGTCCATCACCTTATCTGTGCATTATATATAACTAAGGAGCTTCCTGGCTCCTATTGCTATCTACACTGACCATCCCCAAAAGCCCCTGGTGAACAGTGAAGTGCTGCTACCTGGTATATCAATTCTGGTATTTCAGAAATCCCCCTCTTGATAATGGGGACCTGAGGCAGACTAAGGCCAAGAAACTGTATTGCCTCCCAGGTCTGTGAGGAGGAGAGTCCCCCTCCTGTTGACCCTACAGATTAGTCATTAGGGCACTTGCCCAGAGAGTAGAAGACCCAGGCTGTAGGCCAGTGCTTCTCAACCATTTTAGGCTTGAGGCATCCCTTGGATATTGCCAGCTTATTAGTTCTCACTTGTTTTTTGACTACGGAAAAATAGTTGAGCAATTTTTCTGTTTCAAAGAACTCAGAAAGACCACAGCAACTCAGAATGCTTTTAACACTTGGGATTCCTATTTGAAATCTCGGTTTCTCTTGTGAATCATATTGTAAGATGTTGGTGTGCCAGGGGTGGGTGGTGGGGGAGCCGCGAGGGGCCGATTCTTGTGGCAGCGTGGCCCTGGCTCCTTCCTCGCCATCCACCCCAAGGCGCATGTGCCAAGGGAATTGCTTTTGTGTGCCACGCTCTGGCACTTGTGCCGGGGGTTGCCTACCCCTGGTGGGAGGTATCACCACCATCATCTCTTCAGTATCAAACAGTCACTAGTTGCAGCTTTTCTCCGACTAAAGTTTCCAGGACCTGCAATTCATACATTTTTCTAGGCAACTTAGGATCCCAATAGCATTTAAGTTAAATATTTAATAAGACCGGCCCTTAAATGATTTGCTTGGTCAAGCACAGTGCGTCTGGAAGGAAGCAAGTATGTGAACCTGGATCTCCCAAGTCTCAAACCAACAGACCATCTTGCTTCTGACCTTGCATGTAATACGGTGAAGTTTTACTGGGCAGAGTTAGGATCTGGTAACAGAGGCAAAGAGACAGCTTTAAAACAGTCCAGGGAGCTTTGCTTCAACTAATAATGCGGCTGTTGATTGTATTGAACCCTCTCCTTTAGTTGGCAGAAGCTGAGTTTGGCTCTGTAGCTCTGGTTTCAGAATGACTGCTCTGCGTGAAGCTCCTCGTGCTCAAGAGACAGCATAGGACTGCCCCAAGAGTGCTGCCAATACCTTGCACCTTCCAAGCAGACTCTTTTTGGAAGGATCTGGCACGTACTTTGCAGCCCAAATGCGCTGCTTGGATGTTGCCACTTGAAACAACAGAGCCTTTCAGCTGCTGCTTCCATGCCTTTGGATTGAACAAATCCAGTTTTCACCCTCTGAGTTGGTGAGCCCCCGAACAAGGCACTAGGCGATGGAAGGAGCTTGTAGCTTCACAACCTTTTCAGCTTATCCCTAAACACGGGGCATGCAAAGAGATGAGGAAAGTAAATGGCTTGGGTTCGTATAGGGGATGTGTGTAAAACCTGAGCTTCAATGAGAAAGGTGGCACTGGGGTCAACTCTTATTGTCAGTCGTGTTCATCCATCTGCAGGGACCCGTTGTGCTCGGCTGAGAAGCAGACTGTAACGCACACCAAGCATTTATCTCACTGACATGCCGGGGGATTGGGTATGGCCCATACGGCCCAACCAAAATCTAGCTAATCTCCTAGGGTCAGCTCTGGAGAATCTGACAAAGCTGTCTCTACTGTGTAATGGTAGATTAAGCTGAAACCCTTTTCTTTCATCCACCTGCGTGGGTTAGAAAATATAGCTTCACCACAGGGAAGCCCAAGCCCTGTCCTTAGCTTTGGAAGACCTGTGTGATGATGAGGGCCTCCCTGCACAACCGAAGGCTATAGCATGGACCAAGTCCTTGCTGATACGAACTGAATGGCAAATGGTTCCAGGTGGGGGAAAGAGAGAAACCACAGTCCAACAGATGCTTTTTGTGTAAAGATGGCAGCTGCAAACTCCCAGCCCCCAGGCTAGCTCTGAGCTGCCTCCTATCTGCTTGCTCCTGCAAACTCTGGATGTGAAGCAGCGTAGCTAGCTTTGGTTGGCCCCAGGCCACCCCAGAGCTGCTCTCAGGTGCCCCGTCCGTCGCAGGTGTGCTCACTGGCTTTGCTCTAAAACATCCCCACAGCATCCTTTCTGGGATCTGGCACCTGCCGAGTGGGACAGGCGGCGGAGATGTGAGTCTCGATGGCAGTGCTTATCGGTGATGCTCCCACGCCCAACACAGAGGTGGCAGACATGACTTTATTCCTTGCCTTGGCCTACGGGGTTTGGGTATCCGTGCTGCTCTCCAAGGTCCTGGAAGGCCGCACTGGCTCTTGCCCGGCTGGGCTGGTGCAACTCCAGGAGGAGGAGTGAACTTCTTACCAGCTCCATAGGGGAACTCGACCCTCCTGCAGGGACAATTGTCACAAAGTGACACTCCCAAAGTCTTCCTCAAAGTCCTTGCCGTGGCGTATGAGGTCCTGCTCCAGCCCGGCTTGCTGATCTATCTGTGGCACAGCTGCTAGCAGCTTGCAAACATGGTGAGATGCATCCAAGGGAGCACGTTCCCTTCTGAGTTGCACCACTGCAGCACACCACTGAGTTACACCACAGCTTGCCACCAGGTTTTACCCAATCCAGTGTTGGCCATGCTGTAGCCTCAGTTTCCCCATTCGGGGGCTCTTCAAAATTGCGCGCAGACTGCGGTGAGTCAAACACCAGCACTTGATTTGGGGTAATTTCATCTACTAAAGCCATGTCAGAAGTCAATGGAAAGCAAGTCTTTCCCCTGCTCCACCAGTTTCTTCAGTCATCAGCTGGCTGTGATCATTCTTACTGCAAACCCAGGTCCTGCTGCGCGGCAGTGCCCCCAGCCCATCCTCCTACAGCTTTTGCTCCCCTTAAGGTTTCTGCCTCTGCCGCTTATTGCAGGTAGCTGCAGCCTTTCCACCTTGCTGGTGTAGAAGATCCATTGCTCCCTC
Source organism: Alligator sinensis (assembly GCF_000455745.1). Lineage (NCBI taxonomy): Eukaryota > Metazoa > Chordata > Crocodylia > Alligatoridae > Alligator > Alligator sinensis. The sequence continues at coordinate 706,205 of NW_005842368.1, read as the reverse complement.
CTCTCTGACCCAGGGTCCACGTACATCTCCTTCCTCACTTACACTTAGTCTCCCAGCCTCCGCTCCCTAGACCCTTCTGGGCCCACTCCTCACTCCCCTATGGCCTTCCCAGACCCTGCACCTCCCTCTCTCTGATGCAACAGGCTCATCAACAGGGAGCTGCACCCTCAAGCTGCCTTCATGGGATGCCTCATCCACCTGATCCAACCACCAGCTCAAGCCCAAACCCATTGTAGTCGTAAGGATTAACTGCCTTCCTGAGGGCTGACATGATGACATTATCAGGAAGTTGTCAGCCATTAATGTGCCTTAGTTACTGCAAATTTAGTTTAGTACTTGCCTAATAAAGTACTAACTAACTGCACACTAACTACAGGTACTGTGCAATAGCACCAGTGCATGGCTATTTCATCATGCTTACTGCACAGTAGCCTAATAACTCTGCACTGTAAAGTATTAGCACAGTTTTTGACCAGCACACTACCGCACAGTGTTATTAGGCTACTGCACAGTAAGCATCTTGTGTAAATGCACCCAGTGGTGACAGATGACAGGACAAGGAGCAATGGGCTCAAGTTGCAGCAAGGGAAGTTTAAGTTGGATGTTATGGAAAACTTTCCCACTAGGAGGGTGGTGAAGCACTGGGACAGGTTACCCAGAGAGGTGGTGGACTCTCCATCCTTGGAGGTTTTGAAGACTCAAGTAGACAAAACCCTGGCTGGGATGATGGAGTTGGGGCTGGTCCTCCTTGGAGCAGGGGGTTGGACTAGATGTGACCTCCTGAGCTCCCTGCAACCCTCATTGTCTGTGATGCTATGATCTTTGAGTGTGTGTGTGTGTGTGTGTTAGCAGTTGCAATAAAGCCATTTTGAAAGCAAGAAGCCCCCCTGCCTTTTCCAGAGGCACAAAATAGCACCCCCCCGTCTGCCATAAGATGACACATGCCAGGTAGGGCCTTTAGAGAACCAAGAGACATCACTCCATTGACACGGCTGGCATTGTACCAGCCCGACTGAAAGGGGAATCACGTCCCCTGTCTTATCAGTCCCAGAAATGGGATTACCAAAACTGACATCTCAGTGAGAAACTGCTGTCTGAACCCATGCTGAGCCCAGGAGTCAAGCTTTAGGCTGGCAATAGGCACAAGGGCAAAGATATTGGAGGGACTAGGGAGGAGCAAATGTTCCCAAGGAACGCAGCCTGTAAACTTCAGTAGCCAAGGGATGGTGCTGACCGTAAAAATAATCAGCTGAAGCTCCAGATGAAGCTATTTTACCTTGAAGGGCGCCCAACTCGTCTTGTGAATACTCCAGATTCCTCTGGTTGAAGCGTCTAGAGGACCCGCAAGGGCAGCTACTATCTTAAGAGAGGAACAATTTTTCATACCCTTAAGCCAACTTGGCACAGCTCTATGCAGCTCCACGTGGCTCCAATTTCCAACCACAAGCATTGCCGATTCGAAGGATTTTTTGCCTGTCTCTGGAATGATCCAGCTCCTGAATCTTCCAGCAGGGCTAGGATCTTCCACTCCCACTTCTAAATAAGAATGACATTTTCCCTGGGGTTTTGATTGCCTGGGGATAATGCTCTCTCGAGCCCTCTCCCCCTGTTCTGGGCGATCGTCTTTCACCCTCGAGTTGTGCAGAAAACCGCACTTTACATAACGCCAACGGTTCCACCCAAAGCCGACTGCAACACACATCAGTCAAGTTACCGCCACCTTTCAAAACAATGTCATGTCACAAACGCTGCCAAAGGTTAAGGGTTTTTCTTTTCCAAGCTGAGTGACTGAATTGCCGTTGTAATCATAGTCTTTGAAAATGTCTCTCTGATGTAACCTTGCTTTAATAGATAACAAATGAGGAGGTTACCATTGTCGTGCCTCCACAAAAATTGAAAAGCCAGTACTTTTTGCTTCTTGAGCAAATTCCAGCTTTCAGGTGCTGAGGGAGACCGTCGTGGGCTGCCGTCTCGGGGTCTCTATGTGTCGATAAGAGACGTGCCCGGGTTAGCTGTGGGGACGTGCCAGGGTGGAGTTGCAGTTCTCCATTAAAGTCTCCCTTTAGCCTGGACCTGCAGCTATCACTGCAAGGGGTTCCTTGCACACAGCCCTGACCCGTACCACCCCATTGCTGTGGAGCCCTGGGTTCAACGCACACCGAGCCACTAATGCACTGCTCTTCTGACCCGCTACTGCACACAGCGCCGGGCTCCACGCACGCTGCTTTATTAATCCCACTCTTCCCAGGCAGTACCGACCGCTGTTTCAGCTCCAGCCCACACAGCGCTGCAAATGTCCTTGTGTTACAAGTCTATTTGTTATATCTAAAAATAAAGATTTATTTGTGAGATATAATATATCAGCCATAAAATGCAATCATCCTCCAGGAAAAGCAATGTGGAAACCCAAAGGCTTAGCGCGCACATGTTCCTCTCTGCCTGGCGGTCGGGACTTGCTGGGCTGTGGTTACAAGCAATTGCAGAGATAGGATCTCACCACAACCGAGGACTGTGTTGACTAATTTCACATTTCAAATGGAGCCAAGGAATCGGTTTTTCCTCTCTGCGCTGTTCTCTTGGGGCCGGATGCTGGTCCCATTAGACTTAAGCCTTTTAGCTTGCAGGAAAGGCGATTAGTGGGAGCGGGGGCATGACAATGTTTTCAAATACCTAAAAAACTGCCATAAAAAAGCAGGAGGACAACTTTTCCTCTTTCCTGTAGAGAGCAGGACATGAAGCAATAGCTTCAAATTGCAGTAAAGTAGATTTAGATTAGATCTCAGGAGAAACTTCCTTATGGTTAGTACAGTACAGCAGGGGAATAGGTGGACCGGAGGAGCGGGGGAATCTCCTTCCCTGGACATTTTCAAGAGGAGGCTGGAGAAGCAATGGACAGGGATGATTTAGGAACAGCTGCACTGCATTCATGCAGGGGTTTGGCCCCGATGACCCTTGAGGGACCCTTGAGTCCAACCCAAGGACTCTATGAACGTCTATGACGAAATGGCAAGCTTGTCCCTGACACCAGTGGCCTTTCCCGCCCCATTTCTCAGCCCATGATTTCACTGAACAATGAGCTGCTTGGAGTGAATCACCAAAGTCCCTCCAGTCAGTAAAACCTTTTTACATCCCATCGCAGAGAGTGGGATCTGATTGCTGGAACAGGCACGAGCACAATGACTCCTGAGCTCTCTTTTCCGACGCTAGGAGGGAATGTGAACTAGTGGTTAGAGCAACCCAGAGGTACACTCACTACAGGTACAGATACGTGGCACAATGCAAGGACTCAAGTGAGCTAACAAATACTGGAAGCTGCACATTCCCTTTCTAACCAGACTGGAGAAGTGGAGGATATTAACTGGAACAGCGCATTATTTTACCATGGTTTATTGATTTTGGTGCCCGAGCACACTAGTTTAGAGCTAACTGGAGTATTTTTCACACAGCAATACTTTGCTCTGTGCCATGTAGACATACCCTGGGAGTCCCCATTCCTGGATTTTATTTTTCACTCTACCTTGAGCAAATTGCTTGCCCTCTTTTGCTTCGGTTTCCCTGTCTGTAGGATAGGAATGGTGCTTCCCTGTTCCCTGCACAGGAGTGTTAAGTGGATTAGCCAACAAATATTGGCAAAGTGCTATTAAGTGCTACTGCTCAGGGTCTGGTGCCGCAGCCTATGTGCTTGATAAAGGCTACACTTAGTAGAAGACTTAAAAGCGACAGCCCCTAACAGCCTGGCAATGCAGGCTCACCTGTACTCACTATTAGTGCATGCAGAGACCTCTCTTTTGCCCTGGTGTTCATGCCCCTTGGACGTACACAGAAACCCCAGCCTGATCTTCAGCACCAATGGCTGAACTGGCCCTGCTGGAGCATGGCCAAAACACCTCACTGTGCAACATGGAGGATTCTCCTGACCACCGAGGGATGGATCCGCTTCAGCTATGAAGAGGTGCCAATGCTGATACTAATGGCCTGAGGACAAAATGAAATAAAGCAGGGATAGGATCTGCCCTCAGTTTCTCCTCCACCACCCCAGATGGGATAGAGAAGATGCAGTAGCATGGACTGAACAGGGGGTGGGCAGCACAACGCTCCCGGATTCGAATCGTATCCCTGCTACCGACTCACTGCATGGCCTTGGGCAACTCTCTTCACCCTCGCGTCTCAGTTCTTTATCTGTTCGCTAGGTATAATAATGCTGAGCCATCTCACCGTGGGTGGTGTGAGACTGAACGCATTAGAGGGAGTGGTGAGGGCACTCACCCGGGACTCAGAAACTTTAGCTTAAAGTCTTTGCTCTGCTATAGACAACCTGCGTGGCCTCGGGGAAGCCCCACAGCCATGTCTGTGTCGCCGTGAAGCACCCGCCATGTGCATCAGAAACAAGGGGCTGCAGCCAGTGCGGAGCGGGGCTGAGCATGTGCCTAAGCCAGGGAAGTGTTGGGCCCAGCCCCAGGGCCACTCTAAGGCAGGGGCACTGCCTCCTTTCCAGGAGGCATTTTATGCAGGGGCGAGAGAGCGGGCAAGGGAGATAATAAGAGCCAGATCCTACTCCATCTGCCGGGTATTTAAGCAGACGTAGGTGCCTAAGTGCAATTCTTTTCTGCCCTGTTCTAGTCCTGAAAAGCTATTAATGCCTCTCGATTTGTAACACACCATCACCCAGCCCTGAAGACTGAGTCTGAAAAAAGCAGCAAGGAGGAGGAGGACCCCTCCAACTTTTACATTAGCAGTTTTTCAGGGACTCGAGCAGGGTAGAACAGAACTACTCTTGGGTGTCTAAATCCACTTATGTGCTATAGCGGGTTGACTCTCCCTTCGGCAGACTCAGGAGCCAGCTTCCTCATAAAAGCCAGTCATTTCTTAGTTCCAGTCCATTTATCACACTTCTGGGAAGCCTCTCACCACAGCAAACAAAGCAAGTACCGGTGTGAAGACCAAGCACAAAATCAAACCTCTGGTCTTCCTTCAGACCTGGAGGAGCCACACAGGCCCTGTGCTTCTCCCTAAGCACCAGCCTCCTCTCCCTCCCTCAGCATCCCTACCTGGGAGCTTTTAAGCTCCTCTGAGCCCAGATAGTCATCTCTGTCAGCTGGGCCAGTGCTCTTAAGCAGGTAGGTTATTATCCCCAGCCTCTGAGCCATGCACCATGGTGTACATGCTTGCTGGGTGGACCAGCATCTGGCCTTAAGAATATAAGAGTTGCTGCACATGGCCAGACCAACGGTCCACCGTGCCCAGCGTCCTGTCCCCAACAGCAGATGCTCGGACTCCATGCTGAGTCCCCGAGCTCTTTCCGAAGGGCTAATGGCTAATTTCAGGCCCATCGCTGAGTGTGTACAATTTATTTTTATTTATGCAATCTATACGCTGTCCTTCCCAAAAAGGCTCGGGTTGAGAAAGAGAACAACTAGCAGAAACACAACCAAATAACCACGCAAAACCAAGCTGAGATCCAGTCAACAATATGTCATCTTCGCTTTGGTAGCTAAATGCCTGTCCCGAAGGGTTTTGCAGCATTTCTGAAAGATGTCCGGGCTCAGGCTCTGGCAGCCGCAAAAGGGAGGGAGCTCCAGACCCAAGGAGCAAATGCCAAAAACAACCTCCCCCATCTTCAAGTGGACTTGGCATGCCGATGGGACTTGCAAGAGCTTGCTCTCGCCTGACCTCAGGGATTGCAATGGGGCATAAGGGAGAAGGTGGTCCCACCGGTGCGTACAGTTATTTTTGGCACTTGCAGTTCTTTTAATGTATCACGGTCTTTTCCTCTTTGTACCTCTTTGGGACAGGGAAGGCAAATGAGTAAAGCTATGCTAAATCCTTTGGACAAATAATCGATTTGTTGGAAAATACAATTTCAGGCTGCCCAAAGCTACTTATAAATTTTATGAATCATTTCAGCTGAAGAAAAAAATGGGAAAAATTTGAAAACCAGGTTGATGTTTTCAAGCCAGAATATTTGGATTTCTGATTTGAAAAGGACATTTCACTGAAAATTGAGCTTGGTTTCATTTTTAAAGGGAGTAAAAAAAAAAAAAAATCCCCCCAGAACATATTAAAAATGTCATTTGGTTCCAAATGAACTTATTTTTTTCAGTTCAAGCACTGAACCCAAAAAATCAATTGTTCACCCAGTCTTCCCTATAAATAACTGAGAGAGATAGATACATGCTGAGTTCTTCAGGGGAAAAGTGCTAGAGCAAAAACACCCTAAGAAATAAAGAAAGAAACTGAGACTCCAGACAAGCCTCTCACTGGACCAGAAACTGTTTTGAAAAGGTCAGACTTTGGGTATTCGATAGCGACTCTCAAGCTAGCTAGCCTCTGATTTCCCTCCATCTGAAAGTCAGGAAGGAACCTCTATAAGCTATAACAACTCATATCACTTTTTGTCCTAAAAGGGCTCGAAGAACTCTCCAAACCTCCTGCTAAATCAGGGGCGCGCAATTATTTCAGGCAGAGGGCCGCTTACCAAGGTTTGGCAAGCTGTTGAGAGCCGCATTTCGCTCTCCAGCACAGGGAAGCAGGAGCAGCCCCATGGTCCCAGGCCAGAAGCCTCTGCTAGGCAGGGGTTTCTGGTTGTGGGGGCAGGGATGGGCAGGCCTTGCTGCTGGGTCCTGCCACCAGTTTCCTCTGGGTCCTACTGCCCCTGGCTCTTGTCATCTTTGACAGGCTGCTAGGAACAAGTAAATATTAATTTTCTAAATTGTTTAAGGGCCCCACGGGCTGGATAGAATGGCCTGGTGGGCTGAATCTGGCCCCTGAGACATATTTTGCCCACCCCTGTGCTAAATACACCACCTGCTAATCAGGGATGGGCAAAATGCGGCCAGCAGGCTGGATGCAGCCCACCAGGCCTTTCTATCCGGCCTGCAGGGCCCCTAAAAAGTTAGAAAATTAATATTTATCTGACCCTGGCTACCTGTCATGCAGCCCTCAATAACCCTCCACCCAAAATAATTGCCTGCCGCGGTGCTAAATACACCTCCACATATATCATCTGAGCCTCTGCTGCAGCCAGCTCTAGGGGGTATGTGCCAGCTGTTCACTGCACACAGCAACTCTACCCAATATAGGAACCAAAACAGACTCTTCTGTGTCTTTATGATTGCAGAGCGGGGAATTTAAGGAAGCACAATATAAGTGTGGGAGCTGAAATCAACTGGGACACGGGGGGAAATACCCACGGTCTGCCCTGGAGTGGTTATGCTCCTGCCTCATCCAACAGACAGGTTTGCTTTCCTTGCCCAGCTCCTGCTGCTTTATACAATAAGTTTCCAGCATTGCTGCTCTGAGCATTTAAGCTTGAGTGGCTGGTGACTCAGGCTGATCTCTTTGTCCTCTGCCAACTCTACGATTTCCAGTTGCTGTTCATTATAGGACAGTTTGCAGGAAAGGGAAGCACTCTTT
>NW_005842368.1:697181-698761 GCF_000455745.1 Alligator sinensis | reverse complement strand
CTCTTTCCAAGGTCCCCAACTGGGTGTCCTCTCAGAAGTCATCTGCTTTTGAAGCTTTGTTGGGGCTTTTAATTATTTACCTTGTGCCTCTGACGCAGCGAATCATGTCAGCTCAGCTTGCAAATGGAGCAGGGGCCCAAACCCTCTGATCTTGTGACTTCAGAGGTGATTCAGGGTGTGGATATTAGACCCGCTCCCTGCATCGGTGGCTGCCTGGTCCGAGTCCCTGATCATCCCTGCTTCATTCAATAATCCAAGGTAGGGATCTCGTGATGGATTGAATACTGCAGGCTCCAGCCAAGGTCAGCGGTGAAGACAAGACAGGCAGGGGTGACTTGGTGACTATTTGCCTTACAGCACCCAGAGGTCCCTCTGCCGGCGGCAGGGCCCTGGCTGCCCTGACTCCCCCTCACAAACGTCTTGGTGTGGTGCGCTGCATGCTTTAGGCTTGACCAGATACAGAGCACTTCTTGTCGTACGGCTTTCAGCTCCTTTGTTCTTCCCCTGGGAGGTCTGAGGCTGCTCGGACTGCTGCGGCTTGCTCCCCTGCCTGCATGGGCATGGCTGTGTCATGCCTATCCTCCAAGGTCTCCACTGGCTATAAGCTTGCTTTCCCATCTGCCTCCCATCCCTTGCGTGTATCTGCAGACCCGCTTCCTCCTCTTGCTTTTGCTGTTGAAATGGAGGAGCAAAGGCAGTTGGATGTGCCACTGGCTATAGAAACGGCGTGCTTTAACTGTGCTAGCCCAGTGCTCGGTTAGATATGGGCAGGCCTTCAACCTCTGTGACAACCGGACAGCCCGTGTAGCAGGGCTGGGGCGGTTTCGGGGTGACAGTGCTTGGATCGTGGAACAAGCTACCTCCAGAAAGCTGTTATGCCATTCAAGAGGCAGGGCCAGCAGTCCCGTAGGTGATGCTCCTTCCAGTGTCTGCATTGAACCAACATCTCTGCATGGGGCTTAGGTGCCACTGTAGGGCCCATCTCCCACAAGGAATATAAAGCCAAAGGCCGGTCTCCATTTTTGATGACGCCCCAGCAGTTTTCACAGAAAAGGGGAGCTTAATCCCAGCGCTCGGCCCTTACTCCTGGTTTCGCCTCTTGAGACTCCCCCCTTGCAGTTTCCCGCATTAGTTTCTACTAGTCTGTAATAACCTGTTGTGTGGGGCTGTGCTTCTTGGCAGCTGTTGCCTGCCATGGCAGGACTGATTGTATTTCAGCAGTGATGAGGTGGCCTTCATATGGCAGGCCCTTTGCAGGGTGGTTTCCTACCCACCCTGCAAGGACGAGGGCTTGCAAACTAGGCTCCGGTATGTACGGCTGCAGTGGCCCACGGGGGCGTGCCAGCTGTGCTCCCGAGGCTTTCCTTTCAAAGGTGCTGCTTCCCGAGCCAGCCATGGGGACTGCAGAGGGGCTCCAGGTGAGCGAAGAAATGGCGCCCTTTGAAGTCAGAGCTGCAGCAAAGAGCTCAGTGGCTTGCCCTTCATTTAGCTACTCCCTGTGGCAGAAATGCCCCCGTCGGTGCCCCTCTCCAGAGATCTGTCTCAGCCAGCCCGAGAGGCTGCTGTTGAATCTCTCACAG
>NW_005842368.1:696035-696981 GCF_000455745.1 Alligator sinensis | reverse complement strand
CATTAGCCATGCGGTCATCCAGGTGAATCTGAACCTGGCTCTCTCCTCATCACCGCATGCTGCAAGAGTGCCCTGCCTCCAGAGGAAACAACAACCACCTCTGGATGATGCGAGTGAGTAACCTACTAGAGATCCGATTAGATATTTAGCTTCAGTAACTCAGATGCGTGTTGAATCGGCTACCTCAGCCACCCTGGTTTGCTCTATGGGATTCCTTTGATATTCCTATAAGATTTCTTGATATTGCTCTACCTTTTACCCTGTTTCCGCCCTACCCCTGTAATCAATAAAGTTCTCCTTTGTGACCGGTGTGGAGACTTATTGAGGGGTGGGTCTAAATTATGCCAAGGAGGCCCCTTAGGTCGGTGGACTAAGGGAGGCTTCCTAAAAAGCCCCTGACTTGGGAAAGTGCCCCAAGTGCTTGTATTGGGTCTAGTACCCATTGGACGATCAGGCCTGTGTTCTCCAAGGTGCGCAGAGCCAGAAGTGAGTCCAGAGCCTTGGATGGTGGCAGCGGGAACCCCAGGCTAGCGGGTGTGCTCCAGGGAAGGGGTCGGCCGGACGGGAGGCACCCCAGGGAGGCACTCGGAGCCTGGAAGGTGGTCGGGCGCAGGGAGGTGGGCGGCTCAACGCAGGAGCGCCCCCTACTGGCCCGCCACATAAGGTAGTTGTGAGGTCCAGGAAGTGTACAAGAGGCCAGGATTGTTGTGGGTGATATCTTTTATTAGACCAACTGCATGGTTGGAATAGATTAGTCAAGCTTGCAAATGCAATGCATCCTTCAAGATATCACCCACAAAAACCCTTGTCTCTCACATACCTCCTGGATCATCACAGCTACAACATCATTCCAACAGCAGGAGAAGCAATGATTTTTTTGGTGATGTCTTTCATCAAACCAACTCTATAGGTGTGAGAGCTGTTAGATAAGCTTTCAGACATCAAG
>NW_005842368.1:677336-690365 GCF_000455745.1 Alligator sinensis | reverse complement strand
CGGGCGCAGGGAGGTGGGCGGCTCAACGCAGGAGCGCCCCCTACTGGCCCGCCACACTCCCCATGTACTGAACAGACTGCAAAGCACGCAGATGTGAAGGGCGTGGGTTTTACTGTATATCCCTTCCCCTCCTCTCAGGGGTCTACAGCCCCGTGACACCCTTGCCTGAGAGGTGCTGGCAGTATGTAAATGCAGAGTCCTGGTAATAATACAACGGTCAGGGAGTTTTAACAATGGTGCACAGCTTCCACGGAGCAGTTTTCTCCTCGCATCTCACAGTGCTTTCGTCATTCCCCAGAAACGGGCGCTTTGAGAGCTGAAGTGACTCGCCTAAGGCCGCGCAGCCCGTCAGTGGCAAAGCTGCAAATACACTCCCCTGCCTTGACTCCTGCCCGCTGCCCCTCGCTGCCTCCTTCTCAGCAGAGCGGATCTCAAGCCCGCGTGCAATGGCACAATTGCAAGCCGCAAGGAGGAACAAGAGGAGCTGAAGGCTCGCACGCTGTCACGCTGACTTGGAGCCGAGTCCCTTTGGGAGCGTGGCCCGAGGGGGAGCTCCATGCTGCAGTCACCTGGCACGAGGAGGTCTGAGCTGTAGCTGCTCCTGTGACTCCTACCAGTGAATAACAGAGCGAGGCGCTGCTCTTACGCAGCTGGCTGGTGTCGCGGTGGGCGCGTTAACGCATTCGGGGAAAGGGCTCTCGATGTGACATTGGTGTTTCTGGAAGGGTGCTGGGGGTGGGGGGAGCGGAGGGGAGGGAGAGGAGGGTCACCGCACTGCTCCCCAGCTGCTAGTCAGTGTGTCAGTCAGCCAGCCAGCCTTCTGGGGGTGGGTTCACAGATGCACGTGTTAGTGGGATGGGGAGGGAGGCGTGCATGCATGCGTGTGTGTGTGTGTACTGTATATATATACCACTGTGACAGAGACACTGTGGAAGAGTCACATATCAGAGGAAGACTTGCTACTGACAACACACCCTCAGGTAGGCAATTGTTTGATGCTCCCAGCACTTCTTTCTGCGTCGGTCACTAATGTGGTTTGGGGGAAAAGGGTGAACGGGGCTCCGCTTTCTTTGCATGCAGGTGCTTCAGCAGCTCAGGACATCCGTTTAGTACAAAGACCTTGGGAGTCTTTGAGGGAGGCTTGAGGTTTTACCGAGGAATTTTTTTCCCCCTCCTTGTTTCCCTTTGAAGTGTTAAAACAAATATTTCTCCTAAAGAAGTTCCTCTGGCTGGAAGCAAGCTCAGAGCCTAGGCAGGGCAGACAGCGCGCAACAAAGTTTTGCTCTCCCCGTCTGCCTCCCTAGAAAATCCTTCTTGGACGTGGCAAGGCAGACGGAAACGCAACAGGAGCGGGAAAGGCTCCACGCATCCCAGTCTACTCAGCCGGTGGGAAAACCACATTATCCTCCCTGTAAAGTCTGCATTGATTTCCTCTCTCCATGTCGTCCCTGCTGTTTGTATTGATATTTATCAGAAAGACGACGTTTAAATGACAGCTTGTGCCGGGCACGGTCCTTTAACAGGTGCTAGTGACCAGCACGGGGCAGGGGAGGATTTCTTGATTGCTGTCTTGAGAATAAAAAATTTTTAAAAAATCCCTCTGAGCTTTATCCAGCCATTCCCAAGAGCATCCCTCTGACCCCAGTTCAGAAGTCTCTCCCTCGCTCACCCATCCCTTTCCCCATTCGGCGTTTCTATCTCATCTCGTTTAAGGCAACCACAACAGAGATGATTAACTTTGGAAGTTCGTGGGGGAGGCTGCCGGAGGCTCTTGGGGGAAGCTGAATGAGGAGCTGTGCTTTTGTCTTTTGGAAAACGCACAAAAGGGTAAAAATGTTCTTGTGGCTGCCCCGGTAGAGAGTGGAGGGAATGAAAGGGTCCAACTGAGCTGTGCCGGATGGAGACAGGGCTGAGGAAACCTCTTCCCAGCAGTGCTTTACTTCCAAATTGCCTTGCTGAATGTATAGATGCTGCATCTGTGTTTATACTCTCACTGCCGCCTGTAATCTGGCCAATTATGACCCATTACCCGATTTAGGGGATTAACAAAAGGATGCACTTGCTTTTCTACGGGCATCAAATAAAGGAGGGAAATGCGTAGCCAAACCCAGCTCGCGCTGAAATCTCACAAAAGGCAGAAATACAATTTTCTACTGGTCCAGCCTTCTGCACAAAGGAGAGCGGCTTAATTAATGTTTATGAGCTGCTGCGCCGCGCGCCGTAAGCGATAATATCATCATTCTCCGGTGCGTTTGGTGAACGTTTCCGTGATAATAGCATTTGCGGCTGAAATACACTGCTGCGCTGTGATTGTGACACGCTACATTACGTGGCATCTGCGCTTTACTTTTCCATTGCTAGAGATGGGCTCGGAGATTTTTTCTCTCGCTCGGGAAGGCTAGTCCCAACTTTAACGTCGGAAGAGAGAGACGTTCGAAGAGCAAAGCTGCCACTGTGTTAGCTGCTGCCAGTGGGGGACACTGTCGGACAATATTGTGGCTATTTGCTGAAGCCAGTTTGATTCATTCATTGTGACTAAACCGACGCTGCTCTTTCTATGAGCCATAGTATGCTCAGATCCAGGGCCTGATCCAAACCAATGAAGTCAATGGGAGTCTTCCTATCTAGGCTTTGAATCAGGCCCCATTTTGGCGTGTAACTGTGAGTGTGTGTGTGCAAACGGGACAGCACTATGGTCGTGTCAGGTGTATAACGTAGAGAATGAAGGTCTTGGTGGCTCCCTGGGGTAGGCATCACCCTTTACTTGTCTCAGTACAACCTCGCCCTGACCTTGGCTATAGGGAACGGCTGTGATACGTTGCTGCCAGTCTCATCGTTTGTGCACAAAATAATCCAGAGTCGACAGAAGTCGACCTGGCTCAAGTCCATCGTCCTGGCCCCTGGGTCTATTCCTTATCGGGCACCGAGGGCAGTCCCATGAACCAAGGGATGGGGCTTATAGTAATTCCCTTGGGAGCCCCATGCACATCCTAATAGATCAATGTGGGAGGAATTTAGTTTCCAGCCTACTCTGCCAAATCCTCAGGACAAAGGCATCAGGGGATTTTGAAGTGTATTTTCCAACCCAAGGGAGAGGAGAGAAAAATCCTACCACTAGTTCTTTGCTTAGCTTAAGGGCTTGGGCCCCATTGTAAATGCCTCTAAGAAGAATTATTCTTCCTTTAATGCTGTCACGCTTCAAAATGAGGCTTTTTTGCACCTTGACGTATAATTAGCTTGGATCTGAAGGGTTCCTGACCGGCGGGGAGGCTGCAGGTGACAGGGAATAGCAGCCTTGGTTTCATGCTTGGCTTGGGCTGTCTCGGGGCAATGTTCCTGAGGGTCCTGGTAATGCGGTCCTCCACATAACGCAGTGGTTTCCAACCCCTGGAGGGCCACAGACTATGTTTAACGGGCCTGCAAAAGATGACTATGATCAATCCAGAGTGTATGAATACCCACACTTACAATTCAAAGCAGTCTGCACCTCCATTCGAAATTTCCAAAGGGGGTCTGCGCCTCCATTTGCAATTTTTTAGGTGTCTGCAAATGAAAAAAGGTTGAAAATCACGGGTGTAACATGCTTAGGTCAACAGGCACTTCATACAGTGTTCTCCCATAGGAAATAATTTTTGCCTGGCCCCCTTGGGCTGATCAGTTTGGGCTCCAGTGCACGGGACGGGGCCCGACGGGCCTTGTTTTGCATGTTGACTGGCAGACGCTGTTCAGATATTGCTCCTTGAGGAGGTAGGGGTTGAAATGGTGATTGGGGGGTTCCTTGGGTTCATGATTACGTGCAAACACAGGGGGCTGGACTCGACGGCCCAGGAAGCCTGTTCAAGTCCTACGTTCCCATATTCCTATTCTTACTGGGGAAATGTCTCTTCCTTTCCTGACTCTTCCTTAACCTGGCACCTCAGCAGGAAGCGTCACAGATTAATCATATACTACTTTTTTTTGGTTTGCTTGTTTGCTTTTTGGCTTGTTTTTTTTTATAGGACATCTTTTTAACCCCATGCTATTCTTTTTGCATCGTGCTGGCGACAGTTAGTAATGTCCATGGCTGAGTGGTTTAGTGAGCTGTAGCCAGTAGTCTCCATTCATTTTTTATTCCCACCTGGAGCAGACCAGGAACAATCGGTCCCCGATCTCGAAGGGCCTTCATAATCTGAACTTCTGGGCTAGATACTTGTAATGCTTAACAGCATTGCTACTTCACAATGGGGAAAGGAGCACAGAGCAGCGCTCGCTGATAGTAATTAAGGATACTTTCCACTTAGTGAACCCAAAGTGCCTTACGAACAGTGGAGGAAGTATGTTTCTCCCATTGAAAGAGGGAAAATGGAAGCACCCCCAGGGTCACCCCAAGACAGGAGGCCTTTTGAACTAGCTGTTTCTCAGGGAGGCATCAGGAAGGGGGTAAGTTCATTTTGCCCTTGTCTGTCCCAAAGCTGGGCTGCTGGGTGCGCAGAAATTTGGGAGCTGAGCGGCTATGGAGCTGCCCCGCATCTCCCTGACGTCATCCAAGGGGAAAAATTTTCCACGCCGAGCGAGAATCCCCTGCCTGACAGGCTGGAGAGCAGACACACGCCTGCAAAACCGTCCTTTCCACCTAGGGAGCTGCGTCAATGTGTCTCGCGGATTCCAGGCAGGGATTTCTGCTGAGCAGGGATTTGTTCTAGGAGGAAAATGTTATGGTCTCATCCCCACCTCCACTAATTGCGTGCTTAAGAGAGCGTTCTCATCTTGGCACCCTGTGTTTATGATGAGCGTGTGATCCCATCGCCTCCTCGTGATGGGAGAATTACCCTGCTGTCTGCATGCCCAGGTGCCTCTCGCGGTGACAATTAGCACGTCTTTGGAGTCCCTGCTTTCATGCTTGCCAGTGAATTCTCCCTGCAGTTATGGCCCGGCAGGCTTTTCTCCTGCAGCTCTCTTGACTTCAACAAGGATGTGACTTAGTGTCAGAGTATGCAGACCAGTTCAAATCCCTCTTCTCGCCTCGGTCCCAGCTGTTGGGTTTGCTGTTGGGTGCAAACGTGATGCCCAGAAGAGACAACGGGGCAAATCCTCAGCTCTGCCCAGCAAAAAATGGTGGGACAAAGGAGAAGGATTGCTGGGTGTTGGCTGCAAGCTCCACCAGCTCTGTGTAGTTTAAGCCAGCCTAGGGGCTGCTCTAAATTACACTAGCCGGCTCCAATCCAGGACTACCTCCCAGGGTGCAGTGGGTGCTCCAAGGAGCTGTGTGGTGGGAAGCAAGGTGGGGAAAGCAATATGGGAATAAGCTATGCTGGCTCTGCATTGCAGGAGGGAGCTGTGCCTGCTCTCCTGACCAGCTCTCTGTCATCAGGGAGGGACAGCAAGGCTCAAGGATTTGTCCAGGTAGATTCACAGGAAGACTTACGTGCAGCATGCAATGAAAAGAGGAACCGGTGCTGCCCTGTAACCTTCCCCCCCAAGAGGCAGCAGAACCTAGTCCAAGTCCCAGCTCTGAAGCAGACCGAGGAAGGGATTGAACCCTCGTCTACACCATCACACAGAAATACTCTCAGCCCTGTGCTCCATGGGAGCAGGGCTTTGCACAGCTGCTTCTGCCCAAAGGTGGGTGAATTAACCCTCTGAAGTGCTCAGTTCTCACCCCACTGTCTCTGGGCCTCCCCTCGCTTGAGAGCGAGACAGCCCAGAGCCGCTACTTGACCCCTGCACGTTACCCAGCTCCCAGGCGCTGTCAGCGAATGCACCCCCAAGCCAGGATTTCACACGCGGTCGCTGCTGCGCTTATCGCCGGGGCCAGAACGCCTCCGTCCCCGTCAACTCTTCATGGTGAATTACAATCCCTGGGCGACGGCGTGCGCCTGGAGAGGCCGCGCTGATACCATCTTTCAATTAGCAGGACTGAAAAGCTTTGATCGCAATCTGTGTCTGCCCCCTGCCATGATGTGACAGCCAAATGCCACTGGGCCATTCTAGCAGGACACCGCAGACGTGAAGCCTCTTTTGGATAATCTGCTGGGGGTGGTGTGGCCCGGTCCCATTATCCCTCTCCATGTTGCAGATGGGCAAACCGAGGCACAAAAGTAACAGGCTTGAGGATGTCCAGGGAGTTTGTGACGCAGCAGAGCCCAGTTTCTCCTGCCACACCTTGTTGTTTGCTCAGTCCCGGGTGTCCTTTGGAGCCAGAGGTTGATGTGTGTGGCTCTAAGCTGAGCTGAAGGGTCCAGCCTCGTCCCCTCTCCCTCTCCTGGGAGCCCTTGCCAATCCCCTGACTCATTCTGCTGCCCAGCTTTAACGAGACTCAGCAAAGATTAAGCCTTAATTCCAAACCTTATCAGCTCCCCCCTCCTACCGTCTGCAAACAGCAAACAGCCACAAGAAGCCAGCTTTGCTCAGCTTAACCCTCCTGCACCCGCTGCCTACTTTGCTGCAGTCACAGAACCCCATGAAATCAAAGGGAAGAGCATGCAAAGTGTAGCTCATCCGAGGGCGTAAGAGTGTGGGCACGATCCTACCCTCTCGCTCGCATTGCATCAAGTAGCCTTGGGATGAGTCATCCCTTTTGCTAAGAGCATCGCTCCCAGATGGACGAGAAATCCTGCTTTCCGGTCTTACCTGCCCCGTGTGTCCCCGCTATTCAGTGCTGGGGTGGGGAAGGAAACCATGGTTTAAGCACATGGTTTAAGACTGTGGCTTTTGCCGGCTTTGGCTCATGGTGCTGAGCACCCACTCATTTTTTTTCAGTGGGCGCTTGAGCCCCAGAGCACCCACTTGAGTCGGCACCTGTGGGTTTAAGGATCCCTGGAACAGCCTTGTCCTGACAACTTTCACCAGTAGGAACCAGTTCAACTATGTCTCCCAGCTGGAGGTGATCCAGACCCACGTTGAGCCTTTGTTCAGAGGTGTCAGATGGACACAGCAGGTTTTTAGGGCACTACCACCCCGTGTGTCTGACGGGCCAGCCAGAAGCTCACTCGGACCCCCAAACCCACCTAGGACCCCAGTTTCATCCTCTCTGTCCTCAGCTTTCTCTCATTTATTAGCCTATGATCAACCAACGAAATGAGCATCCCAGCTTGGTTTGGGAAGCCTCTGTTCCCTGTAGAGTAAGGTCACGTGCAACCCAAGGCAACCTGGAGCGAGCTGGTACAGCTCCATAGACAACCCTGGAGCAAAGCCAGCAGCAGCATCAAAAGGGGTGATTTGAGCTATCACAGGGTTGTGTAGTGGTCTGACCCCCAAAGATTAGACATGAATGAAAGCATTCGTCTCCAGCTTAGTATATCTCATGCTTGGTGACACCAAAACAGGGGGGGCCAATTTATTTCGGTTTTGCTGAATTGTGCATATGGGGCTTGGTGGCGGTGGGGAATGCAAAACCATATGAAACATTTCACTGAGTTTAAAAAGGACTCTTTTTGTTTCAGTTTCCTCCAACATTTATTAAAGTTAAAAAAATACCTGGAATCAGAAGGGTTTGCTCACCCCGTAGGACCTGTTCTTTGCTTGACAGTTCACCAACAGTTTTGCTAGATTTTCAGTTCGAATCAAGCCAAAATGTTTTTAAAACCTCCCAACCCTTTAGAATTAACAGAGAAATGGCTCTCCACAAAGGTACAGCCGGCTGGGCAAGTTGCTGGCAAATCAGGGTGTGAACTTGCAGCTCAGCAGCTACCCCGTGCTAGCGGTCGGTGCACACTTTTCCCCCAGGCAGAAAGCAGAATGAGACACCTTGCATTGCCCCTGGGGAGGTGCATGTGCATGGGCAGTTGCCACAGGGTAGGAATTCACACCCCGCTTGCCCTGTGGTGACTCGCTCGTCTGCCCGTACCTGAAGAGACGTGAGCCACGCTTGGCCCTGAATCTCGGTTCTGCACTGGCTGCTCTGCCTCACGCTGTATTTGGGGCTGGCACTGCCATCTTGGTACCCTGGCGTCAGAGCCATGATACAGGAGGCAGCTCCCAGGTGGTTGCATTCATGCATTGGTGATAACCTGCTTGGTGCTGCTGCAGCTGCAGCAGGAGGGACCTCCAACCCGTCGACAGCACTGCAGTCAACTGCGCCGAGGGGAACAGTTTCCAAAAGGAGTCGGAGCGACTTGTATAACCCTTCGCCTTTGCAGAGGGGATGTGACTCAGACAACACTCCCCCTTTCCCATCTCTGCCAGCCAGGCACCCTAGGACTGAACGTGTGCACGGCACTCCCTCGACTTCAGTGGGGGCTCCGCGCCTGAGCGGGCGACAGCTGTCCTCCCAGCAGACACGTTGGGAATTGAACGTGGGACTTCCAGCAAAAAGCAGCTTGAGCTGAACAACTGAGGGGCTGCAAGAGTCGCATCCTCCATGGCTCAGCACAGAGGAGGCCCCAGAGCAGACACTCCTCAGGGCTTTACAAGAGAGGAGACGATAAGGCCCCAGGGCTTTGCATCTTTTTGTCTGCAAGGGGAGCTCTGGCTCTTGGTTAGGACGCACAAGGAGGAGTAGGACTCCAGGGTTTTCTTCTAGGCTCTGCTCCACTTTCACTGTGTGACCCGGGGCGAGTTGCTGAATGCCTGTGCCTCGGTTTCCCTTCTTGTTAAAGGGGCCTCTGAAGTGTGGTGACCGCAGGTCTGCAAAGCCCTTTCAGAGGCTTGTTTGAAAGCAAAGGATTGCAATCCTTACAGCTCTGCGGAAGATCCTCTTCTTAACCATCAGGGCTGATGCATTTTTGCATGATAAGAACAGCAGCAGGTGTGTGGCAGGGGAAACACCATGTATCTGGGTCCAAGAAGGCAGTTTTCCTTAAACCCTCTCCAGGATTACTGTTCTTCTGGCGTGGGTTAGCACCCACTGAGGTGTTGGGGCTTAAACCTCATTTTATGGAAGTGGGAGGCTCCTCCCTAGCTTGCTCCTGCAGCCATACGCTTGAGGGCAGGCAAAACTGGGGGGCATCCGAACCCCAAGCCTCCGGGCTTGGGTCTGCACGTAGGATGCCTGCCAAAAGATGTTGGAAACATCTGAAGCCCCTGGTAGGGGTGGAAGATGTTTGCCGGTTAAGGGCCACGGATGGTTCTCGACTGACTCAGGGATTTGGACTTGATTTGGCTGATTTGGCTTGGAACAGGAAACATTTCTTAAAAAAAATAAAATAAAGGAGTGTGACATTTGCACAGAGCTGTGGCCACATGAGTGAGCAGGGTCCGTGTCCCATGAGCCGGGGGACAGCAGAGTGCGTGACATGAAGTTTGCTGGGACGTGAACCAGAGGTGCAATGAACAGTTGGAGACATTTTTTGGATTCCCCCTTGACCGCGGATGATGGTCAAAGAGGTTTTCCAACCCCCTGGTACCACAGAAATCAGTGAGCCTTCCCGTACTTTGCCACCAGCAGAACTGCACTCCTGGCTTATCAGTATCCCGGGACGCTGCTGGCCCCCCAGGGTAGCCCACCACCATGACCGTTGACACAGGTTGAAGAAAATGTCTCTCTTATATAAAGTGATTTGCTATTTTTATTTCAAAAAGACACCGAGCATTTGTGTTAACAGCTCTGCTCACGCACGTGCGTTCAGCCGGGGAAGATGCATAGGGGAGCCTGCGGTGGGAGATGGGCATCTGCCACTTTTAAGCTCTGTGTCTGGAGAGTGGGAGACGGGTGAGTCCAGAGGCAGGCAGCCTCCTGAGAGGCAAAGGCATACCTCACACCTGCCTCCCTGTTTGTGGTGGCCCAATCCTGCAGCTGGCTGAGCAGGTCCAGCCCCAGGCGCAGATCAGCCCTAATTTAAACCGTGCCCAGATACCTGTGGTCCTGAGAGACTATTTTCCAACTGGAGATTGCATAACATGCTCAAACCCCTGAGACCCCTTCCCTTCCTTGCACCGTGGGCTGCAGGAGGGGATGCGGGAGCCAGCTAGCCCCACTCGAGGCCCACTGAGGTCTCCTCCCTGCTGGGGAGACCCTGCCACCGCCTAACCCCTGGACACCCGGACCTCAGCCAACCAGAACCGGAGCGAGACGCAGGATGCTTTTCTGTTCCTACTTCCATACTGACGTGTGAATGACTCTCATATGCATCACTTGGCACATCGCTTCTGGATTCGGCCTCCGGTCAGCAGGAGCTCTTGACCCCAAGGATGACACTCCAGGCACGCTCAACCAGTTCCCACCTGGTTCACAGAGCAGGGCCCGCAGCTTCTTACAGTGTCGGGAGAGGGGAGGATTTCTCCTGCAAGCCCCCGTGAAAGGTCCGCACTGCCGACGTGACCCGGCAGCCTCCGCGCTGCAGGGAGCGGGTCTGGCGCTTGCTGCATTGCCTGGACACAGAAGATGGGAGCACAAATCGCAAGCACTGCTGCCCGCCTGAGAGGATGCCGGCCGCGGCACATCTGCCACATCTCACTGTGCAGCGAGAAGAGACGTGCACCCCCACTTGCCGTAGCATCGATCACGGGGCTGACTGGCACCGCTGCCTTCTGGGCTGTGCCCTGCCGACTGAGTCCCCGAGGGAGCTTTTGTACTGGCAGACCTTGGCATAAGTACTGTAACAATGGGCATGAGGTCCGGGCACTGCATACGTGGGGGGCACCACCCTCCTGTCCCCCGTTCCCCCATGCTGGGCAGCTTCCATGCAGTGGCTCTAGCTTCAGCAGTGGGGAGGGCACAGGGTAGCAGTGCTGGGGTTAGGGGTGTCTGAGGGGTGGCGGCAGCTGGCAGGAGCACAGTGCTGCAGAGGGAGGTGTCAGAGAGGGTCAGCCCTCTTGCTTCCTATTTTTGTCACCGCAAATCAGTTTTTAAGTCTCCGCTCGACACGCATCGGCAGCAAAACGAGGAGGCGACATCTCCCCCGCAGCAGCAAACCTCTGGCCAGCCTGCCCAGTTCCCGCTGGCCACTGCCCCTGCACTGAGCGCTGCCCAGGGTGCAGAAACGGGCAGCTGGTCACTGGGCACTGCCAGCGTGCAAAGAAAAAAATAATAAACCACCCAGTGCAGGCATTAGGATGTGGAGGAGGAGTTATGGAGGGAGAGTGGACCACCTACTTTTGTTTCAGCGACTACACCATTGTGAATCTCTTTAAAAGGGGAAGTGGGGTTAAGGAACAAGCCAGGAGCAGCAGACCCCGATACCCCGTTCTTCAGCTCTGCTGATGATCTCCTGCACACCCTTGACCAAGTTACTTCACCACCGAGCGCACTTGTTTGCCTGCGTGCGACACAGCAATAGCCCAAGCTGTCTCACAGGGGCTTCGTGAGTGGCAAAGCGGGACAGGTGCTTGAAACAGCTTAACGGGGGTTTCGGCGAGCCCCTTGGCAGCGATCAGATCCCCGCCTGAAGATGATGGCTGTCTAATTGCACCTGCCTCATTTTGGCGCTCGTTATCTCAGAACCCCCCGCTCTGCCGATCGGAGAGCAAGGAGCGGGCAGTGGTGAGCCACGTCCAAGGGACGGAGGCCCAGGGCCGGCGGGACCTGTGGAGCAGGAGCCGCGCTGCCAGCGACGTGGAAGCGCTCGGGTAGCTGGAAGAACGGGATGTGTTATCAGAAGCTGTCCGCGCCCGGCTTATGACTTCTGGCGAGAGGCCTGAAACTCGTACGAGGGAATATTGAATCAGGGGCTGTTTCAGTGGATGTGGATGCTCTGTTTGCTGCCAAGGGCTGTATCACATCTCTGCCAGACCAGGGAGCATAACTAATTTGCTGTGAAACCTTAACGATCATTTATTCATATGGAACCAGCCTAGGAGAAGAAGCTGCTGAAGTTGTGGGGACAAGCTCTTCCCTCCCTTTTCAGGATAGTGAGAAACGGAGGCAGGGAAATGTGTGCACGGCTGATCATCCGCATGCTGCTTGTGCTGTCCGGCCAAAGTAGCTCAGCCCCGAATCCAGCGCGTGTTGTGTGTGCACAAGCCCCTGAAGAGCTGACCTGGAAGCCCACGGTGCCCAGGAGAGGGGAGACTGGGAATCAGTGTGCTGTGGCAGGGTGAGGAAGTCGGCCCTGCTCCCGGGCCACGGGACCCGGCTTCTGTGAAAGGCTCCCAGGGAAAAGCCTGCATTTGGCTGGCCAAGGGAAGAAACAGCCTTCCACTTACACCAAGGGAAGCTTAAGAGCAAGCATGTCCAGTGGCCTGCCAAGGGGGAGCTCTGGCAGGGCTGCTACAAAGACCAACCGGTTAATTGGGCTGTAATCAACTCCAATCATGCTGGAGCCTGGCTGAGATGCCCATTCATCTGCATGCATAAGGAAGGAGGTCTGTGAGGCAGACAGAAGCAAAGCAAACGTGGATGGATTGACTCCGGAGACGTGGACGACTCCGCAGGTTGAGGAGGAGGAGGAGGAGTGAGCATGTTCCCGTCTGGGCCAGCCGGCATGGGAGTTTGGACAGGCGCATGGCAGATGAGAGGCTCCTTACTTACTAGCTGTTTAGTTTGGCGACCGGCGCTCTGGTTCTGGGATCGCTGTGTGCGATCGAGTCATGCAACGCTGCTGCAAGATATACGATTCGTAGACAGTGAGGCTTGGAAGGGACCTCGGGGAGGTCATCAAGTCCAACCCCCTGCTCAAAGCTGGACCAGCCCCCGCTAGATCGATTCCCATGCTACCAATGAGCAGCGAGGCTAGGAGAAGTGACATGACTTGCGCAAGGTTGCACAGGAAATCAGTGGCAGAGCCGGGGTGCTCAACCACCCGCGTGCGGGCCAGAGCCAGCCCATGACGCTTCGTCACCTGGTCTGTGGGGCTCCAAATTTCCAGGTCTATAGAGAGCCCCAGGCCCTGAGCCCTGGATCAGCACCCGATCCCAGGGTGCAGAGCTGGGAGGGGGCCCAATTTCAGAGGGGGTGGTGCGTGGCCCTTGGGGACCAATCCTGATACGTGGGGGCAGAAGGGGACGGCGGTCTGCACCTCCCAGCACTTGGGGCAGGGAGAGGGTCGTGTCCGGCCCAGGGCCAGATCCTGGTGCGCGGGGCACAATCCTGCCTGTGGATCAGCCCTCCCCGCTCATCTAGCCAGTGGGATGAACAGATTGGGCACCCCCAGGGTAACTGGTCTAGAGCGGTGT
>NW_005842368.1:674950-677326 GCF_000455745.1 Alligator sinensis | reverse complement strand
GACTTGAACTCATTGCCCGACTGAAAAAAATCAAAGTTGTTTGCACTTCGAATAGATGAATCCACAGGCACCTTGAAAAGTGTGTGTGTGTGTGTGGGGGGGGTTCATCCTGGTGGGACCAAGGTTTTTTGACATAACGGTTGGTGGGACATAAGGCGCAAAAGGTTGCGAACGGATAGTGTATACCTGAGGCTGCATCCCAGCCCCGAGAAAGGGCACTTGGTGCTCGAAAGCTTGTCTAACCTCTCTCCCAGGCACACAGTTGATCCAATAAAAGATATTATCCTGCTTCTTGCATGTTCCCTCGGTCGCCGCGGCTGCTAAAACACTACAACTAATGCACCCTTAGCTGCGTGGGAGTCACAGAGAGCTCAGGCTGGGGAAGCAAATGCAATAAATACGCGGTTCCCAAGCTGCCCGTGACGCCGCGGTGTTACCATGTGCTCATCTGAGGGGCGTAGCAGCCCTGTTGACCCTGGCAGGGTCTAGCTGGAGGGGGCTGCCTCACTGAGCACCTTGTCTCTGTTTCCCTGTCCCTAGCTGTCACGACACGACTGCCACCATGAGGGCTCTGCTGCGGGATCTCTTGCTGCTCTGCTTGCTCGCCCACGTGCTTGGGGACTGCCAGCGGGACTGCCTGGCCTGCAGCCGGCTTGTCTACAACCAGCCAGACAGCTTCAATGTTCTCGTAAGTCTCTCGATGCCCTTCCCCGAGCGGGTGGTGTCCAGGTGCCTAGATGTCCCTAGGTCCAACTGGGGGATCTGCATTATTTAGGCAGTTACAGGGATCGTGGAACAGGGTGCAATAGAGAGAGAGACGAGGGCTCTGTTAAAAAGCTAGTTTAAGAAACCCCCCTTTATCCCTCTGGGGTTTTTTAATGCATTGGGGTTGTCTTTTACCTAATAATGAGACCCCTCTACCCCCTTCCACCCCAGCATCCCGCCTGGCTTGGCATTATCAGCCTTTTTGGTAGCCAATGCAAAGGATTGACACTTGGAAGCAAAGGGAGAGGGACCGGACCACGTAAGGGCGTGCCTGCAGCATAGACACATGTGCTCCACACACGCCAACCCCAGAAATGAAGCAGGGGGTGGGCCTGGCACCGTGCTCGAGACCTGGGTTTTGCAGCTTGGGGGGTCCCCACTCCTGTGGGGGTGCCACATGTGGGGTGTGGACAGGTGGGCAGGCCTATTGCCTCAGCAGCGGGACCGAGTTCGGCGGCTGCGGTGCGGACAGCCCTTACGAGATGTAAGAACAGGCCTCCCCGCCTGCCTCGCTGGTCGGCTTAATGAGTCCATCTGCAGAATAAAACGAACAAAGGGATGGGTCCACAGTACAGAGCATGGGCACAAGGGGCCGGATTCTGACCTCATGCCCACTGGTCTCCATGGGGAGTAACCCCCTGCGCTCAACTGAGTCACGCTGGTGTAAAACTGGTGCTGGGCTAGGGTGAATGAAGCGCACCCTCGCTGGCCGTGAATCTGGACAAGGCCCATTGGAAGTGTAAGAGCCCAAGAGGGGCACAAGTGGCACAAAAAGGCACGTTTGGGTCACGGGAGGGAGTGCATATCCCAAGCCCCTGCCTTGCAAGAGAGCAGTGCTGACGACGTGGCAGTGGCACAGCATGCCCCTCACCTGGCACAGCTCTGCCGCCCGATGCACTCGAGGGCTGTGCTCGAAGCATCAGGTCCCGGCTCTCTCCCCCGTCACCTCTGCTCAGGTCCGCTGAGGGGTCTGCTTTCCAGCCAGGAGCCTGACAGCTCCTGGGGCTGTGATATTATAAGACACTTGCTTCTTTCTAGATGCTACCAGGGTGGGTGCACGACGAATAAACCAGGCTAGCAGGCGGTAGGGCTGCCAGCCCTGTTCTGGGCTGGTCTATTGAGGGCTAATGTGGCAAACAGGTGCTGGGATTGTCAGCTTCCTACCCCTGACGGTCAAGCTGTTTGGAGAGGCGATGGGAGCCGCTTCCTGCCACTAGACGATGCAACCCTGCCCTGAAGACGAGAGTTGTAAAAAGGGCCAACTCCGTAGTCAGCCAAGGGGGAGACCAGCCGGTGGCTGGAAGAGTTAAGGCCATGCCATTGCATCCCGGGCCCCAGCTGGCTCCAACTTCTGTTCATTTTAGTCAACATTTTTGTTGCCCTCTCTCAGACCCTGCAGTTTTCAGCCCCTTCGCAGGAAAGGAGAGGTCTGCTCTTCTGTGTCCGTGCCTCCATGTCTCTCTCTTGTTTCCTGGCATAGAGGCCCATGTTTATGAGGCCGTGAATCCAGACCCGTTTTATAGGCCAACGCACATCTGAGAAAGATCCTCTGTCCCTATACATTTCGGCAGGGTTTATGATGTGTGAGAGGTACTGAGACCTGTGCCGGAG
>NW_005842368.1:636175-674919 GCF_000455745.1 Alligator sinensis | reverse complement strand
GGAAAGAGCTCAGTTCATGAAACCCCCATGCTGGGAAAAGCCCCCGGCAGGTAGGTATTTGTGGAGGAATTAAGGTCAGGTTTTGGAGAAAAACATGCCCTGTGGATGCACGTTAACGATCGGTGGGAAGTGGCTGCTATAAAACCCATCTGTGCGGGGCACAACACCGTCTTGTGCTCAGCATGCCAGGCAGAGGAGGAAACTCCCCCACGTTTCCCTTCGTCTAAGGGTTGCTGTGAAGGATGCAGGGGTACCAGTGTATCCTGACGGAGGCAGGGGAAGTCCCTAATCGCCCCTGCCCCCTCCAGACGAGGGCTCGGGGTTGACTGCCAGGCGCTAGCTTTATTGCAGTGCCTCCGACTCCACCCTGACACAACCTGCCGCATAATCTGCTGCCTGGGACTCTTGATCCACGTGCTCGGGGGATCAGACCGGGTGTTAGCTGCACTCCTCTCCCCCTCAGTCAGGAAAGGGATTAATGAGGCTGGTGACACTAATCTGGCCAGAGCACAAGGACAGCCCAGGCCAGATAAGATGTCCGGGCAAATGCAGATTGCCTGCCCCCAGGGAGTGGGTAGTGCTCTTATCTGGACCCCTGGCCTGAAGCCATGCAGCCTGCTCCTCCTCCCTGGCGCAGCAGCAGGAGTCTGCCCGCTGCCTGGAGCACCTGAGCATGCAAAAGCCTTGTCTGCCCTCCCAGCTACCAGGAGAGGCCTGGAGGGACTCGGTGCCCCTAGCCCCCTCCAATTTCTGTTGCATTCACGCGCACCCCTGGTCGCTGTGACTGGAAGGGGAAAACGAAGCCATTCTTGCAAGATTTCCAGCCTGAGTTTGGTCAAGCCTGCAATATCTGGATTCGTTCTTGTTCGCGTTGTAGTAGTGCCTAGGGCCGCTGGTCCTGGACCAGGATCCGGCTGTGCTTGGTGCCGCACAAAGGCAGAGCAGAAAAGGCAGCCCCTCCCGTCGTGCTTGTCATCCTCGTGCAGACGTCAGCGTGCTCCTCCGAATCTTTGAACCCTTTGAGGGGCTCGAGCGCGGATCCTGCAATGCGCAGTGGAGGAGGCTAGCGTTACGGCCGCTGCAGCCGTGCAGGCCTTCTGCGACGATGCACACGGTTTCTGACTCCCAGTGTTAACTCACCTGACACCAGAAGACCCGAGTTTGGGGGGAGGCATTGCTTGCCTGCAGCCTGTCGGGGGTGGGTCTGAGGGAGGCTGGGCTAGGGGATGCTCTGCTGATGAACCAGGAGTTCACCTAGGAGGCTACTCCAGATTTGCACGTGTGAAACAGTGCCTGGTTGATGCAATGAAAACGTTGTCTAGTATCTGGTAATGACCCACGCTGCTGCTCTCTCTTCGGTGGCCTCTTCGAAATGGTCCCAGTGTCCCCAGCTAAATAGCCCCTGACAGGACCCAACACCTGAAAGGCCCCCGGTGAGTAACTGGCCCTTAGGTGAGGCTCTTCCACGGCAAGCTTGAAACCCGGGGAAGGAAAAAGCTGGGAGCAGCACCACCCGAGCTGCCTGTGCTGTGGGGATATGGAGAGGCCGTCAGCCTCCCAGACTGTCAAGCTAGCGCGAAACACATTCAACAGGAAAACTTTTAATTAGGAAGGGATGAATCAGCGTGTCAGACGCCCCCTCCTTCCCGCCCCAGCCACAAGACTTGAGAACTGGTGCGTAGCCGTCTAAGCTGATGCACGGACGTGTTATCAGAGACAAGTCGCAGCTCTGCTGCGCTCTTGAGTCACCCTACTCTAGCGCGTCTCAGCAGCCTGTCCCCGCTGCCAGCTGTTTATCCCTCAGGACTCAGCCTGATGCATGCAAACCAAAGCTGCCTCTGTCAAGAGCAGCAAGGCTCACGGAGTTGCCAAGAGGCAATGCGCTGCTTGGATTCAATGGGCAAATGGATTAGTGAGCATGGCTCGGTTCAAAGTGCACCTCCTGATGCAGGGCGCACACCTGGGTAGGGGCGAAGCAGGCCTGCGGGCCAAACCAAGTAATGGGGCTGAGCACCCGCATCTCACCGTGAAGTTTTCTAGTGCCGCTTTTGATGGCTGCTCCCAGGATCAGGCCCTAAAGAGGAGGGTGCCTCCAGAGCTGCATCATCTCATTTGCTCGTTATCGCAATTCTGATCTTTCCAGCCTGCGGGGCAGCAAATTGAGCTTTGGCTTCAGCGCTTGATGAAGGAGCAGGCGGCTGTGAGGGCCATTAAAGAGACACCGTCCAGTTCTTTCTCAGTCTGTAACACTTTCTTTTCTCTCTGTTGATCTATTGTGACACCCTTGGTAGGAACATTTCTTACCCTATTGTTCTTTTTCATTTGGTAAGTATTGATTTCCCTCCCCTTTCTCTCACTGAGCACCAGCCAATATATCACCACAGGCTTTTCCACTTATGTTTCTCAAGGTTACATCTCCTGCCCCATTTGGATGTGTCTCGCAGCGTGTGCTTTCTGCATGTAGCACCTTGCAGGAGGCCTCGCCTGCAGTGGTTTGGCCGGTAGACGGTCCCTTCAGCAATGGCACAGCTATTAGAAACGTGCACAACTCGCATCCTGGCGGCAGCTCTTTCTAGGGAGCGTGGTGCGCCTGGCGGCTACCGCACAGTTCAACGTCCTGAATCCTGCACCGGGATTCGGAAAACCCATGCTCTCGTCTTGGAGCTACGTTAACTTCCCGAGGGATCTTGAGCAAGTCACTCCCGAGCCCAAGTTCACTCATTGTAAAGCAGGGAAAATGGCATTTCCAAGATACGTTGGTAATACCACCACGTATGTGCCTGGCTACAGGCAATGCAGGTCATCGCTTGACCTTGCTGCCTTCCCGCCGCCCGGAGCACGGATCTGGAACCAAACATTGACCTTGCACCCAGCTAAAGAGGTTCACATAAAACTTTTGCCTCTAGTTTAGGCTTTAAAGTGTGATTCTGTCCAGATAAAAAAAAAACGCCCCAGAATAAGGCTGGGGTAGGGAGGAAGAAGCCCTGGTATGAGATGCAGACAAGGAGAAAGGCTTTCTGAATCCTTGCCTGGAGACTCATGATCTACCCCACGGAGGCTGTGTGCAAGTGCCTAGCTTTCAGCTCTGTTCCTCTGAGCGAGAGAATTAGGATGTGTCTGCGTGGCACCGAGATCAGAGGCTGCTGTGTAGGGACTTGCTGAGCTAAACCGAGGGACTCTTCAGGCCAAAAATTATCCCCAAGTATTTATTCTAACTCAATACAGACCACGGAGGCATTTTTGTCCCAGTCGAGATATAAGGAACAGGCCAGAGGTACTCACAGAGGTCTGTGGCAAAGGAAGGGTCTCAAGTCCGAGCCCAATACCCTCCCCACAAGCCCGGTCTCGCTCTCGTGTCCTACCTGCAACGCCAGCGTGACAGAAGAGACTCTGTGTGTAGTGACCCATTTAGTTGCAGCCGGCGCTCCCTCAAGCCTGGAAAACAACAACAGAGCATTTAATACTTTGCAGCTTAATCAGTCTCAGCCAAAGCAGGAGCACACACGAGTAATTTATGTCTCAGAGAAAGAGCACCACAGCCTAGAAGCTTGTTAGAGCCGCCGGCGACGGAGGACCTCGGGAGATGGAGCCTGCCGGGGTTCGCTGGGTCTGTCTCCAAACCCGCTGACACTTTGCGGGAGGACTCCCAGTTTAAGGAACGAGAAGGACAATTTCTGCACGGGCTGTCATGTTTAATGAGCTTGCAGGAGGCAGGCACGGTCCTCAGAGCAACCTCAAGCACAGCCAGAGCCTGCTCCGGCTTTTGCAGAGAGCACGTGGGCTGCTCTTGGGAAGGGGTGGGGGCACCAGCAGCATCCCCCACCCCAGCCACCCTTGTTTCCTCTCCCGAGTCACTGGCTTGAGCCCAGGTGACTCGCTGATGTCGGTGGAGCTCCTCCAGCCTCATGCTTGTGCAAAAATGTGGCCCAGTTGCACGTGGAGCTCCTTGGCCTTTGCTACAAAGCGCTTGGCTCACCTTGCTGCAGCACAGGGGCTTCACGTGTCATTTCCTTGCCTAGCAAAGGGCATGCCGAGCAAAGGGCTGGGCCACAGAAGGTCCCGCTTGCTATTTAACCCCATTCGCTGTGTTGAGGGTGACCCTAGGCAGCTCCCGTGAACTCTCCTGGGTCCCCCGTGATGCAGCTAGAGCATCGGGTTGAAGAAAGGAGGTGGATTCAAATCGAAGGGATCCTGCTGGTCCCTGCGGTGGGCCTTCAGCCCTTGAACTCACCCCAGCTTCCCTCCGAAGAAGAGAGGACAGTGAACCGGGTGGATGCGTCGGTGAGGGTGGTTTTTGAATGCCTGTCACTATGCCACTGCTGCGCTCGTGCCCAGGAGCTGCTCTAAAGCACTGCGACTAATCCCCGCCACGGAGCGCTACACCTTGAGCTGATTTCCAAGGGCGCTGCAGGCAGGATAGGACCCGCGTGAGCTCACTGCTGCAGCCGTGCCTGGGGACCGGTGCGGCGATGGCCGCTGGGTGAGGGATGGGGCAGATGGGCGCGTTCTGGCTCAGTAGCCCTGGTGATTACACGGGATGATGAATGAAGGCATGCATGGGAAGGAGCCGCGTTAGCAGGCAGGCTGTCTGACCGCCCCCTGAAAGGTAGCTAAGCTAATGGGAATTCAGGGCGGGAGTGTCAGGGGTGAATACGCACGAAGGGGTGGAGGCGAACGGGGAAGTAAATAAGAACGAGCAGGGGATAAAGCAGAGCTGTTCATATGACCCTGTAGCTCACCGATCACGAGGAACTAAAGATAGGAACGGTGACGTCTGTAGGAAGTGGGTCAGGCCACAGCCTGCCCAAGAGGTTTTATTTATGTCTCTATTAGATTTATACAGCATCCTTCCCAACACGGCTCAGGGTGGCTTGCGATAAGAGACAGATGAGCGTATACAAGCAGGTAGAATATTAAAAGCAGGTCTGCAAAAGAAATGCTATAAACAATATCCCAGTTTTTCTGGCTTGCTAAACGCCTGCCCACGTCGGGACGGCACTCGCAGAAGAGGTTCAGTCTTGTGCGCTGCTGGGCTTCAAGGGGGAGCGAGCCCCAGAGCTGAAGAGGGACTACCAAGAACAGCCTCCCGCTTGCAAACTTGCCGCCCCGGTGGTACTTGCAGGAGGTTGCTCCCACCTGACCTTCGGCATTGAGATGGGCATGAGGGAGAGCATCCCTTAGGTAACGAGTGCCAAGACCATTTAGGACTTCATAGATCATAACCAGCACCTTGAATTAGACCTGGAAAGCTGCTGGAAGCCAGCGCAGATTCGCCAGTGATGTGATCCTGGTGGCCCACCCCTGTCAGAAGGGACCTGTTGCATTGTGCACCAGCTGCAGCTTCCAGGCAGATGTCAAGGGCAAGTCCACGTAGAGCCCAAGGCATAGTCCAGTCTTGAGGTCATGAAGGCATGGACGCCTCTCTTGCCCCTCTGTGTTACAGTAGGTAGGCTGCAAACCTGATCGTGTCAGAGTTTCCTTCCTAGTTTTTCTGCCTGGATTCCTGACAAGCTCCACCCTGCAGCTTCTGCCCAAAGCTCATTCTTCTCTTTCTCTTTTTAAAGGTAGAGCACAATCCTTCCAGCCCTACTTCTTTTAAGAACTCACTTCCCTCCTGAAAGGTTCCTGCCAACTCCATTTTTGCGCAGGGTGACTTCACAAAGGGCCAAAAGTTTGGGAAATGTCTTCTTTAGCGTGTCAGACTTCTGTCTTCTGCATGAGGTTTTGGGGGCGGAGGCTGTCATTGTTGTGCCTGGTACAGTGCTAAGCGTATGGATGGAAGTATATCTGATGAATGACCTCTCTTTTGCGAGGCGGAGGGCTGCGATCAGACAGTTTCCCCTGAAAACATAGATCGCCTGTTCTGAAAAAGGGAACGGGCCAGAGTCTTATGTCAGTCACGCTGCTGCAAATCCACTGAGGTCAGAGGAATCGCGGGTGTAATGGAGATCAGTTTTGCGCTGTGATCTGTGCTGCCCACGGGAATCTCCAGCCCTAGGACAAGTCCCGGAGTCAGGTCCCTTTTGCACCCACCCTGCCCATACCTCTTTGCTATTCCTAAATGTTAAGACCGGGATCCTTTTTAGTGATGTTCCTGGATTTTAAGCACAAGCAATAGAGCCTGCCAGGGTGTGAATGTAAAAAAGGATCAGAAGTTTTATGACGCATTACAAAACCAGCCAGTCTGGACTCTCCCCAGCCGGGCTGTCTGCAGGGTGTCAGAGGCCCGGGGCACCACGTCGACCGAGGGCCTCTCCAAGTGTAAGAAGGATGGGATGGTTGAGACCTTCTGCAAGGCTGGTCCTGACAGGTGGGCAGGTAGGGAACATCCCTAGACAAGACTTAGGGATATGAGATTATGAGGCAGACAAGAGTTCACGTCTCCTACCAGTTCCTGCTTGCATGACCCCTGACTGGTGTCCCACGGACCCTCACAGTTTGCTTTAAGTGAGATGTGGGTTGAGGACTGGTAAAAGACGTTTTATATTAAGAGAGATATACTTGGCTTGTGTGGCAAGAAGGCTGGCAGCCTGGCAAACAGCTTGTCGGGCTCCCACCCCACCCACCACACCGGAGTCCATTGACCATCTTACCTCCATGGAGCAGCCCAAGGTTAGCTCAACCCATGTTAAGTAATACAATCTGGAGATACTCACTGATGAAAAAGGCCTAACTTTACTATGATACAACAGCACATAGCATGCACTTCACCACTCGAATGCTTGGACACCAGCATTGCCAAGTGCAGTTAGCACGTGCTGAGTGTGACATGTAACAAGGCCATTAGAATAGTTGGTTTTGACAAAAGAGCTGGTCTAATGCAACCGGCTACATTTTCAAAGCTTCAGCCAGGTAAATCTCCCCCAGCCTCATGGGTAGGTGAATCCCCACATGATCCTTTGAACGCTGTAGGGATCATTTTTAGTGTTGTGACCAAACAGGTTGGCTGCTTGAGACTTCTTCGCATGGTCGTACTCAGCTTCATATTCCTGCCCCCCAAACTGATGGGTGTGGCATCGTGCACCTTCTCATCGCACAAACCTGGTGGCAACACAGGGCAGGACGCTGGGCTTGGAAAGGAGGGGAGAGAAGGTCTGAGGGAGCAGGATTTTGGGGAAGGTTAAAAGGGGTCAGCTTATAGGGCACATCTGCAAAACAGCTGTGTATTCTAGCCCCCTTACAAGCTGGTGCAAATCCAGGTAGTGCTATGAAGGACCTAGTACTATTGCTTTAGATGACCGGGAAAAGTGGTTTGGAAGCTGAGAGTGGCGAGGTGGATCCGACTTCTAACATTCACGGGACAGTCCTAACCCTTGCATCCCATCCCTATCCCAACCCCTGCCTTTCCTATTGCATCTATCTTTATTGGATGTCCTGGAAGGTGGCAAACAAGAAAAGGTCAAGGGGATAACACACGGCAAGAACACCCTGACAGGGAGGGCCTCCTGCTCCAGTGTAGTTTCACTGAGCATCGCCCTCGAGTCCTCAAGGGACCCGTGTGTAGCATGTAATGTTCCTCATACAGACACAGATCAGTGCCCAAAATGTCTAGTGGGAACCCATTTGCAAGAACGGTTAAGCACTGACAAAGGAGTCTCATTATCTTTTATTGGAAATGAAGCATTAAAAATTGCACCTGCTCTTGCTCTGATGGAGACGAGTGCCAGGGCAGCAAGGTGGGGGAAGGAAAGACAAAAATGACTTGGAGCTACCCCTCCTCCCCGCTCCCCACATGTTCTCAATTGATAGCATTCAGGGCTTTGATTCTTGCTCACTGGCTTGGAAGCAAAGCCATGGCATGGTACAGTAGCAGAGCTGATAATATCTTTGGGTTGCTTTATTAAACTCAGATGGTTAGTATGAACTTTGGGAGGAAGGCAATAACAAACAGGTGTTGTGCCAGCTGCTCTGTGTGTGTGCTGTGCGCTCGGGTCTAAAGCAAGGTCTGCAGCACAACCCAGAGGCAGGCTTGCATTCCTAGGCTGAAGGGAGACAGCTTCTCATATCCATAACCCTTCTGGCTGGTCAGGCAGCATGTGCTAGCAGGAAGACGCGTGACACACATGCAGCTTGTGCACAAGTTACACTAGCGTGTGAAGCAGACCGATTCCCAGAGGTAACTGCCCACAGTTATTATTATTACAGCACCTTGCCACTGGGGTTGTGCAAGAGGCAATGGCTACCCCGGGATGACTGAGAATACACAACCTATACCCTGGTGTAGCACACTGAATTTCCAAGGGGTAACTTTCCCACAGAGTGGAGTGACTCCCACTGGTGTCGGGATGTTCCCTATTCTTCTAGTGCAGTGGTCCTCCACCTTTATAGACTCAAGGCCCCCCTCACTACACTCAAGGCACCCCTCATTAGGCTCAAGCCATGCCTTGGAAACATGCCAGCTCTTATTTTCACTCATTTTTTGCCTACAAAAAATAAGAAAGCAATTCTTCTGCTGCAAAGAACTGACCGAGCCCACACCACGGCAGGACATTTTTAATTCTGTGGGCGCCTAGTTGAAATTTCTGGCATTAACTTGTGAATTGTGTGCGCACACCTAACGCTGTGTGACAGGATGTCAAGGCACCGTGTCTGAGAATTACCATTCTACTGCCAGGGTACGTCTACACGTGCAATTGATGCGCAGCAATACACTCCAGAGCTGATTGCTCCGGAGTTTATTGCTCCCAGGTGCGCCATTTGAATGCGTGCCTGGGACTGCAGTATGTTGAAACAGATTGGCGCCGCCCTAGCTGGCAGGGGCCCTAGGGGTTCAGCCTGCCAGGTTGGGGCTCCTCCCACCTGGATCAGCATGCTGTGGCGGGGCTGGCTGGGGCACTGGTGTGTGCCAGTGTGGGGTAGCCAGCAACCAGCCCCTGCACTGAAGCACCCTTATGCGCTGCTGTGGAATAAAAAACTGCAGCAGGATAGTACCGGTATCAGCTGCGGAGTTAATTAGTTTACTCGAGCCAAATGGGTGCGGCACATGTAGATGCACGATGTTTACTCCGGAGCTAATTAGTCTACTCTGCAGTAAATGTCTCATGTAGACGTGCCCACAGAAAGGCAGATTACACTGGTACAAATGTGCCTTGTGTTCACTCACCGACGATGCAGGCTAGGAGACCTCTAATAGGAATGAGAGATAGGTAGGAGGTAGAGGTGGTGATACCCTTTCCTTTGTGTCACGGTATAGTGCTTCTGCATGATATCGAGGAGCAAGTAGAGTATGTCTACTACAGTGGCAGAGATCTCAGGATCATAGCCAAGGCAATGAGCCCCACCGGCGCACTGCCATTCTGCGTGGGTCAATGAAGATGCACCCTGAAGGAGCCAAACCACTTCTTGAGCATGCTGGAAACTCAGATCTGTGCTGGGGGCACCTCCACATTATCCTCACACTTTCATTCCTGGGGTTGACATGCGTAGAGGAGAAGAGACCGGGCAGACAAATCCTAGGATACTCAGGATTTGGCACCTCGGTGGATCTCATTATAGAACCAAAGTTCAGGCCATTTGTGGTAATTAAGGATGCCTTAGCAGTAGAGCAGGAAGCATTAAGTCATGTCCAAGTTAATATCCCATTACGTTCTCCCTACCTAAATCTTTCGAGCCGGTCTACCCGGATAAGATAATCGCTTGCTAACCTGCAGTGTTTTATAGTGTTACTGCGCCCTGTGTATAATCAGTCCCCTGCTGCCCAGAGGCAATTTCACTGCAAAGATGGGTAAGCAGTAAGCACAGCTTTAACCTATGATTTATGGAAGCTGTCAAGTGTTTGAGATCCTTTGGTACAGAAGTATCAACTCGGGGCAGAGAGAGGTCTGGCGCTAAGTTTAACTGACTGGTTTAATGGAAACACGACCTCTGCCCCATTGCTCGAGCGTTTGGGAGCAGCCGAAGACACGGAGTAACATTGCATGTGGGCACCGGGTCCAGGTGAGCAGAGAGTCATCTTACGGTTTTGGAGGGCTCCTTTCCTTTGCTGGAAGTGACCTGCTTGACTTCAGAGGTAGAGGACTACAAGATTTCTCCCCCATAATTTTTTCTGCATTAGCTTTCCTGAAGGTTTTCTTTAATGGCAATGTAAGCATTTTACTGTTCATGTCCTCAAGGCTTTTCTCTACCTTGAGCGAGTGTCACAATCAACTAACGTTCAAATTGTGGGGGGCATTTAACAGTGCTGCTTAATTGGGCAGGCAGAGGGATATCACTTCTTTAATACTTTTCAAAATATTCCATAAAAATGACTATTTTTTCAGTCTTGGTGATAACGATAGTCAACCTAATTGGAATTGTTAGGATATGCCTTGTTGTTAATGAGATGCAGCACCAGCCATTTGAAGGCATGAGCATTTACCTTTTACATTGTAATTGCAAAGAGGCACGCGACCTCCGGCATATGTAATCTTTACTACTAAGAAACTCCCCCTCCCCCCCAGTAAATGCAGCACTTTTTACACCAAACAAGTTTTCTGAGCCAAACCTACAGGGCATTAAAAATCAGGTTTAACAGAAGCTAAATTCAACTGACAGCAGTTTCATAATCCCCCCGTTACACGGATGTTGGGAGACTTAATGTTTGTCGAGTGCATTGGGCTCTCCGGCCCTCATCTCCACATCTCAAAAAGGATGCAGTAGAATTAGGGCCACCAAAATGGTCAGGGGTATGGAGCGGGTGCCATACCAGGAGAGACTAAAAAGTCTAGTTTGGAAAGGAAAAGGCTTCAGGGGGAGGGATAGGATTAAGGTCTATAAAATGGTGAAGGGTGTGGACAAAGTGAACAGGGAACTGCTGTTCACCAAGACCCAGAGTACTAGGACTGGCGGGCACCCACTGAAATGAGCAGGAGACAGGTTTAAAACTAACAAGAGAAAGTACTTGTTTGCACAGTGGGTGCAGCTACACATGCGCTTTACTGCGGAGCTGACTAATTCGCCCCACGGTAAAGCATCACCATCTACACGTGCGCTCCTATTCGGGTGCAGTAAATTAATTCACTCCACTGTAGGATAGTACTGTCCGGGACAAGTACTATGCTGTGGGGGAGTTATATTTAGTGTGCCTCAGTGCACATGGAGACGGCGACCAGGGCTGGCTGGGGCTGCCTGCTGGCTCGCCTCACACTGTAGCACCCTCGTGCCGCGGCCAGGCCCTTGGTAGCACACTGAGCTGGGGCAGAGCCCCACGTCCCCTGCCAGCCGGAGCTGCTCCGCCTCGGTTCAACGTGCTGCGGTCCTGAGCGCACATGTAAACGCTGGGCCCCGGAGGAATAAACTCTGATGCAAACTGCGCCAGAGTTTACTGCTACGTGCTACTTGCACTTGTAGATGCGCCCAGCATATAGTTAACTTGTAGACCTCATTGCCACAAGAGGTTGCAGTGTAACCAGGCAGGGTTTAACCAGGCAGATGGTATAACCAGGTTCTCAAACGGACTAGACAAATGCATGGAAGTTAGGTTTATGGATAGTTATTAAACAAAACAGTTTGAGATCTTTCCTCTGGCATCTCTAAACCGATGATAGTAGATGCCAGGGAGGGTAATGACTAGGGAATAAATCACTCCAGAGTCACCCTCTTCAATGCTCTCCCTCTAGTATCCACTCCTGCCACTGTCAGAGAAAGTATATCGGGCAATATAGAAAATTGCCTCTGATCAAAAGAGGCAAGCTGCTATAGAGATGTCAGACAGCTCCCAAAGGAGGGTATTTCTCCAAGCAGGAATTGCATGAGCGTGCTCTCAGAGGGAGCAGTTTACTGCAGGCTCGCCCGTCCCTCTGAGCAAAGCACTCAGCGCTCGGTTTACCTGCAGAATAAGTGCATTTCTAAGATGATAATACCAAAATCTCTCTTAATACGAGTGCTGAGAAGAGCCTTACAGAGAGCTGCAGGGTCCTCGCCCCATTCATGTTAGGAGAGAGAGAGTCCCAAAGGAAACCTCGATTCGAACCCGCCTGGACTTTGGGAAGACAGGCCACTTTAAATAGACCTACAGCTTTCTCAGCCATTTCGCTGGTGCGGCTGTACTGTATTGCTCCAACCCGTGCGTCACTCGGGCCTGTCTGCATCACTTGAATAACTTTGGCAAGGACTGAGCTGGCCTTTCTCTGGAGATAACAAAAAACCTCATTTTCCCCTGGATTAGCTTCCCTCGTTGGCTTGTTTTAGCTGTTCCCTTCCCCAACCTTTCCTCCCCGCCTCGGCTTGTTAACATAATGACCAGCAAGGACGGTGGTTACGTGGCCTGACGTTTGATCAGGGTCCGCACCCCGGGGGTTGTTCGGATCCAAAGGAGGGAGTATATATAGAAAACCTGGATTAAGGACAGAGTGGCACTGAGCAGAGCACCAACTTCAAAGGAGAATTGTGAATCATTGTCACTCACGAGTGTATATTGGGGTTTTTTGTAGCAGCTGCTGCAAGGTTCCCCGACCGTTGCACTGGTGTCAGCAAAGAGGCCTGCCGGCATGGGGGGCATGGCAAGCAGTCTCAAAATACAGTGCAAGTCTATGGCTTTTTCCAATCCAGGATCTCCACAAGGCTTTGCAAGCATGAAGGGACATGCACAGGATCCCCCTCTCCCTTCCCTTCACAGGGAAATGCTGGATGGAGGACCACTGACTTAGCTGAGACCGAACTGTCCAAGAGCCCAGGAGTCCAGATGTTTATTTGAGCCGTGAGACCCTCTCAAAGCTGCCCAGTTTGGGATGGAAACCCTTAGGTCAGATGTGTAAAGGTCCCCAGTATGGCCCAACTCTGGTCCTATTAGATACGCGGCAGGAGCTGCCTCCCTGGGGTATACGATTCGTAGCGAGGGATGCTGGCACCCAGGACCCAGGGATCCAGAAGCGTTTGGAAATACGAAATCCAGCAGGGAGGATGTAATCCCAACGCTCAGAAAAGGTCCAGTGAATTTCAGGGGTGGGTGGGTTAATTCACCCGGCCCAGGGAAATAAAATGACTCTGGCTTCATACCAGCGTAACTGGGAATTTGCCTCGTCCCTGTGTCTTGGAAGCGATGTCCCGATACCGTGACGCTGGATGTGGCGTGACAATTCCTGCTTGTCTGTGAATCACTCGGGCAGACCATTCAGCTACCGAAACAGAGGGAGGGAGGGTATTAAATATCTAGTTTCCAAAGAGGTTAAGAGGATTACAGGGCTGGCTAGACAGCCCCACTGCGAACACAACTGCCTTCCCTGCAGATCCCTCGGCCTGCTATAGAAAGCTAACTGGACGGCAGTTTGCAGGCCAGACAGGTTGTTGTTCAGCATCATAACCACAGGTCTGGGTATTTTCAGGCAGCGGTCATCGGACCATTTGCACGAGCGTGGTTGCAATATCACCTGCTCAGCCAGGTAGCTACACGCGGCCGCCACAGGTTCACTTCTTTAGCCATAAGTCTCCAAATAAAGATCCGTGTTGTAATGTCCCGTAGCTGAAATGCAATCTGTAGAGACCTCCCCTACCCCAGGGCGAGGGGGAAGAGATGGGATATTAACCTCTGATGTGCAGACCCCGGACGGACCCGAGATGGCTCTGGGTGTTCATGTAATGCTCGTGTTGCCCAAAGCCTCTTAGGAGATTATTAGTTCCCTACCTGCTTGAGGTCCTAGCAGACCTGACACTCGCATTGCCTTTGCCAGCTCCGTACCACGCTGCT
This sequence comes from Alligator sinensis, assembly GCF_000455745.1. NCBI lineage: Eukaryota > Metazoa > Chordata > Crocodylia > Alligatoridae > Alligator > Alligator sinensis. The sequence goes on along the minus strand of NW_005842368.1, from coordinate 661,256 downwards.
GGTTTTCAGCTAACAAAGAGCAGGGTCGGGGAAGTCTTGCCCGCGCTGCTGAGCAGTCGCTGATAGGGTTTAGGGGGAGGAAATCCACTTTGAACGGAAAAGGCTGGCTGAAGGAGTCCTTGTCTTGTTCCTCTCCGCAGGTCTGCATCGTGGAGTGCGAAGGGAAGGTCTTCTCCAGCGGCACCTGGGAGCTTTGCAGCAAGGTGGCCGGGAAGGCCACGCTACAGCTCAGCGCGGACAGCCTGGAGGAAGACGTTTACCAGCCCCTGGACACGGAGGACGGCGACCTGTTTGGAGGAGGCCTGAAGCGCTACAACGACCTTACCAAAGTGGTGGATCTTAGCAAAGTGGAAGACGAGAAGCGAGTGTCCAAGGTGAGCGGCTTGATCCGCCAGCGGGAAGCAGAAGACGGTGCCAGTGATGGGAGCGAGACCCAAGTGGGGGACTTCCCAGAGCAGCCCAAGGACATTTCCAAGAGGCTCGGTGACTTCCTGAACGGAAAGTACAGTTACCGGCAGGTGCTGGAGCCCGCCGTGAGCGGGGTGCAGAAACGATACGGGGGCTTCATCGGGGTCAGGAAGTCAGCCCGGAAGTGGAACAACCAGAAGAGGTTTAGCGAGTTCCTGAAGCAGTACCTGGGCATGTCGCCACGCTCCAGTGAGTACGACGGTATCGGCAACGACCTGAATGAACAGAATGAGATCTAACCAGAAACTCTGCTTCCCCCTCACTGACCCATAGTGAATCGGTTTAGACCTGGCCTGGCCAAAAAAGTCAACCCCGTTCCCCGATCCCAAGAGCCTCTCCTAGGGATGGTTAATAAGCCCACCCCTCCTGGATTCATTGCTGCTTAGCGTCGAGGAGAGAAGGGTGGTTGTTTTTAAAGCAGTTGATATATTTATCAAGCCTAATATACTTGCATGGCACTTTTGCAGACAAATGCAAGACAACAGCTCCAGCCCTAAATTTATGATCTCAGTTTACTAGAATGGGGATTTACCTGGGAGGAAAGAGAGAAGCGGGGCCCAGACAGATGGCAAAGTGCACCGCTGTAATCACTGGCACGAAAAACAGGGGACAATGTGAACCTTTACATTGGGTTAACTGGTGTTATACAAATCTGGTCTATACTAATCTGGTGTAGAGTTAGCCCTGCAAGAATCAGAGGAAAATTACACGGATGCAATTGCCATCTGTCCACAGCTTCCCGTGGGTAGCCAGTCACTCAAGGCAACCAGGCTGTTCCCCCACAACCCAATGGCAAGGTACCATAATAGCATCTAAAAGCAGCTCTGCTGGGATTGCAGGTGTCCGTCCACTCCAGATCCCAGTGTGATTTACACACATATCCAAAACCAGTGTAAGATACACGGGCATAAATTTATCATTTGTCCAGACGCTCAGTTTTGGAGGTTTTTAATCCAAATTCAGAGCAGATTACCAATATTTTGGTCCCTTATCCATAACTGGCCCCATGAGCTTCCTAGCGCTCCATTAACTACAGAGCCCACAAACATAGGCACTAGGGCCTGGGACTTGCAAGGCTATTATTTTGGGTCCCCATCACCACAAAGGCAAAGCCAGTGGAAGGCCTCACCACTATCTCATACTGAGTGTTAGCATGTCCCAGCACAAGTACAATCACTCGATTAATAGGACTGAGGTGTGGAAACCAGTCATGTCTTCAATTTGGGCTTTTGCCTTTAAATTCAATGCCTTTTCAAACTTAACAGCTCTTCTGCTGTTGCCCATTTGAAGGAATGAACTGGGGAGGATTGTTCAAATTGTCTTTTAAATGCCAGTCGTTCTAGTTAAAGGTGCATCCATTGAGGCTAATTACCTGCAAAACCTGGACAGCGCTGGGGGGCAGGCATGCAGGTGTTACAGCTGCTATCTTGGCTGACACACTGGGAGAAGAGTGGGTGACCTCCCGAATTAAACTCATGAGCTCTTGCAGCCGAGCTAGAGAGGCAGGGTCACTTCCCGGGGCTGTAGCACACTCACCAGACGTGTATAGAGGACGACATGTCACATGCATGTTGCTGGGTAATGCCCACACAGTCCTGTAGAGTCGGGGGCTATCCATGCCCCTAACACAGGGCTCGTACCCTGAGCTGGTCAAGGATTTCGTACAGTTAAAACTTGGATCAGTGTTGCAACCACAGCCTCAGTCTTAACTGTGAGACCCGTAAGGCAGACCTTGTGCTCTATCAGGAAGCCAGAGAAATCCTAGAGAAATCTCCCCTCGTCACTGGAGCCAGGTTCAATTTTTTAATGGATAGTAAATTTGCCGAAAAAACCAGAGTTTTGGCTGAAAAAGGGGGAGAATTTTTTAAACATTTCATTCCCGCCTTCTCGGAGCATCCCAGAATGTCTTACACTGTTGCCAATTTTGTAAGAGCCAAAATATATCATTTTTTGACATTTCTTAAAAATGGAGCTTTGACTTATTACAAAACGGCATTTTTCACCGAAAGGTTCGTGGAATGAAAAAAGGGTTTTCAAAAAAGAGCGAAATCACCTAAAAACACAACATCTATTTTTGTCTCTGGCCAAACGAGACATTTCAGGTTAATGAAAACCAACCTTGCCACCGCCCCCACCCCCAAATTTTCAGATTCAGTTCATTTTATACTGTTTTTTCTCCCAGTTTGGGGTTTAAACACTGACGCTTGCTCATCTAGTTCACTCCACCACCCTCCTGTCTATGGCTCTCCCTCCTCACTGGCAGATGCCCCGAAGCCAACTTTTGTCTTTGCAATGAAAGTTGCAGGACCACTGCGGAGATGTTCATTAAAAACTGGCCACCGCTGGAGAGGAAAAAAGGGCCTTTTTTTGGTAGGACTTTGGTTCCTGTGGCGGTTACATAGCCTAGGGCCATTATTCGTAGGACCAAAAAATGATGTGCTGTGCTCCCATTGAGGACACCGCTTCTCCCGGTGCCGCAGGCACTCCCGTGAAAGCGTGCCTGCCTGCTCGTATCAAATGCCAAAAAGCACGCTGTCTGGTGAACGCCCCGTGCCAGGCTCAGGCACTCAGTCGTCGCACGGTTATTGGCATGTGCCTGGCACTGCTCCGCAACGACGTTCTTTTGGGCATTTGGCTTGTGCAAAATGGGAGAGAGCGGATGGGGCGTGTTTTCACGACAGCGTTTCCTATCACACGGTGGCGTAGACGTGCTCTCGGGCCCAGCCGTCTGAGCCCCCAAAGGTTAGCTTTTAGCCAGGGTCTCACTCCAGTGGAAATATGATCGGTCCCCCTTTGCAAGGCTCATCGGGTTTGATCCTCGGGGCGCCCTTGTCATCTGAACGTGCTGAAAGGGTTTCAAATCCCAGCAGTTCTCTTCCGCTGACAGGCTGCTTGATGCAACGCAGGATTTCAGGGAGACTATGGGAGCTCCTCATAGCTGGGTGTGGAAGAGCTGGGGTAGGACGGAGGGAGGGAAATGTGTGCTGTGATCGATCCCAACAGACCCAGCCGAAAGAGAGAACTGCCGCATCTAAAACTACTTGGCCAGCACTCAGAGACCAGGGCCTGAGCACCCCTCACCCCAAGAGCTGGCTCTTCTAGTCCAGGATTGAGACCCTCTAGGTTTAGCTGATCAATGACTGAAAGAAGTTGGCATGGCTATTGCTTGTCCCCTACCTGCCAAAGAGGACTCCAGTCCCCAGGGCTGCTGGTCCAGCACCAAACTTGCTGTCTAATACAGTGAACTGAACAGCTTTGGCCATCCTGAGATGCATTTCCCTGCAAAAAATTATGTTGAAATACATGGACTGTCCATGAGAACCTTGCTAAATGTTGTCTTTATCAAAAGCCCCCGGATAAAAGTCTCTTATATCCATACACGCGGCCTCCATCTCAGTCTGATGGAGCCCAGGTTGCTTCAGCCTCTTGGGAGCATCTCTCTCTCCCACTTCCACAGCGATTGCAAGACCGCGGCCAAGAAACACAGTCCTCCTCCTCATTCTTGCTCCACACGCAACGCGCGCGGAAACGCGCCCTGTGGTCACTCCCAGTAGTGCCGGACGTGCTCTCAGGAGCAGCCTTGACCCAAAAGCGGCTACGCCGTATTTTCAGAAAGTGGTACCCGCAGGCCGGGAGCAAGCGGGCAAGGCTCGTTCCTGGGCCTTGGCCTCCTGGCAGCTCCCGACTGCAAGGCAGCCACCTCTGTGGCAGAGCACGAGCACCATTTACCAGGCCGTGGCTACGGTTTAAGACAGGAAGGGAAGAAAGCAGGATCCAGCTGCAACTGCACTATGAGTTAACGGGGCAGGACACTGCGGGTAACGTGTCTGAAAAGAGGAGATTTTAGACACTTAAAATCTGATTGGGCACTGAAAGTCTCCAAGTAGATTCGGAGGTGGGGGTCGGGGTGGGTGCTGAAATCTGAACAGGAAAGATTGTGTCTGGGCTTGCACACCTCTAAAGAAACCATGCCGAGCTGTTTTAGGACAAGAACTGGGTGCTCCCTCTAGAGAGGATAGCAGAAAATAATGTTTAAATGATATTACTGCTGTGGCCTCCATGTCTCTAATAGATGCTGATTCTACTTCCAGCTCGGCCACTGACTCACTGCAAGACCACGGGCAAGTAACTTCCCCTCGCTGTGCCTCACTGTCCCCATCTGTGAAATGAAGGCAATGATCCTACTTCCCCTTGTGACTTTGTAGAGTGCCCTGAGCTCCTTGGACAAAAAAGTGCCATCACAGTGCAGTGCTGTCATCTCCCTGTCCAAGAATATTTTGGGGTGCGAGGCTCTGAATTCTTAACCCAACTGGCTGTGTGTTGCCAGGAGAGGCCTGGCTAGGAGGTCAATGTTGCTGTGAATAACCGTGGATGTGTAAAAAAAAAAATGTAAGCAAAACTAAAGGCCCTGCTCTGCTACCATGACTTGGGGAATAATGCCTTCCTGCATGAGAGGGCACACGGAAATCAGCAGGGCTGTGTCTGGAGGAAGGTCCTGCTTAGTACAGATGAAGGCATTAAAATTTGCTGCTAGAGTAACTACAGTCTTTTTTGAGTGCCTGCGCTGCTCTAGCACATTGTACCCCAGGGGCTCCTGGCTCTTTGCAAACAAGGATGAATTAAATCTCCCCTCACTCTCGTGCTGTAATCCACCCTGCTACAGATAGGGAAGTTGAGACCCAGAGCAGTTACAGGACCGCACCATGCCGGCAGGCGTGCTGGGAATAGATATCCTGACTGCCAACCCCCTGCTTAAATCACAAAGCCCGTCTCCATCCCGAGGAAGAGCTAGATCAGATCCCACCCGCTCGAGTCCCAACATGAGATCCTGCTCAAATCCCTGCAACCCCGCCAATAGCCAAGGTGGGTGGGTCTTCCTCCTCCTCACCACTTCTGGGGACTTAGCCGCAAGGTTAAAGCAGAGGCGTGCTACAAAAGCAGGCATTTAAACCCTCTTTCAGGAACTGGGGGTATAGGCTTGCACTTGCATGCCAACAGGTGAATAGGATCTGGCCCAATCTCTTTCTTGCCATGACTGTGGGGGATCTCTTTCCAATTCAATTCTTTATTGGCACAACGAGGCAGACAAAGGCTGCCAACGTTAACACTTGCCCATGATTAAGAGGCTGGTTCAAGAAGCAGCAGAGAAAGCTGACGACCTTCCTTGAGGAGTCCGGGGTTGACTTCTTTGTTCAGCGATACAACGGTGTCTGTGTTTTGTTATGTCTCTTTCCCATGGCATGTACCTTGTCCTAGCTGCTGTCTCAGTGCTGTCACATTCGAGGGTGTATTTTTGTAACTCCCAGGACGACAGAGCCGTGCCTGCCGCTCTGCCCCGTCCTGCCTAATTTGCAGACGAAAGCATGACCAATAAACGACAACCCTGGGTCTGACTGCGCCACTGCCGTTACCGTTTGTACAAATGACGAGACAAAGAACCTGTTCTTTTTAATTGTTTCATACAACTCTTTCTCCATTAAACTTGTACATAGCAAAATGATTAATAAATTAGTTTACTATTTCTACTGTAGCATTGTGATTGGCACACAATCACTGGGCAACACCTGTCATCTCCACGCGCACCAAGGGCTCTGCACACGTAGCAGAAGAGACACGCCAGCTAGTCACACATCACGACTCGGACCTCATTCTCCACGTTAGGACACAGCCTGGTTTTTAGTTAGGAGGATAATCTTTGTGCAGGCCAAGCCATGGGGAAAGTCATCCAACCAGCAAAGCGTGACAGCTCTGGGAGCAGCTGGTCTCGTACCTCTCAGAGACCCCACGAAGACGAGTGTTAATCTCCATGCTTGCTGGTGAGCAGGCCAAGCCTGAAGGGTTTGAAGACTAAATTGTCTCACCCTACAACAGGGATAAGATGGGTTGGACCTGCCATCAGGGCTTGGGCCTGTCTTTTGGTCTGCATGCGAAGGGTGGCCTTGCAGCATCACCATATATTTGAGCATCAGACAGTAGCAGTAGTAGGTTGTTTCTCTTTAGCCAAACACTCAACATACTCCTTGTCAGCATGGTTCCCCTGTAGTCCAATGGCCCATAGTTTGTACCCATCCTATGGCTACACAGGGGCTTCCATCTTCCTAGATATCTAACTCCTATGTCTTTAGTCAGCACCACATTTTCTGGACACGACATTTTAAATACACTGCACCACGCAACTAGTACTTTGCGAATAATATTTGCAGTAAAATTATAACTTACCTGTAGCTGCTTATGACTCCACAGTAGTCATTGTGTAGCACGACATGGAGGAAGAAGATGCAGAGCTCCAAAAGCGAGAGAAATACCTACCCAGAGATGCACCTTGTTGAGTTCCCACACAAACACTTTCTTCCTTTTTATTTCTTGGCCCCAGAGAGGACACACGCTTGGCCCCAGAGAAATTTCTCCATTATGAAAGTCGGCCCACACAGAACAAAATTAAAGTAGTGATTAAAAAGGGGTTGACGCCATCAGTGTTCATCTCCACTCTTTATTAGAAATTGCTTCCTCTGGGCTGTGCGTTGGGATATTAAGAAGACCAGCCAATTGTGTGTCTGGCTCCCATGCTACCCCCGGGGATGTCCTGAACGCCTGGCAATATTTGTTTCGCAGGTCAATGTTTCAGGAGCCAATTTAAAGATAATGATGTTCCCACCCCACATCAGGGGTGTTCACGCCGAAATGAAAGCTTAGATCAATAGCAAGATTAGGCAGACAGGTTTCTTGTGGAGTTTCCCAGCATCCACCCGCCCCGTGGTGACCTCTGCGAATATCACAAAGACAACGACGGGACTCTGGCCCGGAGTAAGATGAAGACCCAAAGCAAAGCAGTAATTCACGGAGGGAAGATAAGAGGGGTTTAAATTGGGTAGGAGGTCCCATGGACAGCTGCCGACTGCCTTAGCTTTCACGTGAACTCTCACATCTATTTTCAGGAGCAGATGTGGAGGTAAGAGCCTTACTCTTGCGTACAGGTTGTAACGGTGAAATGCTACGGCCCCTGGAGTGGCACGTGACAATCATTTTGAGCCAGTAACACCCTCCCTAGTTTGCAGTGGAGCAATGGTGTGGTTTGAGAGAGAAGCGTAATAATGTGACCTTGATGGGAGCCGACCAGAGGAGTGGGGCAAAGCCCCGATCTCGGCTCCCTTCCTGACCAACCAAGCACATGGGATCCAGACCTCCGCTTGCGTCTCCTTCAGCTCACCAGCCGGTCTCTGATTTCGGTAGCAACACAGCGGCTCGCCCCTGATGTGGGGAGCTATACCTTTCCGCACGGTAACACCTCGAAGCAGCGTCCAGCCAGGAAGAAAGCAAGCAGCCTCTCCGGGATCACAGCGTTGCTTTAAATCAAACACAGCAGTGGGAAAAGGGGTCCAGTTATCCTGCTACTGGATAGCATTACTATTAAAAGCAGATTAAGCTGCAATAGCATTAGTCCTCTCTTCAATGGGACAGAACAGGCTGAACTCACTGCTAATGCTACTGGGAACCCACATCTCACGAGCCATGTGAATAAGGCTACAGGCCAGGGCCAGCTCCAGTGGTCAGCATCTGGTTTCCTCCTCCTTTCCCGCATCTCCCACCCCGCAGGGCCCAGCCTGGGTCCGGGTTCAGGAGGCGGCTGTAGATGCCACGGCGTCGTGGCCCCGTTCGGTCAGTTTAGGGAATAACCTTGCCGCCATTCTCTGTTACTCTCCATACAACAGCTGCTCGCACCAGAGCTGCAAGCGAGCCCCCGCACAGCACGGGGCTGATGCATACACCTGCACAGCTCATTGCTTTGGAAAGCATCCGGAATAGGAAAGACTCCAGGTAATAAAAGCCTACTCCAGCCAAACAGCAATAACACTTGCAGGATTGCAGGGTTTCCTGTAGGTTAATGGTCTGCTGAAATCAGCTCTCCTAGCGGGGAGCCCATTCCCCGGGACATGCTGTCCCTCCGCCCTCCCCTCAAGTCTGCAGAAAGAAGGCCGGCCACGCGATTAGGGACGGCTGGGCTCGGCTCTCCCAAAGTGACTTTGGGAAAGTCACAGCCTACGTGACTCGCTTTCCCCGTCTGTAAAACCGGGTTTCTGCCCCGCTGCGCGATGAGGATGCTGCTCCTGCTGCAAACCACAGGCGGTCCTTTGGCCGCAGGAGCCAGCGCACAGCTCGTGCTTCTCTCCCCGTCCCCATGCCCTTTGCCTGCAGCTCCCTTATCGACCCCCACACCTAGCCCTTGGGACCCTTCCCTTACCCCCCTCCACCCACCAGAAGCCCACCAGACCATGAACTCTCTTTTATGGCACCTGAAGGGCCCATAGGAAAGGAGCCACAGGAGCAGAGGAGGTTTGAGCTCACAAGGCCTGCTGAGAGCTTAATGGGCTTGTTTGAGGGAGACCCCCTTTGTCCTAAAAAGGAGGGCTCCTCCTGAGGAACCTGGGAGCTGGGCATTGCTGAGGTTTCTACCTGCAAACCAGAGGGAGAAGGAGACGCCTCTCTGTATCCCTGCCTCACCCTGATGTTCATCACTCAGAAAAGCCCCTTATAACGTAGAAGTAACCATGCCAAGGTGATCTGAAGGCTGCAGGCACATGCACGTATTGATGGTCAGAGTGCATGGAAAAGCCTCTCGTATTAGAAATGCAGAGATAGAAATTAGATGCCCCTCACAAAGCACCCTGCTCAGAATAACTGCTCTTCTACCCATGGCCTTATGAATTAAGATGAAAAACCTCCTCCTGTACATCACCCACCCATAGCTTCACTTTATCCATGCCTACGTGACCGGCATGCCGCCCTTTCAGGCCCAGCAGCCAAGCACTTCCCAGCACGAGTTCTTACAAATTCCCATTCCCGACGGCAGGTGAGACTCCTAATAAAACACAAGGACTCTTGGAAAAACGTCATGAAGGCGTGGGGCGAACATGACCTGTGATGACATCATAATGCAAGGGTCACACCTATGGTAACCAGGGCCTGGCCTCAAGCCCGAGTCCCGGCCGGCTTATGACCTGTGTTGGAGGATACCGCTGGTTCCCCATGGTATGTACGACTGGGCATTTATGGCTTGGCAGAGATCACCGTAACATTGCTTCACGGCCGGACAAAGGCATGGGTGAACTGGTTGGCTGCCTGGGGCCCGGCCAGAAAGGGGGCCCGAAAATGGCAATTTTTTATTATTATTACCCTTACCTCCAGCAAAGTGGGGCCCAATACTAAAAGGTACAGTGCTGCATGGCTTCAGCAACAGGGAGGAGGCTGTAAAGTAGGGATTTCTACACAAAAGGAGGTCTTTTCTCGGTCGCGGAAAAATCAGTCTGTGACGGCCCTTCTGGGAAAGCGATGCACCCGTAAAACTTGATGTTAAATCAAAGGGTTTAACACTCCCACGCATCTTCTGCACCCCACCCCGCTGTATTGCTATACCCATGTCCATGCTCATAGGAATCAGAGCAAATGTCTGCCCACAGCAACAAAAGCAGCCCTCTCCTTGATCAGCAGCCGGCTGGACCAGCCAGCGCAGCAAAGATCAAGCTCTCTATACGCTCTCCCCTGCCAGAGTGAGTGATCTCTGCTCTGCCCAGCTCCATCTGCCGTCTAGCACCGATGCAAGCTCATTTTTTATCTTGTCTCTGCCCCCTGTACTCTCCTCCGAAGCTCCTGCCCCCGACTTCTCTCTATTTCCCTACCCAGTTGACTGTTTTCAGACGACAGCTTCACAACACAGGCCAGCTTCTGTTCATTACAGCGACGCTGCCCGAAAGCTGGTGCGTCCGGCTGTCCCAGGGGATCGGTCTAGGGTAGGGGAATTCTCTGGTGGCATCCAGCTGTTTGCACAATTTCATATGAGCTCATTGCATCTCGTAATCCTTTATCGAGACGAAGAAGAGTAGTCTGGTTTGTCCCTGTAATGCGTAAGAGCCCTGAGCCAGGAGCCCCACTGCTCTCAGTGCTGCACAGGACGGCGTTTGAGGCTAATGAGTGAATGCTTCCACGTACTACCCCTGCCCTGGCCTATGCACCTGCACCTCTGTGGAGAAGCGGGGCTTGTGGGGGGTTGCTAGAGACACAGCATCTGCCTCTGAGCCTCTGAGCCTGTTGCCTCCTCCCTTCCCATCAGAGGTTCCTGGTGTCACCGCAACCTCTGGGCTTCTGGCACCAGTCCCGAAGCTGCAGGGCTTCGCGTGCAGACCCTGTGGCAGACTCCTCAACCAGACCGACAGAGAAGGCCCGGATCCCTCTTCGGGAAGATCTCCAAAGACACCTGCGTGAAGGGGAGTATTCTCCCTTTCAGACGGTTGCAATGTTCGAGAGCAACTTTATCCAGGTAAAAAAAGGACTGAATAATGGCGTGCAGCCAACATCAGATCGCCCCGAGCATGCCCGACTCTTGGGGAAAACCATTTCACTTGGAGTCTCAGTTTCTCCCATCTTCAAAATGAGGAAGGGACCAGGAAGGCCCCCCCCCCGAGAAGAGATTAATAGCATCTGACTGAGGTTTCTCAGCTATGCGAGCTGGAGGGAACAACAGCATCTCCTTGACAGTTGTAGGCAGTCCTTTGCCAGGCATAATTTATGCAGAGAGAGATGCTCTGCCACCCGTTAGCAGCAACTGGACCTGCCAGAGCTGCGTTAGCTCCGGCAGCAGAGTTGCACGTGCCAGGATTCGGGAGTCCCAAGTTTGCCGACAACTCCCCAAGGGGGGCTGAGTTTGCAGAGGCAGGCAGTGCCCAAGTGGAATAGCACATGGGTGTGTTTTGTTGGGCTCCTTGTGAATCAAGCTGGAAGCCTGGGTGTTTATTGGCCTAGCACAGGCCAAATGAAAAGGAGAGAAGTCAAGGTGGATCGGGCATTTTACTGTAAATCCAGAGCAGGGATCGAACTGCATCTTCTGGAGTTACAGTGCCACGCTGACCCAGCTGGCCATGGCCACCTGGTCATTCAAGCTGGAGCGTCAGAAGCAAGTGGATACGATGCCAGCCACACTGCCGCAGGGTGCTTACCGCCTAGAGCAGGACAGGAATTAGCAGGGGTGGGAGTAGGGAGGGACAACCAGCTGAGAAGGGAACAGTCATTATACAGAAAGTCTCTGTCCGACTCCCCCGTGCCTTAGCTTGATGCCTTAGCTTTCGTGTGCAGGTCACTAGACGAGGCAAGAATGTGGACATCCACAACCACCAAAACGAGGCCATCATTGGCATTGTCTCCACCAACAACAAGTTGCCGCTGCCCGACATAATGCTCATCGCTCACCCCGTGCCCATGCTGCAGAGCGGCCAGGTCTCCTCGGGGCACTACGCGGAGCAAGTGGCGCTCACCCGGTGAGTTCGCGGGGGCTCTGCCCTTCTGTGGCTGGCTCCGAGAGGTGGAGGTCCCTGCGGACGCCCGCAGTGCATCCTCATTAGGCACGTGCGAGAGCACCGTGACCTCCTGAGCTCAAGTTGGCACCGCGTTCGTGCCAAAGGGCCTGGGTTTCCCAGCAGGGCCCACCTGGATGGGTAGGGCTAGCGGGAGTGCCGAGCTATTTAAGGCAACGGCCTTCAGATGGCATAACTCTCTACCCACCCCTCACCTCTACGAAGCCCAGCCTTCGGAGAAGAGGACATGAGCACCCTACGGTCCAAGCTTTCATTGGATGCATGGACCTTCATTATTCAAGGCTCTGGCTGCATTGGTTTTAAAATTAAGGGCAAAACCATGAGTAACCAGTCAAAGTTGGGCTGAGAATGGCTCCTGGAGTCTTTTCCATTTGGGCACTATTCCCGTCGGCTTGAGGGGTCTCCGGTATGCTCTCTCTCACATGTTGTCTCTGAAGCCTTCGTTCTACCCCGCTATGGGGTGCGAGCCAGTCTCACATGTGGCTTTCCTTGTAGGCTCCTGCCCTTGCAGTTTGTGCGAATCTCAGTTTACAACTTCAACCAGCAGAGCATCAAAATCAAGCTGATCAACGGGCGCTCGTACTACCTGCAGCTCTATGCCCCCCCAGAGGAGCAGGAGCCTCTCTTTGATCGCTGGGTGTCACTCATCTACCTGCTCCATCACCCCCCAGCCTACTACCTGCGCCCCCGTTCCTTCCTATCGAGAGATTTTCTCCAGGTGAAAAGCCTACCGAGCGAGGAAGAGGAGAAAGAGGTGATGGTGAGTCTGATGGGCACATGCCTCACCTTCGGCATATGAAGCCAAGATAATCTGCCTGCTGTGACCATCTGGGCATCTTGCTGGGGCGTCTTGATGCCCATCTTGCTGGGGTCATCTGACACCAGCGGTCTTTCCCGCCCAAATGCAGTGGGGGGAGGGGACCCAATGATCTGCAAGGTCCCTTCTAGCCCCTAACGACTATGAAACTATGAAACCATCCTGTCATACCCTGTGGCCACCCCATCCCATACCACGTGGCTTCTCCACTGTCTCGTTATATGCCTGCCCTGTACCGGGCACTACTTTACCCTCTTCATGGTCTCTGGCCCACCAGAAGCTGCCCTCTCACACCACAACCAAAGCCTCTCCCCGTATGAGGTCCATCTCACTGTATATCTGCCATGTCTGATTTCTGCTGTACTTAACTTCCTAAAGCCAGGAAGCTGGGAGAAGGCTCCAGCGGATACCAGTCCAGCCAAGGAGGAGGAGGAGGAGGAGGAAGATAAGTCCCAAGACCCATCCTGTGAAAACTACAGCAGAACAAGCATTGCCCAAGGCCCCAGCACAGAGACGAAGGAGCCACTTGCCAAAGCCAAGGGTCTTAGAGAGTCGGACACGACAGGAAAGGAAGGAGACCTAGAAGAAGAGGCTGATGACTACTTCTTTCCTTCCAGCACAGCACTGAGTCGGACCAGGTCTGTAGGTAGCAATGGGACACATTAGTTCAGGCTCTACTTCTGTCCCAGGAGGATGTGGCAGGGCCCAGAGATCTCCCCATTCAAAATGAATTTCTGGCTAAGAATCACATCTGGCAAACTTACAGATGTTGAATGAGATGTTCCTTGTCCTGAAGTTTCCATTTTAAGCCATTCTTCTCCTCGGGGAGGGGGAGGCCAGGAGAAGAATGGAAAAAAAAGTTGTAAGACAGGATTATGAAGGGCCAGAAAGGGTGCTGAGGCCACAGGGAATGGGGGTCGTTGCAAACTTAGGAGGGGGCATGAGGGAAGGCAAGTGGGAAGGGTATTGGACCAAGGAAGAAACGGGCAAGCGAAGAATATGCAGGTCGCCTTATCTCACGATAGAGCACTGCGTACTGGAAATAATAGCGTTCATCTCCATGGGCCGCCGTTGTGCACTGCACATCTGCATGGTCCTAGTCGGCTTCCTGGGTCCACACTGGCTCTGTCCCTCAGTCCTTGATCACTTGGGATGTAGTCCTTGGCTGGGCAAAGTGTGGGCAGCCGCAGAGCAACACAGCGTGCACCTTGGTCCTGGCTTGGCCCCGCACAGAAAGCTAATTTTGCCCGTCCTTGTCTTCCCCCCCTGGCTCCTGCCCCAGCCAGCAAGAGCTCCCGTATGCTGGGATATGTCCAACTGCACAAGACATTTCCACTGCTGCTGCTGTTTCTTAGGGTTCATACACCTTTCAGTTCGGCAGCCCTGTGATGGAGGCCGAAGTGAGGGGGAATGACATAAGTTATTCCCCAGTCAAGCTACATCCCCCACCTTTTCTAGCTAGCATCAGCCACCACCGTGGGTCGGGCTTTCTCCTGGGAGAGCACCACCACGCACCTCGGTCTGCACAAATATGGGTATTTAAGGATAATCTTTGTGGTTTGATCCTCTGGGTACGATCTTATCTAAGTGCCAACTAGCAAGGGACCTTGCCTAAGCTCTGCCAGCTGCAAGGTCACTAGGGCTCCAGCATCGAGTCAGGGGGATCCAGGCATTATGGGAGTCCAGGAGTACCGTGGAGGACCCTGGCTTCTCTTTTACTGTCAGTCATATCTGTTCAGGCAACTGTAACAAAGACCATTATTGGTTTGGGCCATCACTGGCCAGGGGTGAGTTTTTAATTGAATTATTTTTAATAATATTTTAAATCATTATTGAATTAATGATTCATCAAATTATTGAACTTTATTGAACTTCTAGGGAAAGTACATTGGTATCCAGCACCAAGGACCCAAAAGCTAAGAAGCTGAGCTCACGGATGCTTGGTATGAAACGCACTCATGTTCCTTTCTCCGTGTTTATCCTCCCAGCGGTCACTCTCCTTGTGTCCCCACGGGGAATTACCACCGTGATTCTCAGCCGGGGCGCTGTGAGACCCTTTCAAGGGTATCAGAAAAGTGCCAGGCAACATTAGCACCGTTAAGTGTGCAAACAGGATTCACAAGATAAACCCAGAGATTTCCCATGGGAATCCATAGTTTTAAAGCCATTCTGACCGGCTGCGGGCTCGCTGACCTCTTTGCAACAGAAGAGTTGTCCCATTATTTTTTCCGTAGTCAAGTGAAAACACAGAGTTGGCATTTTTGGAGGGAGGACGTGCGTCTAATGAGGGCTGTCTTGAGTCTTAAAGGCTGAGAACCACGCACTACTCTACTAGAGGAGATCAAAGCTGCAGGAGCCAGGCACCTCCGACCAGCCAGCTGCCCTACAATACCCCTTGCTGGCGAAGGCTAGGCCTGCCCCTGCTAGCGCTCCTGCAGTAGGCTGGGTTTGCAGCAATTCTCCAGGAGCAGCAGCCTGTATCTGTTCCTAACAGTAGATTATTTATTCAAGCCTTGGGGGCTCGAAGCCAACTCATCAAACCTTGCAACTGTCTAGTCAAGCAAGGTCTCTTGCCCATCCCTTGTCCATGGTCCTGGCTGGCGTGCAGCGTGCAGCCGGTGTGATTCAGATGGTGCAAACTGCCCTATGGGCCACTTTGCGTGCTGGGGACGCCCTCTGCTTTAATACCGATAGACGAACGCTTAACACTTCCTAACTGCAACAAGCACGTATGGCCATCTCTCTCCACGCTGTGGCCAGATCTTCTGCGGGTGATTTTTACAGAAGATTTAGAGAGACACCAACATGCGGATCCCTTCCAAAATCTGCCCACCCTGTACCTATATAAGGTTCCCCCTGGATATACCCCTCCTCCCATCCCTTCAGCAAACTTGGACGTCTTGATCCTCCTCCTCCTCCTCCTGGCCTCCAGCTAGAAACTTGTTTTTATGACTCATGACTCTCCAAACCCCCTCAGACCACTGGGTCCCTCTCAGATAGTCCCAGCATCATCCTGGAGTCCACGTCTGGGGCCTTCACAATCAGAAATGCCAAGACTGAGTTCCTCTGTGTGTGTGTGTGTGTGTGCGTGTGTGTGTGTGTGTGTGTGTGTGTGTGTGTGCGCGCGTGTGTGTGTGGGGGGGGGAGTGGGGGATCCCATTTCCCCTTCCCCCTGTCCCTGGTGCAAGTCTGCACTCTCTTGCACGTGCATTGTTTGACCTGGTCCATAAGTCCTTCTCCCATGTGATAGCAACATCAACCCACTGAACACGAGCTAACCCCGTCCCCTCCACAACTCATAGACTTTTCTGTCTTGAATATTTTAAAGGACACACGTCACCTTTCCCACGCTATGATGCAAACTATAAATCTAGAATAAAGTTTCTGGTTTCATCTCATGATTCCAGGAGCTGAGGATGCAAGGAAAGACAGCAGGTACTGAGAGACTCGTGTTAGCGTGGTGAGAGTGGGCTGCCTTACATTTAACCCTCCTTTTTGGTTGCAGTGAGAGAGAGAAGCAGCAGCCTTGAGATCGTGACGCTCTTCAGCAACATTTCCAAAATACTTCACAGAAGCAGCAGTGAGGAAGAGAAGGGTCAAGCTGACCATGGATAGCAGGGCATCAGCATGGAGGAAATGAGAGACCGGGAGCATGGGACAAGATGGTAATGAAGAAGAAAGGCTTCTGCCAAAGCTAATAGAGACGACAGCTGAGAATGCCCCATTTCTATTCCCTGCCGAGCCTATGTTCCCTCCTACCACCATCCTTTAAGGCATACCTCCTCGCTTTTTATAGAGCTGTGGATGTGACAACCTCAGAGTTTCTCAGTACAATACCATATGGGTCATAGCTGGCCAGTGTAGGGCACTCTCCCTACCTTGTGCCGTGCCGGAGGTAAGCATGACCCAAGCAAGCAATCTACCAACCAGTAAACTGTGGATGGGACCCGGATTTGAGCCTCAAGTCTCACTTTGTAGGTTGTGTTTACACCATGCCCACGTCACTGCTTGGCACACACTTCACTCAGCTGCTCCCGCTCGTAGACACCAGACCCAAGACGCAGTAGTGAGCCGCTCTCAGGCACACCAGGCAGGTCCCGCGAGTGGCAGGTCGGGGGGACACATCCCGGAGCAGCTCCCGTGACTTTCAGGGCTTGGCACGTGCAAGGGATAGCGGATCAGGCAGGGCAGGCTCGCCTCGCACCTGCCGGGGACGCAGTGTAGACGGAGCCAGCCACTTCTGGAGGTGGGATTTCCACAGGGCAAACATACACTCTGGGAAAGAGCTTTTTCCTTCTTCATTTTTATCTGCCTCTGAGTTTCCCAAGGTTTTCATCCCTTCCCGTGTACGCTGGCCCTTTATGGCCCTACATTCACCTGTAACACGGAGGTGAGTCGGGTCACTAGACAGTCTGGATACCTGACTTGAGCCACTCCTAACTAAGAACCTGTCCTGTTGAAGGAATCCCGTTTTTTTTGGCATCTTTTTGATATGCAAGGGCCATCTAAGCGTCTTCAGAGGTCTCCATTGCTCGTCTCTGGGTCTTTGCAATCTCTGCTACAGCAAAGCCTCAGACTGCAGCCACCGGTTCAAACCACAGTGTCCAGCATCCAGTACGAATCCACTGTTGCATTGCTTTGGTTTTGTTGCCATCTTCTTTTTCTCCGTCTGCAGTAAAGTGGGGAGCAGGTCCAGGCTAGGGAGGTCCAGGGCTACTTCCATGGGAGCGTGAAAGCAAAGAAGTGGCCGGCAAGTCAGGAGAGGTTTGCCACCTTAAGTACTTATCTAGACCCTGCCTCTTCGTCTTTTCCTATCGGATATTCTGTGGTGCTTCAGTTTTCTGTCTAAAACTATTGGCCACACTAATAAAAATGATTTAAAACCAAAAAAATTCAGGTCAATCCAAAAGTGTTTGGTTCACCCTGAACCAAGATGTTTTGCTCCATTTTCAGGCAATTCCAGGCTGGAAAAAGAAAAGCCTATTTTCTGCTAAAATGTCAGTTTAAAATTAAAAGGTAAGTTTTGAAACAAGAAGCGTTGGCATTTCCAAATGGAATATTTTGGTTTGAATTCTTGGTCCCTCAAAAAGTTATTTTTGGGGCAAATTTACTGTCACTGGGGGGAGTTGTGCTCAGTTTTTTCAGTCAAATAGGGTGGCTAGGTCTAGCAACCTAGCGTAGCGGCTTGGAGATGCACCTTTAAACTAACAACGGGAGATGCCAGGGAGGGTACTGAATAGGGGATAGATGACTCTAGGTACATAGACTTCAGTGCTTTCCCTCTATAGCGTCCACTTCTGGCCCTCACCCGACAGAGGACAGCGAACATAACTCTCCAGGGAACAGATACTTAGGCAATAAAGAAATGCATCTGGAGATGGCATCCCAGTCACTTCTGACCCACTGCATGCTTTAGAGCAGCATTTCTCAAACCATGCCTCGCAACCCAAAAGTGGGTCTCAAGAATATATGAGCGGGTTGCAAATAAACTTTGAAAACGGATCACCAAATGGCTTCTCCTTTAAAGGAGAAAAATGTGGGAAACGGTGGCTGTCAGACTCATGTTTCCAGATCTCGGTTAAATGAAGTGTTGGGATGCAGTAGTAGAAACCAAGGGTCATTTGGGACTAAGGACCAGTGCCAAGATCCTAGATGGGTGGGAGAATTAGGGAAGGACCTTCAACAGGGAAAAGAAGAAGTGGTAGAGTCAGTCTTTTGGTCGTGGAAACAGCGGCTGGCACGGGCACAGACTGCGGTTCATACAAGCCACAGACTCTTTCATTATTCATTGCGTCACTCAAGGGAAGGTTTTAATATCATAGCTCCAGTTTTATCAACTCTATTTCAGTAGCAAATAACTTCTCACAGCTGCTTGATGGGCCCCGTCTGAAATACGTTGAGTGGAGCCGACTCTGGTTTCTTCCAGGCAGGGGTCTGCATCACCAAAGCCATTAAAACGGGTGCACTTGTTCATAATGCCAGCAGCCGCGCAGAGGACTTAATGAGCCATGGAGATTGAGTGCCTCTCACCCATTTAAAGGGTCCCTCGAAAAGAGGTGTGGGAAGCAGAAGACAAGGAGTCCCCAGGGCTGTCAGCGCGGCACGTGGCATTTATCATTGCGATGGATTTTGTCAAGAAAGACTCGTTTTAGTAATCTCTCTTCCCTTTTGTAACAGCCGACTGTTTCAGCTGCAGTCTTTCCAAGGTGTGGCCATGAAAAGCCCCCCACTCTCCTCAGCATGCATTTGTGGGAGTGGGGGCAGTTACCTGGGCATTTGGGAAGATTCAGCCAAGCTGATGCTAAGAACCATAAGGCTATTTTTCATTTTGCCAGAAAAACTGCAGTGGCTCACGGCTAGAGATCAAATATACCTGCTGTGCAGGTGAGGGCAGGGTTGAACATACACCCAAACACCCCTCCAGTTCTCCACCTATGCAGAGCTCCTGCAGCATTTTAAACTAAAGATACAAAACCCCTCAGTCCCTCTGGAAAAGGGATACTGGCTTCTCATTTCTCTGGTATTTGCACTACTGCATGAGTGAGAGTCTCATCTCTGGTGCCTACAACACTGGACTTAGCCCATGATATTCCCCTTGGCACATCGCCGTCGCCGTTAAACGCAGCAATGACACAGTTAGTCAATGAGAGAAGCAAAGCTTCAATTCGAAGAAACGGCTCTTCGGTTACATTTTCTGGTGCACTGAGCATAAAGTCATGCAACGCCCCCAAGGGATCTGAGCATATTTCATTAGCGGGGTTAGCTCCAGAGCCTGCATCTTGTCCAGAGGGAAATGCCACCAATTAATATTTCTACCCATTCAGCACTAGCTGATGACTGCTCTACGCCCCCAGACAGCTCCCGACGGGAACCAGGACCACACTGGCAGGGGCTCAGCTCTTTTCAGACCTACTGCCAGCATTTTGCAGTGTCACAGAGTCTCTTTCTTGCAGAGAAACCTCGAGATTGAAATATTTAGACTTTAGATTCTAGACCGGGGCCATAAACTAACCCCCGCCCAAAAGTCAGGTACTGGGGAAAGCTCTGGGTCTGAGCTTCCTTCTTGTCTATAGTACTTAGTTACATTGCCAGCATTGCCACTGGTAGCTAATCACATTAGTCCACTGGATTCTCTGATCAACCAGATGGGACTGGGAAGCACTGTTATGTCCCATGTACAGATGGAGACCTGTGGCCAGGTCTAGATTGGTCAAATGCATGCTGAAAATGTATGCAAGTCACAAAAAGTGATCCAGAATAACCTTACTCTGGCCCCTCAGGCATCTAAATTAGTTCAGCGCTAAATTTTTGGAGTGCAGAGATCTGTGTGTACCTGAACTTAGATGCCCGAGGAAGCTTAGTAACCTTCAAGGCTGAGCACCTAGATGCCCAAGTCCCACCTAAACCCCGCTAGGATACAGAAGCTGGGGCAGTATCAAAGTTGTACCCAAATCTCCAGAAACCCAATACAATAGGAGTTCTCCATGCACAATTCACTCGCACCAACGATACTGAACTCAGTACCAAAGTAACAAGCCACGAGGACGTTCACGCAATGCAACCCGTTGGGGAGGCGGTGACCTTGCACCCAGCTGTTTAATTGTGCGAGCTTTTGCCCAGAGAGTAGGAGACTTGGGTTCAAGGCCCGTCTCATAGTGAGGAGGTTCGATTCCACATCTGCAGCTCCCTAGGAGGCTGCTCTAAGCACCAGGCTTTAGCACATGCAAGGTGTAGGGAGGGCACCATTTACCCCTCTTGTTGAAGCCTGGCCCCTCTGCGGCCAAAAACAAATAACTCATGGGGCCAGAAGGGAGCAAGTCAGGAGCCCAGCTCTGCAACTGCACGATGGGGGTGACCCCGGGGTGTGTGGGGCGGTCTAGGGAGCAGGGTCCCAGGCCCTGCTCCCCCCGTTATTTATGATGTTTGATCCAGTGCCTGTCTAATCTAAAATGCACAGCAGGACCGTGCATCCTAGGCATTGTTTAACAGCAGGATGAAGGTGCTGCAACAAAGCGAAAATTCATCTACCAGCCTTTTAAGAAAAGAATTGCTTCCCTTTTGCCTAAATGAGAACAGAAATGAAGCAACCGTCAAGCAAGCTGGCAAATAACGCAAGATGAGCACATCATCATGAGAAGGGCTCAATGATTCAGAACGGGTTTATTTTGCATAACCAACAGTTCTTGTCAGAGTTCATAAAATGAGCTCCTGGAAGTAGTTAGTTTTGAAAGACGTTCCAGCCCTTTGTCAAACTGCAGCTCCCAGTCACACTTGGGAGCTTGAGTGAGTAGCATAAACCCAATGCAATGGAAAGCGGCATGAAAAATAAGTGGCTTTGGTGTAGCTTGGGATAATTTATGCCTGGAGGAGAGGGGTGCTGCAAAGGGGAGCAGTAGGACCAGCCAGGAAACCTTGAAACCAAAACAATCCGTTCTGATTCCTCCACGTGGAGTTTCTCTCTTCCTCCCCATGAAGGGTATTGAGATGACCCCCTCGCCCCGCAGTTTGGGACAACAACAACCATAAAGATAATGGGTTTTGCAGGCAGGAAAGTCCCCTTCTCACCCAGCCCTCGTGGCATTTTCTTTTGAAGGACTGAACCAAAGCTCCATCTTGGTCTCAAGGAGGATGGTGCGGTCGGCATCCAAATGAGCTGTAAAACCATTTGCAGTTCTCAATTAAGTCTAGCCTGCAAGCTAAAATTTCAGTTTGGATAATGACTTTCTGCTACTTCAGGCACCTTCTGTGTTAAAAGGCTAATGGAATAATGTAGATGCTGCCGGAGACCGGGGGGAAGTGTAGAGGAATTCAGCGACTCCTCCGACAATGCCAGCTCCTCGTGCCTATACGTTTCATCACTGCTTTTCCCTAAATCAGCAGTTCCCAAATGTTTTGGACCAGAGGAGCACCGTCCACCCTCCGAAGGACTATGATACACCCCTATCAAAAGCTTGCCCGAAAAGTGAGCCAGTTACTGTAGCCTCATAGACAACAGCATGCAAACCAATCATCCTGAACTGGTACGGCAGCCGCGGTGCCACAAATGAGCGCAGGATGAAAAGCAGAAGTCCATGAATTGCACGTAACTAATCATTCACCCATTGCCATCGTCCTTTGGTTTTCTGTTCATAAACTCTCCAGAGCCATTGAGGATTTTCCCCCAAGCGTCCATTTATGAACACGCCAGGCATTTTATTTGGGTTGCGATTCCATTTATCAATGAGCGATTGAGGCCAGCTCACAGAGTTTCCTTGGGCTACGGTTTGATGTTTTAGAGCTGGCCACGCATTTTAAGCAAAACGGTTTTCATCGTAACAAACTGTTTTGCAAGGACGTACTAACTTCACGGAAACACCTCTCAGACCCAGGATGGTATTTCTGGTCAAAACTATGGGATAGCCAATAGCCCAGTGCTAGGGCACTCCCCTGAGATGCAGAAGACCCAGGTTGTATCCCTATTCCACCCACGTCAGCCCAGGGCCTTAATCCTGGTATACCTTATGTCTGCTCACACCCATATGGAAGGATACTTGTATAAGCTATTATAGGCACATACCTGGGAGTGTTAATTATATCATAGCAGTAGAAGTGGGACAAATATATTCTAACTTTCAACTTCTTTAGAAGGGGAGGCAACATCCCCCTGCAGAGCATGCACAAACTTTCAAGACGCAGCTGCTATACTCGCATACCTCTGTAGTCGTATAAATGAGCTAAATCACTACAACTTTAGCCCTAAAGGAAACAGGAGCAAAATTGCATCACTCAGCAGTCCCTGGGTCACCCACATCCCAGGTTAGTGCCCTAAATACTGAGTCTATAGCCATTTCTTTCTAACAAATATGCTGACACCCAAAGGTCTGAAGCAACAAGCAGAAGAGCCGATTGTCGAAGTCGTAAAGAGCGTCTCAGAAAAGCATTGATCCCTGTCTAGCTTTAGTCTGAACCGTTATAAAAAGAGATGTCGCTCACAAGAGGAGGTGGAGAAAGATGGAGATGGAGATGAACAGGCACAACAAGGTTTGAGACAAAATAGATGGTTTTCTTCTCTTTGGTGACATAGATAAAGTCCGGACTAAGATCCCTGCGTTCTCTCCAGGAAGGGGTGGGCAAGAGACCATGGCAATGGGTTAGGCAACTTTGCATTCGTTTTTCTCGCAGACAAAGTAATGGAGTCTGTGTGTGAAGTCCCACGCGTAACGAATGCAGCGCCTGACTCATTTAATTGCCGGAGTGGCAGGGTACTGGCCAGGGAGCCGCTGTGTTTCCAGCATACATCTGCCAAGCGCATGGACTGAAGCCACTGGCATTTGTTTTATGCCATGCTATCATTCCCCTGCCACAGTCATTAGTTGCATTTAAATGGGAAGCATTCCTTTAGAGGTGTGCATTGCATCTCTTATTTGACTGCCTGCCAGGCCTTTGGACAGGGGGGCTGGAAGAGTGCCATGTATTAAAGGTGACCCACCATAGAAGGGAAAAGCTAGCTTTGTGCCCTTTTTAAATGTTCTCAGTTATAAAGGCTCACATAGGAAATATATGGGGCTTGCCAGCCTTTACATCAGGCAGCTGGGATTTGTTAGCCTTACAGGCCTTTATGGAAAAACTAGAGAAGAAGAATTTTTTTCCTATATAGAAAAATACTTTTTTTTAAAAAAAGCTGATAAGCCTTAACTGCCTAATGTGAATGCTGTCAGAGCATAATGTTCGGCACGCTGCTTGGATAGCTCCTGTAGGTCTCATATTTTCATCGACATCAGGGCTGGAAGGGACCTGGGAAGATCACCGAGTCCAGCCCCCTGCCCCAGGTATAGGACTACAGTACAACAAAGCCATGCTTTAGTGTGAAGCCTCGGTCACAGAGTAAGGAGTGGTAATTGTTTCAGAGAAGCACATTGAACGTGCAAGACAACTGTGAGCATTTTGGTCGCGCACAGGACAAGGATTAGCTAGGAGATGAAGACCATTTGAAGCTCGGTCTGGCACACCTGCAAGCGCGGTGAGGGGGAACGGGAAAGCTAGGCCAAGAAGAGGACTAAGGAGAAGTGTGGGCCTGCCCCCTCCCGTTTGCTGGGCAGCAGCTCTCTGTCAAAGGGAGCCTGCGCTTCGCACCCCAGCATTTGGAGATGCACATCTCTCCTACTCGACTGCTGGAATTGAGCAAGTTGCACAGGAGAGCAAAAGCCAACAACTGCAACAGGAGTCAAATTCATACTCGAAGTTAAACCATTTTAAAAGCCACTCGCACAATGAACAAACAACTGCTGGAACAAGTTACCAAGGGAAATGGTGGATCCTTCCCCTGGGAGTCTTCCAGTCAAGACCAGCCGCCTTTCTGGAAGCAGAGGCATAACTGGTAGAGTTTGCACCCTGGGCAGCACCGATGCACCTGATAGGGTTTGCGCTCAGGTACCCGAGAGGAGGTGGGGGAGTTTAGGGGTTCGCTCATGCACAGCAGAGCAGAGCAGGGGCAGGACGCTGCTGCGAGGTGCGGTGTCACTGCCAGATACCCTCCTCGGAGCTCATTGTGCACATGCTGCACAGGCAAAGCGTGTGTGTGTGTGTGTGTGTGTGTGTGTGAGAGGGGGTGCACCCTCCATGCCACACTCCTGGATCCACTACTGGGTCACTGCTACCCCCACCTCCCTCCAAGCCTGTAGGAAGGGTCTCTCGTCCATCTTTCACCTCTTACTCCCTCTCTTTTTCCATCCCTGGCTCTTCCCCTTCTCATTTTAAGCTCTTCTCCTTGGCTTACACTTTTTCACACTCTCCCTGCTGTCCGTCAGACAGATTTTTACCACGCTTTTCGTATCTAAATGTTGGTGCAGGTGCATGGCTAATACTTAGCAGTTGCTAAAAAAGCTTTTGAAAGAGGTTGGAAGTCCAGAGCTGGCCTGAAATTTGGAACAGGGATTGTACACTCCCATAAGAGCACAGATTCAGACGGTCAAGTCCAGAGGGGGCCATTACACCCTGTCAATCCTGCCTCCTGGGTTTAGCTCAATGATTTCATAGTTTCATAGTTGGTCGCGTCAGAAGGGACCTTGACAGATCATCAAGTCCGACCCCCTGCCATGGGCAGGAAAGAGCACTGGGGTCAAACAAGCCCGGCAAGGTGTTCATCCAGCCTCCTCTTAAAGACCCCCAGGGTAGGAGCCAGCACCACTTCTCTTGGAAGTTGGTTCCAGATCCTAGCTGCCCTGACTGTGAAGCAGCGCTGCCTGATGTCTAGTCTGAATCTACCCTCTGCCAGCTTGTGCCTGTTATTTCTAGTCACTCCTGGTAGTGCTCAGGGGAACAGGGACTCTCCCATTGCCTGCTGGTCCCCCTTGGCCAGTTTATAGAAGGCCACCAGGTCCCCCCTCAGCCTTCTCTTGTGGAGGCTGAACAGATTCAGGTCCCGTAGCCTCTCCTCGTAGGGCCTGCCCTGCTG
>NW_005842368.1:589155-635953 GCF_000455745.1 Alligator sinensis | reverse complement strand
AACCCATCCTGTTCTCATCCGCCCACCCCTGTCACCTGTCCAGGTCCCATTGCAGCCTGTCCTTCCCTTCTAGCATGCCCGCTTCCCCACATCTTCGTGTCAGCTGCGAATTTGAACAGGGTGCTTTTCACCCGCTCTTTCAAGTCACTGATGAAGATGTTGAACAGCGCGGGTCCGAGGACCGAGCCCTGGGGGACCCCACTGCCCACATCCCTCCAGGTCGAATAAGACCCGTCCACCACCACCCTCTGTGTGCGGCCCTCCAGCCAGTTAGTGACCCATTTGACCATGTAGGTGTCGACACCACAGTCCCCTAGTTTTTTAACGAGAATGGGGTGAGAGACAGTGTCGAAGGCCTTCCTAAAGTCCAGAAAGACTACGTCCACTGCTACCCCTGCATCTAAGGATGTTGTGACCTGGTCATAGAAGGCCACCAGGTTGGTCTGACAGGACCTGCCTCTAATGAACCCGTGTTGGTTGCCCCTGAGCATCACCTCCCCTGCTGCCCCTCGCGGACATGCGCCAGGATAATTCTCTCAAAAAGCTTCCCCACTTGTGTTGGGCGAAAGCAGATATGCCAGAGAGCTGCTCTGCGCCGAATCTAAAGATGCTATTCAGGGGTGGAGGTTGTAGCTGTGTTGGTCGAAGGACACAGGCAGACAAGGTTCCTTGGGTGAATCTGATATCTTTTATTAGACCAACCCAAATAGTTGGAGGATAGTTATTAAGATGCTATTCAGACACCTAAGCTGGTTGATATAGGAGTTAGGCACCTATATTTTTTACCCAAGCCCTCTGTCTTGGTTTGAAGACAGTAAAGGAAAATGATCCACCCTTTCCCATAGTGATGTGTTATAATGGTTAACCAGCATCACACTAGAAGTTTGATATGAGAAGTACACACATGGGTTAACTTCTGCAAAGGGCAGGATTCGATGTTTTCTAGACATTTGTTTGACTACAGTCTCTAGTTATTCGGGAGCTTCATAGGTTTTTCATTTCTTGGAACAAATATCCAGCCTGCAAAAGGATGCCTGGAGCCTGTGTATTGGGGTTACTTGGTTAAAGATGTTTCCAACTGGAGGGTTTTCCACTTAAATGGTATTGAGCAGTCAGGGATGCTCTAATAATGGCTGGGAAAATACTCAGCAGCCACGCAGGAGAAGATAAGGTGACCTAGATACCCACAGGACATTTTGCTTTGAACAATACTTGTAGAGCTGGGCATGCCCGCAGGGGGATCTCTTCTCACCCTTGACCTTAACACAAGAAGCAGAGTTAGTCCTGTTAGTCTGCAGTCCAGTAGCAGGCCGGGTAGATTTGCAACCAATATTCAGGGTTAGGCCTCACCACTAGCGTGGGATGACGCCACCTCTCACAGCGGCGTACTTGAGCCTCCAGCCAGGTCCTTTCCAACCTCCAAATCCTACTTGCATAAATGTCTCAACACTTGGGTCCCAAACCAGCACGGGTCTCGTGCACACCTTCCATCTATCCGTGGATTATCTTTAGTTTCATGCAGCTCCATGTCCAGGCACTACAGTATTTAAACCTAGGTCCTATTTTTAACGTAAGTTCATTGCACAGAAGGCACATTTTTAGCCACCAGCCAAAGCAGCAGACAGATACCACCGTACCCCTGAGCCCCTTATTGCTCTGTACTTTCTGGCAGTCTCTGAATTCCTGCTCATCTGGACTAGATACTGAATTGACACCTCCCCAGAGTCAACAAGCAGCTTGAATTAAACTATAAAACTCCCATTAATCCTCCATGGATCAGCTTATTAGGGGCTTTCTTAGGCTAATTCCAGCTGAAAATTCAAGCACTTATTTGTGTGCATTTATAGGAAATAGCACTAAGGTTTGTTTTTTTTCTTGAATACAGAGGGAATGAACGATCTTACCCCAAAATGCCCAGGCCTCCCTTATAGCCACTCCTGTGCCACATGGGATTTCTGCGTCTCCGACAGCTGCATGTAATTACGGTCCAGCCGAACACCTTACCTTTACGACAGTCCCAAAGGAAAGTCCTCGTTTACTCCCTACATCTTTGTGTCGAACTCCCCGCAGAGGTGCGGTGGCCTCCATTATTTCAGCTTTCTCACCCTAGAAGGGCTGCCTCTCCCCTGAATCTGAAAGAAGGGTGGCTAGCATGCCCACCAGTCTTTGTTGAGCTTTACGGTTGTCTGGAGATAGAGATACGCTTGACAGCAATCATTATGAATAATTATCATTATCATTATTATCATTATGCATTCATTAAAAAGGTTGTTCCTGAAAGGAAGGAAAAGGATGGAGCTATTTCCCAGAGCCCTAAAGAATCTGCAGAGAGCTTGTAGTGTGGTGGGAGGATATTACCATCCTAGTACTGATGGTGGAGACGGAAGAAAGGGATGCTTGTATTATTATTGGGGAAGGGGATTCACAATATTAGCTTCAGCCCCATCACCTAACAAGACAAGATCACAGCCACACTCCAGACTTTCAGAGAGATGAGCTCCCCTCCAGACATCACAGCCCCCCACTCGCAGCACCCTCAGCAATGAATCCCCGTTAATGCAAGCATCCCACCTAGCAATGCCAGCTGCAGTACTCGTCAGGTACCACAGCATGCCTGTACCGGTCGGCTCTCCTGTATTCTCCCTCTCCAACTACTGCGTGACAAAAGCATGCACTGCCAAGCTGTAAACTTTGGCTGTACGCTTTAAATTATTTAAAAGTATACAAGGGAATTATTATTTGCATATGGCATTGGACAAAATGTAGCTGCTTTATTGCATGTCTGTTGGACTGATTGCCTATGAGGTCATTTTGGAGGAGTGCTGCCTCCTGGTGATTGAAGAGGCTGTGATAAATGAGCGCTAAAAAGAAAAGGCCTGGTAGAGAGTGCGCTCTAGTGGTGTTACGGCACAAGTACCCGGAGAGCCAGAATTGGTGATGGAGGCTTACATGAGACGGGTAATATTACAAGATGGATGTGTGCAAGTCTCTCTCGGTGTTTGCTTGGTCTGGCTCGCTCATTTGGTGCTTAACTATTAGCCGCAGAAGCGTGGCGTACACCCAAATGCAAACACAGCACCCTCCAAATACCCTAGAGTCCTAGGGGTGGACAGGACCTCGAGGGTCTTCTCATCCAACGCTTGCAAGAGCTGCAAGATGTGCTGTGCCCAAAGTATCCCAGACAGGTGCCCATCCAGCCTCTTCTTAAAAGCCTCCTAATGGACGAGATTCAGCAACTTGCCCTCCCAGGCCTCCCGTTTCAGTACAGGGTGTCTTCTAGGTGAGGCTTTTCAGTGTGAAGTCCTTCTTGCTGCTTTCCGGGTCCAAAGCTAGGGGAGCTGAGCATCTCAGCTTGCCGCTGGTGGGGTTTGTTGGTTTGGGGTTTTTGTTGCTTGCCAGGCTTTGACAGCAGTCAACTTTGCTGTTCTTCAGAAAGTCTGCTGAGAAGTTTGGGACAAAAGGGTATCTCACTTCTGAAATGTGTGTTATTGTACCATAAAATTTAGATTGTGCCTGCCATAGTCCCTTTAAATTTGGATCGCTGATTCGCTGGAACCAGGACCAAAGCCCAGGTCTCTAAAGCGATTTCCATAACCACCAGCCTAGGAAGTGGGGAGCGACGAGAGCCACTTGCACGTAGTGATCCCCTGATGGCCAAGAGTTCCCAAATGGGCGAAACCGCCAATGCACACAAAGATAAAGACACGGACCCGTTTTTGTCATACGGAAGCAGCAGCCTAGGAAGTGATGCTCTCTCTAGGCTCAATGTGCGCGTGCAAAGTGGAACAGCATCAAACCAAAAGTTTTTGATGCGGGGTGAGGATTTGTTGTATGCTCTGAAAATAAAACCTTGCCATTTTTTGAGTAAAAATTTAAAACAAAAATAAGAAAAGCGTTAACCCTGACCTAAAACACTGGAGAGGAACGTCAGACTCTCCCCGCTATGAGCATCAGATGCAGAACCCGGCTCTCCGATGGTCAGGCTGCTGCCTTCACCATCCTGCCTATTCTGCAGATAGATTAGCATCTTTCCCTTGGCCAGCACTTCCATCCTCAAGCTGCAAAATGGTATTTTTGACAGAAAAGAAAGCTTCACTGAAATTCCTTTCACTAGCTCCACTGAAGATGGTAAAGAAAATATTTATCACTGCCGGGGCTAAGGACTATAAGAAGCATTTTATATTAGAAATATAAGAAATGATAGCAATGGTCCAGGCTCATTCCAAGATGGAAATGGTAAACCTGTTAATAATGCTGATAAGGGAAAAGCGTTCAGTAACTATTTCTGGTCTGTATGTGGAAAAAGCAGGATGATGTTCTCAGAGCGTAAGCCAAGGAAGTGATTTTCAGGTCCTTGGTAACTTAGTACGTGTAGTCTAACATCCTTCTTGCGATAAACATTTTGTTCACTAAATGGATCTGGATAACTCGCACCCAAGAGTTTTAAAAGAGCTGGCCGTGGAGATCTCTGGCTCACCCATGTCACTCGTGATAAGCTCTGCAATCCTGGAGCCGGTACTCATAGTGCGCCCATAATCAAAGAGGAAGAGCCAAATGACCCAAATAAACACAGACGGGTTAACCAGAAATCAGTCTCGGGCAAAATAAACGGAAAAGCTGATCTGGGATTCTGTTAATCAACATTAAAGTACAGGAATAAAGTAAGCGGCAGTTAAGGCTGCTTTAGGGAAAATAAGCCATGTAAAGCCAACTGGATTTCATTATATAATGGAATTACAAATTTGGTTGCTTAAGGTAAGCCGCACAGATATGATAGGCTTCGGTAAAGCGTGAGTTAGTACTGCGTGACGTTCTGATTAAAACCTAGCACCGTGCTTCCTTCCGGCCTCAAACTGTGAATCACTGCTCTTAAAAAATGGTTGGTTCCCAATTTAAATTCTTAATTAGCTTGCTTCCTTTTACTTGTATGTCCCGTAACTCCCGTTTCATTTTCTCCATCCCCCAGCCCTTTGAGCACATGTCATTGTAATTCACGGCTTTACTTCCTATCAGTCGAAGACAAGTTTCTGCCCCCGGTTGACGTCCTTAGAAAAAAGAATTTGCTGCATGTGCCTTTTCCTCCTTTCTATGGTTTTTGAAGTTTTATATATGAGACCTCCCTCTGCCACTTGTTATTAAGACAGAGTGGAGCAGAAGAGAGCTTATATTTAAACCTGTCCTCTTTGTAGTCAAGCCCAGAATTAATGAGATCGCTATATGCAGCGCTCACCTAAACTGTGCAGAAGAGACATGGAAACAGAGTTAACCATTTGTCAGAATAACAAGGTGGGATGCAGGAGAAAAGTTACTTTTGCAGACACAGCATCAGGGCCTAATTATAAAGGATTAGTGTATTCTGTAATTCTACCATAGCAAACTCTTGCTAAGATATCCATTTACTGATCCAAGATGTACTGGGATGCCTGCAATGACCAAGCCTCACTCTTTCATATGCTCGGAGCCTCTTCAGTGTTATCTTTTGTGATTTGCAACCCCTCTGCCATCACAGACCCATGTGATAGATGAAACATCAGAACAAATAAATGCTTGATCAGAATAAAGAAACTAAGGAAAGATGGGTCCTCTAGCATACTGCAATGGCTGAGTCAGGAACTCGCCGGTACAAGTTATCCCACTTCAATACAATTAAAAAGGAAAAGGATAATATTTGTTCTTAGCGGATTATATTTGATCAGTTCCAGGGAATATGTGAAGCAGGAGGGCGTTTTTTGGTAATGTCTTTTATTGGACCAGCTGGAAGAAACGTTAGACAAGCTATGAGCTAACCAGAGACAATGGTTTAATGCTCATTCGCATTTACCTGCTAAACTTCTTTGCACTGCACGGGTAATACAAACCCACCTCCCATCTGGTTGGTTTTATGGTTTGCATGATTCTTTATTTCGACTGCCTTTCACTTGTTTTGTAGCTATTGCTGAGCACTTTTCTTTGCTCTGCAGTTTGACAGCCCTCTTCCGCTTTTCCATTTACGTAATGGAGTGAAACAAAAGGCTTTGGCTGTAAATGCTTCTTTGCCAGACCCGAGGAAGGGCACTTCATCTACCATTTCTCCCAACTATGCAGTTGGTCCAATAAAAGATATTACCAAAGACACTCTTGCATCTCACATGCAGAAAGAGGTGTCTCCACGCTGGTTTTGTATTTCATGCTAACCAGCCATGGACTACAAGAACCAGGCTTCTTGTAGAAGCAGGCACTGAGCCCACGTCCTTCTTCCAAACCAGGGGGTGTCCTAACCAGTAGGCGAAGAGCAGGACCCACCCTTGCTCGCTCTCTTTGTCTCCATCAGTCTTTAATTATTTCACGAATACCGCACCCCCCCCGCTCACCAGAACAGGGCACTCGAACGGTGCGAGAACCTGACCTGATGACAGTCCAGACACCTCCAGGGAGTCAGTCCCGCGCGTAGATCCAAGAGAGGGGAAGGTTTTTAAACCCCGCCACCCCATTTTCCATGTTTCTGACTAGTTTAAGAAGCTCCCTGCCTCGCACACTTGCTGTTGTGAAGCCCATTTTCAGGTGTCTAACCCGCCCCGGGTATTGTGTAACCTCAGCACCTAACTCCGAGGTGTGGGCTCCACTATACAAGCACCTGATGAAGTGAGCTTGGGTTCACAAATGCTGGTGCTCTCCCTTTATGTCTTATTAAGCTAGTCTATACAGGTGCATATGGACCCTGCCTTCTGACTGACTTCAGACAAACACGACTAACTACATCTTCACCTTGCAGTCCCTAAATCCCTTTGCCCCTCTGCGCCTATGATAATCCAAATGAATAATAATCCACCTGCTCCAAAGTTTGTGTTACCTTGTTTGTGGCTTGTTTTATCAGCTCGCGTTTCTATCAGTTTGGCAAGCTGTATCTGATACCATATATTTTTATAACCGCCATTATCCAGAGTTACTGTACCAGCACCTCTCCGAAGCGACTCTTTTGTTCTCCCGAATCTCAGCTTTCATTTTTAATTAAATGTTATGTCTCAAGCTGTTATTTTCTGTGAATAAAGCTTCAAAAATGTGAAGCAATAGAGAGACGGGGAAATCACTGTGAAAGGTGTGAGCTGCCCTATTCATCACAGTGAGTCACCCAGTAATGATATGTCAACAGAGTTAGTGATTTCATTTCTCTTGTACAAGAGGAGGCAGATCACAGCTCGGCATGATTTGCTGGGAGCGATAGCTCGTTTTGGCTGGAAAAGCAGATGGCATTTGGGACATACCACCACTTAATTCCCCTGCACCAAAATCCAAAGAGAGCCTCACCCAAAGGACATTAGCACATTTGTATTCATTCAAGGGGACCCCAGCGGAGTCAAGCAGGATACGTGATGGGCTTTCAAACATCTGCACGATCTCATTTTGCTGAGATACCTAGTTGTGAAAACAGTGTGTACGAGGGACACCGCTTTCCCACCAAACAGGTCTTACCTGATCCCTAATACCCTCCAGAACGGGGTCACTTGCCGCTAACTATTTCCCTGGTTGGTATGCTGCAATTCATCATTTGTGTGAACAGTCTCTGCCCATACGAGGAAGCCTGGTTTGGGCTCTCTCGATTGATATAAGCAGCTTGTCAAGCCGTCAAGCTACCAGGAGCATTGACCTCCCGGCATATTTGTGAATACCTGATCTAGTATCTGAAAGCTGGAACCCGAAAGCCTTTTGTTTCTTAGAGTAATCATCTCTCTATACCGAAGTGACAATATCTAGGTCTTAACCGGAGTGGTGTAGCCTGCCCAGTGCCCACCTCTCAGTCCTCACCCTCCGAGTCCCAGCGTGGGTAGGATGCTGACGTGACACAACCCTAAATCACAAGAATGCGCCCCTTTTAGAGATGGGGAAAGTCGAGCAAGAAAACAAACCCAAACCTTCTGCCCCAGACTCACACCCAGCACAAAGGGTGCATCCTTTTCTACCATAGGCTTGAGCCTTTCTCTTAGACTCAGGCTCCAGCTGTCCTGAACTTGTAGCAGCCCTTTCTTGGGCTGGCAGAAATGTCTGTAGTCCCCGATGGGGTTTATCAGCTACCCTTTACAGTGGTCCCAGCTCTGAGACCTGGAACAACTGGGCTGTCTGGCCCATCTTTCTATCCCAGGCTCTCTCCCTATGTTGTCAGCCTGGCCACCTCACTCGCCCTTTTTTAGCTGGTCTTTTCTTCTTGAATAGAGCATCCTCTCCCAACCATGCTCCCCATGCTGAATCCAGGCTGCCATTTACTGCCCAGCAATGCTGCTCCCTGTGCAAGCATCCCTCTTTCGTCACAAGCAGCCTATGCACATTTCTTTGGCCTGGGACCTGGGCTAAGCTGCGTACAGGAGAGGTCCAACCTCACCCCTTTCAGGACCCGGTCATTCCCAAATAGGCCCTCACCCTCGGGCCCTGTAGCTGCTGGCGTCTATCAAAATGACTCGAATTGTAGACAGTCCTCCAAGGACTGGGTAGCTGGGGTGAAACAAACGGTTAGACAGCCAAAAATTTAGCTCCGCCGTGTTAGCTCATGATCACAGAGAGCCTGCATTAAACAGAGCCGAGAGCGTGGCTTTTTAAGGAGAGGTTGGATATGAATTTGCTCCGCGAGGGGCACGTCTACACGTGGCAATACGGCACCGTTGTTACGGCACTGTCGTTTAGGACTTGCTTTTGGAAGTCCTAACCGACGGCACGGTAACAACCCATGCTGCGCCGTGCCTGCCGCGCGCAGGGTTTTTTTGCTGCCACCGCAACACACTATAACAGGGGAGTGTGTCACTACGATGACATCACAGCTCATGACCGCCGATGTTACATCAGTGTAGCACATTGCTATGGCAACATAGTATCTTGTGTAGACGCACCCAATTTTAATCAAAGGGGGTGCGTCTACATGAGACACTAACTGTGCAGTAGCCTAATACTGCGCAGCAGCGTGCTGGGCAAAACCCGTGCAAATATACTCCTGCATAGTAGTATTAGGCTATTGCACAGCTAGCGTCTGTAACAACACATGTGCCGGTGCTACTGCGCACCAGTTACTGTGCATTGATTTAGTATTTGGTTATCCAAGTACTAAACTTAAGGTGCAATAACTACGGTGCATTAATGAACATGTAGACGCACCCACTGTGACATCTCCTATATGTCCTTTTCAGATGTCTATTGGACTATAAATCCTATCCAGGGATTTATACTGATGCTTTCCAAAGTGGAAGGCTGTAGTAGCTGCCTCTGCATAAAGCTTTCATCTGCGACATGCAAGCATTACATGGTTAAACTAGCAGCTGTGAAGATAACATAAAATTGGGGAAAAGAGTGCATTTCTTTCAGTTCAGGTGCATTTCTCTGAAAGGAGCCAGACTCCCTAGCGCCCCAGCAGCTGAATGACCAGTGAAGACAACACAGTTGTTTGCATTTCCCAAAAGCCAGCCTGGAGATGGTCATTCTGACTAATATATAAACTAGAAATTAAATGGACGTGGCGATAGTGTTCCCCAGGGCACCAATTCTGTTGTTGCTGCAAACCCTGTGGGCAAATAGCGTGGGTCTGAAGTGGGGGCAGAGTATGCGTGCAGTAGTCATACTCATCCTGGGAACTCGTGCTCGGGAAGAAAAACCTGCAGCATGTTTATAGGCTCGGCAGTGCTGTGCTGGCTAGCACCACGGATGAAAGGAACTTGGGGGTCATGAGTGACCACAAGATGAACATGAGCCTGCAGTGCGATGCGGCGGCTAGTAAAGCAACCAAAACGCTGGCTTGCATCCATAGATGCTTCTCAAGCAAATCCCGGGACGTCATTCTCCCCCTGTACTCGGCCTTAGTGAGGCGGCAGCTGGAGTGCTGCGTCCAGTTTTGGGCTCCACAATTCAAAAAGGACGTGGAGAAGCTCGAGAGGGTGCAGAGGAGAGCCACGCGCATGATCAGCGGTCAGGAGAACAGACCTTACGGCGACAGGCTGAGAGCCCTGGGGCTCTTCATCCTGGAAAAGCGCCTTCAAGAGACATCTGGATGTTTATGTTGCCGGGATCCTATGATCCCTGCTGACTTCCTGCCCCTGGGGCGGGGGCTGGACTCGATGATCCTTTGGGGTCCCTTCCAGCCCAAATGTCTGTGAAATCTATGAGATCCTCAGCAGTCCTCAGCTGAGCTGCTGCTGCTGCTGCTGCTGCATGCTCTGTGGCCCTTAAAGCAGCAGCTCCTGGCATGGTGTGGACTCTGCAGGGGTGGGGGCAATTCCAGCGCCTGTCCCACCTTGGTGCCCAGGGCAGGTGTCCCTCTCGCCCACTCCTAGTTACACTACTGGTTTGCAGAAATCAAGGAGTTAGAAAAAGAAGGTGCGATAAATCGAGGCACCTTATTCTTGTGGTCCATGTTACATCCTCACCCCCATGACATTCATATACAGAAACTACGGTTCCTCCCCAGCTAGAATGAATCAGTGTCGCAGAGACACAAAGATACTTCCTGGAGGGAAGAGTAGCTTAATATAGGTATTTTTCCCAATTGAAGTCGCACTGGGCTGTGTTACACTTCTCTGAGGCCGTGGAATAGAGCGCAAGAATCAGCAGCCGCTCTTTTATCACGGCTAGTGGCTTTTATAGTCTCTCCCCTTTTCTTTTGGTGGCTTTGTCGATGGCTGAATGTAGCAAGCATTGGTGGTTCAATGGCTGCCTCCCATGCAGGAGACCTGGGTTCAATGCAGGGGCTGCAGCTAGAAGTTTAAAAGGTCCTTTACGGAGGACACTAGCGCAGCTGTTTTTGAAAATACTAACCAAATAGTTCTCCCGCAGCATCTCAGGAAATCGAGGGTGTCAGCTCGGGGGCTCAGCTGCCTGTATACCAATGCCAGGAGCACGGGGGACAAGCAGGACGAGCCAGCCCTCCTGCTTTCTAGTGGGCAACGTGACCTGGTCGGGATCACGGAGACCTGGTGCACGACTGGAGCGTAGCCGTAGAGGGCTACACCCTGCACAGAAGGGACCGAGCAGGGAGAAAAGGTGAGAGGGGTAGCTCTCTACGTGAGAGAGCAATACACCTTTCTGGAGGCTGGCATTGGCTCCAAAGATAAGCAGCTTGAAACCCGCTGGGTCAAGCTCCAGGGCGGGGGGCAGGCGACAGAAACCTAGCTGTGGGCATTTACTACAGGCCACCGAACCCAGGGGAGGAGCTGGATCTGGAGCTCTCTCGAGACTGACAGGTATTTCACCGGACCAAGGGGAAAGACAAGCGAGAAAAGGATCACAGCGGGCACGGTGGGAATGACAGCCTCCCCACTGTGGATGCTGAGCGGGTGCAATACCAGCTAGAAAAGTAGACATTTATAAGTCAGACGGACTCCATCCAAGAGTGCTGAAGGAGCTGGCTGAGGTCATTGCAGGACCTCTGGCAAAGGTTTTTCAGAAATCATGGTGCACAGGGGAGATCCCTGAGGATTGGAAGAGGGCCAACATTGTGCCTATCTTCAAGAAGGGGAAGAGGGAGGACCCGGGCAATCAGCCTAATGTCCATCCCAGGGAAAATCCTAGAAAAACTCATTAAAGAATCTATGTGCAATACGCTCGTTGAGGGTAAGGTCCTGAATGACAGCCAGCACGGCTTCATCGCGGGCAGGTCTTGTCTTGCCCATCTCATCTCCTTCTACGAAAAGGTCTCTCGCCACCTGGACATGGGAGAGAAGGTCAACATTATATACCTAAACTTCCAAAAGGAAGATCTAGTATCCCTTGTGGGAAAATTGGAAGATTGTGGGCTTAACA
Source organism: Alligator sinensis (assembly GCF_000455745.1). Lineage (NCBI taxonomy): Eukaryota > Metazoa > Chordata > Crocodylia > Alligatoridae > Alligator > Alligator sinensis. Next base: position 624,202 of record NW_005842368.1, on the reverse strand, counting down.
GCTCGACAATTCAGCGGGTGGAAAATGTATGGTAGGACCCAGAGGTCTCATGAACGGATCCATGTGACCCTGCCGAGAAGTGGCCAGTGGTGTCCCTCAGGGGTCCGTGCTTGGTCCGGTGCTTTTCAACATCTTTATCAATGATTTGGATGGGGGGTGAAAAGCTTATTGGCCAAGTTCGCAGACAACACCAAGTTATGGGGCAGTGTGGTCACACCAGAAGATCGGCTGCGGATACAGGTGGACCTGGCCAGGCTCGAGAGTTGGGTAGACCAGAACCAGATGAAGCTGAACACTTCCAAGTGTAAGGTGCTCCATCTGAGGGCAAACAACCCTCAACATACCTACAGGTGCAGTAGTGACAGCTTGACTTGCTCCACGGCTGAAAGAGACCTAGGGGTAGGCAGTGATCGACCATTGCACGCACATGAGCCGTCAGTGCGAGGCGGTGGTCAGCAGGGCAAACAACACGCTGGCCTGCATCGACCGAGGCATCTCATGTAAAACTAAGGAAGTGATACTCCCGCTGTGCCATGCACTGGTGAGACCGCAGCTGGAGGACTGCATCCCGTTCTGGGAGCTGCACTTCATCAAAGACGTGGAAAAACTTGAGACAGTCCAGAGAAGAGCCACCCATACGATCAGGGACTTGCAAGGCAAGCCACGCGAGGAAAGGCTGAACGACTTGGGCCTCCTTAACCTAAAGACGAGATGGCTGAGAGGGGACTGGGTAGCACCTTACCGCTATATCAGAGGAGTGCATCAGGAGCTCACAACTATTCACCAGGGCACCCCTGGGGAAGACCGGGACCAATGGATATAAACTCCTGGAAGACCACTGCAGGCTTAATATCAGGAAAAACTCCTTCACCGTCAGGGTGTCCAGACTGGAATAAACTCCCTCCAGAGGTTTTCAAGAGGAGACTGGACAACTGGACAGCTGGGGTCACTTGCAACCTGAGTTGCGTCAGCAAAACCAGGCAGTGTAGCCCAGGTCGATGCCTTGTGGGTCCTTCTACTGCTCTCCCCCTTCCCCTTTCCTCTAGTCACCCTCCTCAGTCACTTTACCTTACTTCCTCAACACTTTTGCTCACTGCCCGCCCTTTGTATTCTCTCCCATACGGTGCTCACCTGTCTCTATATTATCCTTTTCCCCTCTCAGGCCCTTGGCCCCGTTTCAGCAATCCTTCCTAGATGGCACTTCCAACCTTGTGGCTCCACGAGTCCACCTCTTCCATGGACTTGTGGCTCAGCCCCAAGCTTAAACCCGGTTGATTTATGTCTTTATTTGATTGATGTGCTGCCCTTTCCAGCAAAGGCTCAGAGCAGCTTATAATAAGGGAACAAAATAGAAAAAGAGGAGATGTACACCATTGGGAACCACTGGGAATGTAATGGGAGGTGAACCACTGGGGAACTGGTGACAATGGTGGAACCGACCTGATTCCCCCTAGGATTTTATTAACTTCATAAAATACGCCAGACATCGAGGTGGTTGTGTTTACTGTCATGTCTGATGTGGTACACAACTGTTCTCTACAGGCGTGCAATTCCTGTCCTTTTTGATCTCATACTAATGGCACAACGGCAGCGTATTCCCTTGTGTTCACAAGCCTTGGTCTCATCACCTCCTCCCGAAGGGCGGAGGTCCTGCGCTGACAGCTTCCCTGGAAAGCAACAGCCTTCCTGCGGCTCTGGGATATTGTGATTTCACCAGACTGTGAAATCTGTCTACTCTGTTTAAAACTATCCTGGGAGGTTTCTGGAACGCCACCGTGCCCGCGACACACAACGCGAACGTGCCTGCGTGCTCAAGTAGATCAGCTGTGGATTACGGTGCGCAGCCTTCAATATGACTATCACATGCACATGACTGTTACATTGGACAAACCCAGTGGACTACTGTATAAATTGGATTCAACATTTAATATTTATTTTAACGAATGCCTTATTATTTATCTCCCAGGTGACTCTCAGCACTCTCCTGGAGATTTATATGTCATTCCTGGAGACTGCAGAGCAATCCTGGAGGCTCGGCAACCCTATACTCACCCTGCATTCTTCACACGTGGATCTGACAAAGCAGCAGGTGGGATTTCAGGTGGTCCTGATGGTTTCTGAAAGTCTTAAGGTTGGCTTTGACTATCTCCCAGACCTGCTTTTTGAATTGTATATTGATGGATATCTGCTGCTATATACCCTATAAAAAGACAAATTCAGCTTACAGTTAGTCAGCGAAAATTTGAATAGTTTCAGGTGCTATAGCTGTCCCTAAATGCCTCCTGCCAAGATGTGTGTTTTGCAATTCCATTTTCCTATTTTTAAATATTTTCTCTCCCCGGTCGCGGTAGGAAAGACCTGCAAACAACAGCAGAAACCGACTGCGCAGGAAAATGATGAACACGACTCCCCACAGAAAGGCTGTCAAAAGCACTGAGTAAATAAATTGGGAAATAAAGAAAAACACTTTTTTTTTAATCTTATCTCTTAGTTAGAGTTATCGTACACGCTATTTGTAACAATAGCCGGCAAACATGGCAGGCTAAATGTGATATTTATACTGACAACGTCTTTTTGAATTCCTGCCTTGACAATTTGGAAAACAGGAAGAGACATTCAATCATCATATTGTAGAGAATAACACTCCCAGAGACGTGGCAATGCAGCAGTGAGTCAGAAGTGGGTGGTAGGGTACACTTCCCCTTGGCCACGTCTAACTTATGCTCCTCCATGCAGCGCTGCGGGATTGCTCCTTGCACGAGGAAGGACGGATGCTGCAGCAGCTCGAGCGATAGCTGGGGGCTCAAGAGAGAGCCACGTTCATGGCCCCGTCCTATCAGACCTCCAGCGCAACCCCGAACTTCTTTCTTCTGTGCTTCAGTTTAGTCGCTGTCCCGATGAAGCTCTCACAGAGGACGGTGGCAATGAACACACTGAAGAGCGGGAGGCTTTCGCATCCTAAAACAACAGGGACTATAAGAAACGTAGACAGTCGCACTGTTTTCTACTGCTTTCTCATTTTAAATGGCTCGAGCAAGCTCAGTTTTGTGACACTGAAGATCACTTACAATTTATTTTTAAAAAACAACAACTCGCACCCTTTTTTTAACATGACATACAGGCGACCCCCATTGAGTGCTCTGGTTAAGCGCGCGTTAAGCAAAACCAAAAGTATCTGACGACCCAACACGGCGACCACAAGTGTTTTTAATGACCCAAGGTGGCGACCGCGAGCGTTATAACGAAACTCGCCAAGCGCTACGTGAAATCAGGTATCGATTTCAAATGAGTGTTATAGCGAAACGGCCTGTATAAGAAATATATCTTTTCCCCATAGTGAAGCCAAGGATAGAACAACGAGCATGTGCAAATGTATATTTTGGGGGGTTTTGGTTTGCCCAATTAAAAATAAGCTGTTTTATTTTGTTAGGAAGTATCCACTCTCTTTAAAATGTTCGGTGCAACCAATTTATTCTTCCTGGCCCAAACGACCTGGGCGTCGGTGCATCAACACGGTGCAGGAGGTTTTCCAAAGGGATGGATGATCTCCAACTTGGGGTGCCCGGCTGCAGACACATGAACGGGGTCTGATTTCCAGAAGATGCATTGTAAACATCAAGTGCCAATTTGTTTCCCAAAAGCGGAGGCCCCCCCCACCCCCGAATCAGGAGTCAGGGCTGAAATCCTTGATGTTTCCTCTCCAGCCCCCGTACCATCCACAGAGTGGGTGGAAAAAAACCCAGGCAAGAGTCCCTGCCATTCAAAATGCAAGAACGAACACAACCCTTTGAAGAGCTCCAGCATCCAAAGGGTTTATTTCTAAATACACCTTTGACACGAAGGAAGGGCTCTTGGCCGTCGATTTGAGAACAGCCGAGGCTTGAGTGTAGTGCGCAAGGATGAAGGCATCTGGTCTATTCTGGGGCTCGCGTGGTGCGTATCCCTCATGAGTACCATGCATCTTGCAACTCGACTTCAGGAAGTGTTTGGGGTGGAAGCAAGGCTCTGCATCCATGCAAGATGTGGCACGTGCCGCTGCTCTGGATGGATGGCCATGCGCCACACCGGCGTTAGCTTGCCATGAGGGAATCGTGGCTGTGGCAACTGGGCCAGAAGGAGCTGTTAAAACGGTGCTGCAGACATTCACCACTCAACCTATGTGAAGCCCACACCTGGGGTGGCCATCGAGGTACCTCAAAAATAGAGGGCAGTGCCCCCCACCAGGCCTCCTAAGGCTGGAAGGGCATGGTGAGCTACCGCAGGCAGCGGTGGCAGTGCCGATGGCAGAAGTGTCATGGTGGGGAGCTCCCACAAACAGCCATGGTGGTGTCGGTGATGGGCCACTGCTGAGCGCTGAAAAACAGAGCGCTGAAAAATAGAGGACATAAAAGTGTCCAGCAGAGGACAGAAAACCAGACTGTCCTCTATAAAACTGGACGAATGGCCACCCTACCCTCAGCCCTCCGTGGCCCCAACCGAAGGGACTGGAAGGGAAGGGGAATGTAGTGCAGAGCAGTACGGTGCTTATTCCATGCCTCGCATCAGAAGGGAGAATACCCAGCCCCCAGGGTTTTTTAACATCTATAAACTCCCACCAGCACCCCAGGATCTGGGGGGAAAGAGATGGCGGTGGATAGGCATGAGAGAGCCATATTTTGGATGGGATCATAAAATTCCCCCCACTTGAGTGCTTGCCCTGCTTCAACACAATCGACTTCTAAGCCTCCCTGCCACATAACAAGAAATAAAGAGATGTTAAAAGACTCCAGGCAGAATTTAGGCTCACAGGGCACGTCTACACGAGACGCTTACTGCACATTAGCCTAATTACACTGCGCAGTAGTGTAGCGGTTATTAATCATGCTAATAGCCTACTGCTCGGTGTGATTAGGTTAATGCGCAGTAAGCATCACTAAGAAACCGTGTGCCGGTGCTACTGTGCAGTAACTCTAGTTACTGCGCGTTCAGTTAGTACCTCTTATTAGAGGTACTAAACTAAATGCGCAGTAACTAAGGTGCATTAATAAACGTGTAGACATGCCCATAGTTTCTTAAACTTCTTTTTCTGATTGCATTCAAGTCAGCTGGCACAAAGCTGACCCGTGGCCCGGTCAGCAGAAAGGTTTTTGTAAGGAAACTCTCAAGTTGATGTGAATCCGCAATGGCATCAGGGAGCTCCCATTCAAGCCTCTTGGCTTCCCTGAGCTAGAGTGTACCAAGAAAGTCCTTAGTTAAGTATAAACGGCCTCAAATTGCAGTCTCCTGGAAAGAAAAGCATCCACACCAGAACTTCAGGACAACAACATAAGGCGAGAGTCTAGACAATGAAACAGGTAATAAATACCAAAGCCGAAACACTCATATGTTTTACCTGTCCTAGAAAATAAAGGGGGAGACCAGGGAGCTGATATCAGGCAACTTTTCTTTTTATTTCTTATAAAATATATTTCATATTGCTGCTGTAAAAATTACGTTTCACATTTTCATTTTCATTTTTTTTTACAATAAAAATAATACTTGGAAGACAGCTGAAAAAAGCTCCAACAAGACAGAAATTCACTGATACACGCATACCCCCGTTAAGCTGGATAACATGTCACCATCGTATGAGTGGCTATTGGCAATAAATGTCCTGTCCCTTTCACAATCCTCCGTGTGCCATAACTTCACCAAGAATCAATCACGTTACGTCCTCTGTCCACGTGACGTTTTCTAATGACTTTAGTCCAATGGGGTATGGAGTGATGGAGTGGGAGGGGCATACAACACAACTGCTATGTCTCTTTTAGGGGTATTTCCCATGAACTAGAATAAGGTGTCACAGTGTGTAGGTGGGATAGAGAATAGTCCCTAATTAGTGCCCAGTAGCAAGGTTCCTATGTACATACATAATACACATGTACAAAAAACAACCAGACCAGATAAGTGTGAATGGGAGGGGTCTCTTAGTTGAACTCACAGGTAAGAGTTACCCACTGTTGGAGGAATTGCTTAAGATTTGAAATGTTTTAAAGACCTGAGTCTGGGCAAGAATTAATAGGAGAAAAAGTGAAATCCACCAAATTTAGGAAACCAGAGTGATAAACATTAGGGGAAAACAGAACCAAACATTAGAAAAAATGTATAATGTATTTAAAAATCCAATCACCTGCACCAGTTTTGCCAGCAAAAAACCCTCTGCCCTGACAAAACAACACTGATGTAAGCAAGAACTATTATCTTCTCTTAAATTTGTACTGCAGAAGCCCTCAAAATAAGGTATAGAAATTCCTCATCCCCTTTCAAATCCATTCAAAAAGCATTGATGTAAAAAAAATCCTATGCAAAGGTAATCCTTTTTCTCTTTAACGAATTAAGTGCTATTAATTTTGAGATGAGGCATTGAAAAAAACTGCTCTGTATCCAGCCAGAGGTGCTGCAGGCTGGGGGGAAACAAAGCCAGGGGACTGTATTTAGTGTGTTAGTGGTATGTGCCCCCATCCCACGCACTCCTTTGCACAGACCATCGGCAACAACAGATCGATTCTACGTTCCCTCTGGCCGAGAGTTTGTGCAGCTTATCGAGGGAATACTGTATACCGCATGCTTTTACAGTTGACTGCTTATTCCAAAATCATTTACACTTTTAAAAAAAAATCAGCTTATTCCAAAATCATTTACACTTTTTAAAACACATCCCCTTTAACAAAAGCAAAATGTTATTTTTTTTTTTTTTTAAAAACCCAATCTTCTGCCAGTGAAAAACTGATCTTTATAATATATATAAAAGACACACTAAAATGTTTGGGACGAACCCTCTGGATTGTCCAGTGCTATTCACCAGTTATTAAGGACTGAACCTTGAAGAGGTTCACAGGATCAGCACCCATGAGCCTGGATGGCTGCTTGAAATTTCCTGAGTGATCCAGATCAACCGTATGAATTGTAGCTTCCTAAATGAGGAAGAAGGCCCCACAGTCCCTGCTCCTCCAGGTGTACGGGCGGGAGAGAGAGAGAGATGGGAATATATCCAATGAAGTGCTGAGCTGTCTTTGAAAATCTCACTAGGCACCCATCTGCATCTGTAGGTGCTTAGTGAGATTTAGGGGTATTTAGGGGTAACTCCAGCCCGGAGTTATTCTTTGCCTCACCTCTCTGTTTGCAATATAGGAACAGTACTACCCTTCCTGTGGGGCACTGTGAGACTCAATACCTTGTCTCAGACCAACACGGCTACCAAGTACACCTCTGAAACATGGGAGATGCCGAATTTTAGTCGATTTTGGATTTTAAACTTCATTGCAGAACAAGGAAGTTTTTTTTGCCTCCCTGCCTGCCATCCGACACCTCCAGGGAAGGAATTCTACCTGATCAACACATCCAAGAGCTACTCAACGCAGCTCACAAAGACCCAGAGGGACAGACTTCCATCTTCAGCTCCCTCTGTGCAAAAATGAAGTTTAGTTCCTACCTACGGGGACTTTTTACCATCTTGTACCATCTTCACTTTTCCCAGAGCCTGACGAAGGGACTTTGATCCCGAAAGCTTGCAGAAAAGGACAATTTTCTTGCCATTTTCCAGTTGATCCAATAAAAGGTATCATTTTGGAACCAAGAGCTCTATTTTTTTGTATGTCTTAAAAGATTGCAAGGCATTCAGATAGTACAGTAACTTGGGGTTTTACGTATCTTAGATAGACAGATACCAGACCGAAAAATAAGAACGAGGCACTCCTTTCGCTGCCAAAACTGAGACAGGCGACACAGGGAACTGAGAAATAGTTAACAGAATTTGGATTTCAGGCAATGAGTCTAGTCAGCTTTTATCTTTCTATAATGTTAATGAAGGAAACACGATGAATTTGCAGGCCTGGCCTGTGTCTATAGAGCAGAGATCAGTGGTTCTCAGGGCTGCTGCAACGAAGACAGTTCTACTCGTGACCTGTTTTTGGGAGGCGTGCAGGAGGGTATCGACTGGAGAAAGCACAAGGCAGCTCTTCCCTGCTTTAGGCCGATCAGAGCCCTAATGCAGCAGGAGCGTACATCCCTGCCACAGCTCCTTGTGGTCTGGCTGTGCAGCAGGCACGGGGCAATTTTATCTGGAGGCAGCCGAACCCCGCTGTGAAGCACTGAAGTAAGCTGAAGCAGGATCAACAACCAGGGATGCCACCATATCACAAAATGGTGAAGGGGTGCCCTGTCCTGAAAAGGTTGAGAACCACTGGAATAGGCCATGAGGAATCTGACAATGGGCTTTCTTTTGTAATTTAACCTATGCGGTGGAAAGGACATAGCTACTATCTTGAAATAAACACTGTAGTGTAAACTACAGCTGTCTCTAATCGGGGACAAGCTGATAGCTCAAAATTAGAATTACACATGAGTGACCCTCCTGGTATTTCTCTCCTGAAGAGGCCTACTGTAGTCATGAAGACAAAAGAGGGGAAGGGGCACTGAGTTAAGAAAAGACTACAAGATTGGGCCCCGGGTGCCTGGAATAAAGAATTTATAAATAACCCGGATGCTGCCGCTGGCGGATGAAATTGAAGTAATTTCAATTTCTTCAATTTCTATCACCTTCTCCCCCTTCCAACTACCTTCTCACAACCATTGTCTCCCATTCCCTGTGAACCTTACTGCCACGCATTTGCATTTTCACAGATTTTGCATTTTGGCTTCTATTCTACCCAGGAGAGCACACTAACACCGCCAGAACAATTTCTCCAACTATTTACTAGGTCTAATAAAAGACATCACATCTCCCCAAAGAACTTTGTCCACCTGAAAACAAAGCATTTCAGAGATTTGTAGACTTTTTAAAAGTTGCTTTGGATTCATGCAATGGTTGATTAATACCATTAAATTATATGAAGAAGCAAGAAAATAAATTGAATATATTTTAGAACTGCCTGGTTTTTCGATCCTTCCCCTAACAAGGTTCAGACATACCATCCCTACTGGGAAGAACAATCCTGCCTCATTAAAATGGCAGCTGCAATAAACAGTATCCTTTGTGGTTTTCTCCGAATGGGGCAGCTGAGACAGGGCACATCTGGAACCAATTCTGCAACCTTGCTCCTAATCTAGTAAAAGGTGAAGTCCTGCAGAGGTGTTAAATGGTTCGTATGGGTTTTCTTTTACAATGACCTGCACAGATCAGTCCAACACCTTGCCTGCTTCCAAAACGCACTGCTCCAAGTCGGCGTTTTTCACTCTCCTAGCCCTGCATGGTGGTCTGCAGACTAAGAACAAAGCAGTGGAGGGGACCGAGGTGATGGAGGATGCCCTCCCTGAGACAGAGGCTGAGCCAGAGCTCTCTGAAGTCAACAGAGAGACCGCCAGGGTCTTCAGTGGACTTTGAATCAGGCTGTACGCTCCCAGCTAGAGAACTTGATTGTTCTGGACCAGACCTGGCAGCGAGACCTACCAGACTAGGAAAAAAACAGGGAGATGAGCTCACTTTGTTCCTGTTTCTGACAAGCCAATTTGGCAATCGCCAGTTTAACGCTGAAGAGAAGACCGGGTTTAACCAATATACTGTATATATGTACAAAATTACGAAAAAAGGTCAACAAGCACCAATAATATATATAAAAACCCCTCTGGGTGCCCCGCCCACCCCTTTAACAAAAGGGCTCACGTGAACTCGTGAGAAAATAATACCCTCCCGGTCAGATGATTTGCTTTTACAAGGAAAGTTTAGTCAATCAAATGGTCCTTAAAAATATGCCAGGTTCATTCCTGCCATAGCTGCCTGCCCTTGGGTTGAGGTCTGTAGTTTATGGCCTCTGATTATCAAAAATGCAGCAAAAAGTCCGCCCAGCCCTTCCCACCCCACCCTGATCGTAAAAAACCCCAACTCTCGCTGCCGTCCAATTATGCACAAAGCGGACTGCCTGGCTCGTGCGTAGCTGCCACTGCGCATTTATAGACAAGATGTCACAGCACCAGGAGTCTCTGCACCAGAGTGTGGGGACCTGAATGGCTTTAGTAACAGAGGCATTTCTTCCCCCGTTAAAAGAAATCACGGTTCCTTAGTGACTGTGCCAGAGCATGTCTGTGCCCTGCACTGCGCTCAACCAGAACAACACAATGGAATCCTCCGAGCGGCGTCGCAGCCTACACCCGCTTCCACCAGCATGTCCAGGGCAGGATTTGGTGATGGAAACACCCCCGGGACACAGAATGGTGAGGTATGAAACAAAACTCCTTGATTTTTGTGCTCCAGGCCGCACGGCGAGGAAGATGGGAGACACTGCATCTAGCATCCTGTTTGCTTGGCAGTGACACTGCGCTTCCTATGAATGGCTGATCAGTCACGAGTAAACAACAAAAGACCAAAACCATGAAACCAGACCCGACTTCTAGTTGTGAGATAAGCAGTGCCCTTCTCCAGAGCAGAGACATCTTTACAAGCCTTGGTTTTTCTCCTCCACTCCCTCCCCCTACTTCTGCATAGACTCCTGGCACTTGACTCCCCTCATTTAAACCCGCAGATCAGGAGTCACTCCACTTAAATTAGATGACTGCAAGTTAGAATCCAGCAATCAGGGTCTAATTTACTTCCCAGGGCAAGTAAATTATTCATGGCAAAAACCAGAAATATGTGAATCTTGTGAAGATAATATGAATGGGATAAACAGATGAAAGCCAGGAAGCAGAGTTCAGACATGCTTCAATTTCCCTCCACAATTTGGGATTTTACGACATCTCCCCGTTTTGCCACTGATTCAGCAAACGATATAAGCATGCACTTGACTTCCAGCATGCAAACCATCCCATTTCATGAAGCATCTGCTTAAGACCCCAGGGATTTTGGTAGGATTTAAACATGGCCATAAGCACTTCGCTGAATCGGTGCCTAAATCCATACAAAATCCATATGTCTCCAGGCTAAGGCAGCACCTTTCTGAGTCCTTTCTGCTGACCTTTCAGGAAGAAGTATTTGACTTTAAATAATCATTTGCCTGAGTTTAAAGGGACACTGCTAGACCTAAAATTTGTGTTCTTCGAAGAAGTAAACAAAACAGTTCCTGGTAAAACAACCAAATCGAAGAGAAGAAATATTTAAGTTTTGCTTTTGAATGCTTTTTTTCAGTTAAAGGATGGTGGCGATTCTCCACCTGCAACTGCATCAAAACACATATAAATCAGGAAGCAAAGCAGACCTGAGATACAGCAATCTAGTTTTACCTACTGACTGAGGTGAAAAAAATAACTGCAACATTAATGGCCAACAGCATAGGTAAGAACTTCAAATGTATTAATTAAAGGTGTTACTGGTAACACATGGTCATTTTCTTTTTTAAGCTATGATTGTCGTTTTGACAGTGTCCCTTTAAAGAGTATGAGACTTCGAGCTTTTTCAGCTACTAAAGAAAGGTGAAGAGATGCTCTTCACCTCCTTGCCCTGACCTTTGACCTGAAAGTTCAGGAGACTTTACTGATGACCTAGAAGATCAATAAGAAGTTCTTTGGTCCCTGGACAGCCAAAAATCTCTCATGACCACCAAACAGCCTGCTTCCTTTCTTTCCCCTCCACTATTTCTGCTATAAAAAGGGAGGATTTTTCTTAACTTTTGTAAAACAAAAAATCCCACGGAAAATGTAAAAAATAATAAACCCAGCAGATGTACAATATACAGAACTTGGAATTTACACGCAGCTCTAGAGGTCTCCGCAGAAGCTGCAGGAGATCCCTCCAAGGTCCCTGGTTGCAGCAATGACGGACTTTGGGTGTTCTCAGCAGAGAGAGAGGGCGAGATTCCAAACCCCTGAAGTGTTTGTGCGCTCAGTCCAGAAATCGCTGACAGGCCTTTTTCCATCGGCAAGCTGTGCACCACTGGTCCCGGTGCTCAATGCCATAAACTTTACGGCACTTCTTGGCTTCGCCACGAACTTTTCTGCAAGAGAAATGAAAGAATGCCAATAGTATTACAGAGATCAGGGAGAAAAGGGCATTTGCAGTGCAGAGCAAGGCTGGGATTCAGCTGAAGAAAGCTGAACAAAGCACTGGAGAACACACTACAGAAACATGAGCGAGACTCCCAATACCAGCTCTTCCCTTATCCTGCAGCCTCTACAATCCCAAGTCGCAAGGCTGTTAGGCTCCCGAGAAAGCTCAAGCGCACTGAAAATTAAAACCGACAGGGTTTGTGTATTTCTGGCTTGCTCTCAACTAAGAATCAGCAATGCCAGTCACTTATGTTTCACTGTTATAGTCCTTGATATAGAGGAAAGATGGTCTTAAAATCTAGGCACTGGACTGAGACTCTTGAGATCGAGGATCAGTTCCCAGCTCTGCCACTCTCCACGTCTCTAGCTGGGTGCACACAGTCTGATTCAAAGACCCTAGACTTCAGCTCAGCCTCTCCGAGGGAGAATACCCTGCTCTCTCTGCAGAACTATCTATACATGGGGATCGGATGACTTCCTTTCTCCCACTCTTTCTCTTGTTTATTCAAACTATAAGCTCTTTGGGAGTAGGGGGCATCTCTTATTATGTGCGTAAGGCACTATCTCAACAGGGGCCCTTCGCCTCAGCTGGAGCTGCTAAGGGTTCTTGTAACGCAATGAAATAATACCACCTTTCAATCTGAAATCACAAAGCACCCGGCAAATTGTACATAGCGTTGAGTCACCTGCCACTGAAATGTGACTGCCTCTGATGTGGAATAGTTACCCCCTTCTTTACCTGTACTGCACTGCATCAGAATTACTAGGAAGGGAAGTGACAGACAGTTTCTCTGGTTATTAAATATGTGGACACAGATATTTCAGGCAGGGCAGTGAGCAAAGAGGATGAGGAATAGGAACAAGTTGGAGCCTGGTGTTAATTAGCTAGATATGGCATGGGTGGGTGGTCTAACGATTCCACCTGAAGGCTAGAGTCTCCAGAGATTTGAAGTCCAAGATAAGATCAGTGGGTGGTGGTTATTTTTACAGTGCCACAGCTCAGCTGAGACTGCAGCAGGAAAGTCATTTGTCTTTTCTGAAAGGCAGAAAGGGGCACAAGAGGCCCCTTATGCATGGAAGAGCTGAGCAACAGGAGCCGCTGGGTGGTTGTGGGAGGCCCTGCAGGAGAACCTCACGTGGCTTCTCAAACATCGACAGGCCAATCTTGGCTTCCACAGAGGAATGGCTCCATGACAGGCAGGCCAAAGGCACCTGGCTTCCTAAATATGTTACTGCCTTCTGTTACAGGATCAAGAGTAATCCTCTCACAGAGCAGCACTCGTGGTGGAGATCATGAGCATGGACCTTATGCCCCATATAATGAGGCAAGTGTTCTCCTCCACATCTGTCTCTTTGATGGATAGTAGGTATATCAGGTTGCTCTGTTATTTTTTCATGTAAGAATAAGATGGCTTGACTGATGAGGCCTATTTGGAGAGGACACTGAGAGGAGGCTGAGCTGTGATAAACCCCTGAGCTGTGACAAGCCTGCCTCTTTAGCCTGGTGCTTAGGGCACTGCCCTAGGGAAGTCCTGGGTTCTCATCCCTACTTCCTACAACCGCATTTGTATTTCACATTAGACACCCAGCTGAATGTGTGCAGTTGCTCATCCCTCACTGCTTATTTCTAGGGTAAGAGTGCACGGTCCCAACCCTTGCAGACTCTTACCTAGTGCCACTGGGTGCCCGGGGAGGAGAAGCAACGATCAGGTGGGACTTCAACATTGGCGTCGGCTGCTGGTGTTCACTGAAGCTCAGTGACCGGCTTCGAACCTACATGGGAAAGTTAATTCCAGAGTCACGTCACACACAAACCAGCTGTGCAGTCTTCCCTCTCTGCTGCTAGAGTGGAGAGGCCCTACCAGTCAGGTGGACTCAGTCTAGACTCTCTAGCTAGAAGCCTCTGGAGACCAGTTTTGCTGCAGGATGAACAGCCCTCCTGCCACGCTCAGATAACACCTGCAGCAGTGCAATGTCCCTGGAGTGGGTGATGAGGCAGAGATCTGACCTGCCACCCCTGACACAGGCAGCATCATTAGCCTCTGAAAGCCAGGCAGTGACAAAGGCTAACTTGTGCCCCCTTTAACCCTTTCTCCTCCACCCCCACAGCCCTGAGCCCCTCCTGAGGGGGCTGTGAAGAAAGCAGGTGTCCAGACAGCAGGACTCACCGGGGAAAGGGAAGGGATGGTGGAGGTGGCCGCAGCCCAGCTGATGCTGGTGAATATGTGTGGCGACACCGGAATCTGAATCGATGGCAAGGCCTAGAGAAGGCAGAGGGGACAGGGATTAGTGATTTCAGATTAACCCTTCAGAGAAGCAACATTTATGATTACAAGGACTGCTCCAGCACAATTGGAGTGCCCCCAGGCAGAAACTAACCCTCCTCAGGCTTGCTATCACCTCCACAGCTAGTGTCCCAACCTCAGGGAGACTGCATCATCTTTCCTTTCAGAGCAAGCTGCCAAACTATCCAAGAAAGGATATGCACAGCAGCCTTCCTTGGTGTGTACTATTAAAACATCTAGGGATCACAACGGAGACTGGGGCTTCATTGCTGGGTAGGAATACAATAATTAGTGATGTAGAGATATCCCAAGCCCTGCCATGGAGAGAGGCTACAGTGGTACTTTCTTCCAGGGTAGCTAATTCCCTTTCCCATCTAGGGATAAGATGTACTGATACAAATGCACCCATGCTGGCAAACTGGCATCCACAAAGGGTATATATGTGGGGAGGATGTACCACTTTAACTAAACGTGTGCTGTTAATGCAGTACAACTGTTGCAGGCAGATAAAGCTGAAACAGGCATGCTATTTACGCAGAGAGGGGCATGCTGCATTCTGGCAAAAGAGCTAACTCCAGGGCGGCTGGAAACTAGAGAATGGCAGTTCCCGCAGCAAGGGAAGGACAATGTTTTACAGAGGACAGCCAAAGAGATCTGCTGGTATTCTGAACAAAGGAGTCAGAGGCAGCATTTCACGGGCATGAGGACAATGCATGTATTTACAAGGCATTATGAAGTTCCCCCTCACCCTGCTTTGTACTGTGGAAAGCTGGATCGAAACTAAGGGCAGGACATGTGGAACCAACAAAAGCAAACCCTTCATGTGTCCCCCAGCCAAGCTGGGGAACTCCCTGCAGCAGGAGGTTGAGTCAGAGTCTGCAGCTATGTTCGAAACCTGCACTGGATCCTTTTAAGACTCCTAACACTGGTAGCAATTCCAGCCACAGCATCACATGGAGTCAAAACATCTGTGGACCCTCTGCTGGGGTCAGGAGGAAGATTCCCTGGCCCCTGCCAAGCACAACTGGTGAGGTAGATTATTCTCCCAGAAGCATCGGGCACTGCTCACTGCCAAAGGCACGATGTTGAACTCAATGGACAAATGATTTAATATGGTCCAGAAGAGTCTGCAAGTCTCCAACTGTTTCTTAGTAGGGTTTTAAGGTAGGTCAAGACATGTGAAGGCAAAGGTACCCCACGAAGGAAGATGCCACGTGTCACCACTCCATTCTGTTTCTTTGACTGGCCAACCCAACATACCTGATAGGCGTGATCTGCTTGGATATGCCAGAAGGAGCTGGGGGCAGACTGGCTGAGGGCACTGCTTGGCAGGTGAGACTCCAAGGTGGACTGTTCCAACACCAGGGTCTCCGGCTTGGCCAGAGCCTGCTGGATGATGATGGGTGAGGACGCAGAGTTGGGGCTGCCAGAGCCTGCTGGATGATGATGGGTGAGGATGCAGAGTTGGGGTGGGGGGCAGACTCTGGAGCAGCCTCTTCTTTCACCTGCACTTCAGTGTAGTAAAAGTCTTCCTCCCTCCTTCTCTGGTCAGAGTCTGCACCATCCCTGCAGTTAGTTAAGAGGACGAGAATCATTAATCCTGGCAAACACCACCCCCTCTCCATCGTGTCTGGAAGGTGCCAGTACTCAGACCTATGACCCCAGGGGCTAAAGCTCTCCCCAGGTCTCAAGCTCATTCCCCGTGCAGACAGTACCTGGGGCTGTGCTCTCAAAGGCCTTTTCTGCCCAGCTGTAACTAAAGATTCCAGGAAAGTGTCGAAAAGGAACTGGTGTCCAGATAAACCAAGCATGTTCTTATGCCTCAGACAGCAGGCAAGTTATTGCTGAGGCAGAAAGCTGCCCTGCTGACCCAGCCTCTCAGTCCTAGGCTGCAATTTCTGCAAGGCTGGATGGGATGCTGGCTTCTTCTGCATGTCCTGCTCTGGTCTGAGGGAGCCTCTCCCTATATCATCCTATGGCTTTACCCAACTCCAAAGTGCCGCTCACTCTGTGGCTCGTGTCAGTATCTGTGGTTGTGGGGCCAACCTTTTTGGCAGGTGCACCCCTGCACCCACCCCCAATGCCACTCCAGTTCCTCTCCCCTGCCCTATCTGCTGCTCTGCTTTCTGCTCCCTGCCCTATCTGGGCTGTGCTCCCTGCTCCCTTCCCGATCTGTCATGGGCCACACAGAGGCTGCCCCCTACATCTATGTCACAATAGCCAGTGGTGGCAGCTAGATCTCTGCCTGGAGCAGAAAATTGATTATTCTTTATTTTAGGCTCTTGACTGACAGGAAATGGAGCTATGGGTCTTCAGTATCCTACCTGTCCCGTCCTGCACCGATGCAACAGCCAAACAACCAACCGTACATCTCCGCTAGGGGGCCCCAACACCCCACAAAAAGGCCACGGTCAAACAGGGCAACTACAGCTCTTTGACTTCAGTGGAGTTTCACCCTGTGGCAGTTTGGAGGTAAATGCTGCTGCCAGCAGGTAGAACCACGCTGCACACCTCCCTTTCAGGAGGCCCACTGGGACCAAACTGGAGAGAGCTGCAGCAGAAACGGTTTGCCTGCTGCCATGACGCAATGCAGGCAGCGCGCCTTTCTGTTGCAGCTGCTTCTCAGTTCAGCTCTGACATACTTCCTGAAAGCAGGGGTGCACAGGGCAATTCCACCCCATGCCAGGGCTGATGATGCCAGCATCGCAGCACCTTTGGCAGGTTCTCGCAGCGTCTTGGTTGAGAACCGCTGTTTCACTTGCTGCTGAAAGCACAGAGCTGAGGGCTCGTCTGCACAGGGACGCTATTGTGCAATCAACTCAGGGATGAATTCCAAGTGTGACAGCCATTTTGCACTGGTGTAGCCACTCGTATTCTGCATGAAGAGTGCGGTTTAGCTTTACCCGCTTCCAAAGTGCTTTCCCTGCGCACAGAAAGACACCCTTACTCCCAAGAGGTCCATTTTAACTGCCCTGTGAGCAGGTAGTCCCTCCAATCTCTGCTCCTCAAGGGGAGGAGGGGAGCTCCTCTTTATTATTAGTTTATTATTATATTACATTATATTATTTATTTGCATGTCAACCTGTCCAAAGGTCCCAAAGAGAACCAGGGGTCAACTGTACCAAGCATAGAGCTGATGTAGCAGAAAAATGAAGGTGTCTTGCTATGTATCCAAGCCTGGCTCTGGGTCACACCAAAGGTCCCCCTAGTTGTCCCTGTGGTCAGTAGGCACCTAGTCATTCAGGCTGGGAACTCAGAGCTGGCTGGACAGGATATGAGCCACATGATTGTCTGTGCTGCTGGCTAGGAAACTGTCAGGTCCCTGGCAGGCAGACCTCTGCTCCCCTCCCCATTTTTTTTTGTGATTGTGCTGGGAGCTTTAGACACACGAAGCAATGGTCAGCATGTGTGGGAGGCTATCCCTTCCCTTGCAGAGAGACTGTCTCGATGATCTAGCAGGACTTTTCCACCACTGACTGTCCCCTCCCTCTCCTCTGAACTCCTCCTCCTGCCTGGCACCAGCCTAAATTGGGTTCTGCAAGTTCCTTGGCAGTGCAGGCCTTACCCAAGGTGCTGGGTCTTGACATGACGCTTGATCCCCACGATGGAGCGCAGCACTTTACCGCAGTTCGGCCACAGGCACTTGTACATCACCTTCACGGAGTTCTAGGAGAAAGACAGGCCCATGTCACAGGGAAGTCACTCCCCAGCCCAGCTCAGAGAGCAGCCCCTGTAATGAAGACCTCGCCCAAGGGAAATGTGCCACGTGAGGATGCGGCTTGGACCCATCTGTCCAACACACATTCCCCGCTCTCCCTGTCCCTGCCGAACTCCAGAGCCACCAAGCTCCATCCAGGCATGAGAAGGGAACAGAGGAAGACAGGGATGGTCTCTGGCTCTACTTCCTTGCCTCAGTCTTGCCCCCTCTTCCCTCTCACTTCCATCTACCCAGCAGCTGGCATCCGATCCATCTGCTGCCCATAGTCCTTCCCCTCAGCCTCTCCAATAATCAATGCTCCCTGGTCCACCTGGCACATGTGCACAAACAGAGAAAACTTGAGCCAAGAAGCAGCTCAGGGGCTGTGTCTGCGCTCACCTGCCTCAGCGAGAAACACTTCTGGTGATCAACAGCAGCTGCCAGCATGTACATGCCCCTGTCTATCCACCTCCACAAAGGAGTTGTGCCCCAAGGCGCCACATGCACTCTGGGAAGGCAGAGGCCTTGCTCCACTTGGCACAGGTGAGAGAAGCTCTGCCAGCAGAGTGGAGGGTTCTGCCGCTGCAGAGGGGCTTTGTTGGTAACTGCAGTGCACTGCAGTATAGCCTAAGTGGGTGTGTACAGCACTGTCCTGGCTGGTGCCTGGCTCCCTGCTCTGGCTTGAACATCAGGCAGAGTAGGGAGTGCAGCTGACTGAACAAGAAAGTGAAAGTCTGTGCTGCTACCAGACTTAGGGAGAGAGGCAGCTGACCCCTTGGCCTGTCATCTGGTCCCACCTGCCAACCTCTTTGTACCTCCCTTCCCACCTCCCACCCCCAGCTCCTTCCCCTCAAGGGATGGCTTGCAAAACCTGTGCAAGACACCTCCCCAGCCAGTTTCACTCCCCAGTGCAGCTCCCAGCTCAGACCCCAGGATTGGGCGCTCACAGAGCAGAATCTAAC
Source organism: Alligator sinensis (assembly GCF_000455745.1). Taxonomy (NCBI): domain Eukaryota; kingdom Metazoa; phylum Chordata; order Crocodylia; family Alligatoridae; genus Alligator; species Alligator sinensis. Next base: position 605,324 of record NW_005842368.1, on the reverse strand, counting down.
CCACCTCACTCTCCATCCCCACTGCCACCCCAGGCCAGGCCTCCCTGCACCACCTGCCCTCAGTACCTTTCTCTTTCGTGGGGCAGGCTCATCAAGGAGAAAGGGATCTGAGTCCATCTCAAAGCCCTCGTCAGCCTGTGAGGAGCTGAAAGCCTCGCTGGAGTACTTTGGGCTGGCTTCAGGGTGTGGGGGTGACGGAGTGGAGATGTCGCTGCCTCCACTCCAGTGCCCGCTGGTGGTGCTGCTGCCGCTGTCTGAGATGTCACCACTCTCCTTCCATGAGTCACAGGCTGCTCGGGATGCTGAGCCAAGAGGGAAGAGAATGGGCATTAAAACCAGCAGATAACCCCCTAAATTTCCCCAGCCTGTCTGCACTGTGGCCACCGGTTGGGACTGGACCACGGGCCTCCAGCAGCAAGGCTGGGTGTCTACTACTCAACCCAAAGAGCTGGGCCCTGCAGAAGACTCGCTTCCTCTGAGGATCAAGCACAGAGAGCTCACAACACTTGCACTAAGGATAATGTGGCCACAATGAAAACAGGAAGCATGGGCCCAAAGTGCAAGCGAAGGGCCTGAGGATCAAAAAAAGCATGTGTCAAGTGCCCCCTTCTCCCCACTGTGCTCCAGACTGGGAGCCAGGAGTCGGGGTTCCAGCCTCAGCTCTGTCAGTGATTCACTGCATGGCCCTGGGCAAGTCATGCTGCTTCCCTCTGCCCCAGCATCCCCTTCTGGTGAGCAAGGATAACAGCACCTCCCTCACAGCATCTGCTTGAAAGACAAGGGGGAAGTTTCCTCTTCCCTTCCCAATGCTTCTGCACCTACAGGTCCTGGCCAGGATGATTCTCACATCAGCACTGGCCCAGCCAGAACTATGCTGACACGGAGGTTTACTCCCCGAGGCGCAGATACACAATGCAGCCGAAGACAAGCTTGCCCCCAGATGGCAGATGAGAGATTCTAGTGCAACAGTTATTCCCTGTGGGCACAAAGGCGGTGGCACTATTCAGGGACACCCAGCAAGACTCAAGGGCACCGCTTCCCCCTGCACAGGACCTTTCCTGGCAGAGCTTGGCTGTAACTCTAGCGGCAGCGGGTCAAAGGGAAAGTCCGATGGCTCTGCTTTCATCCCGTTTCTGTTTCCCATCTCTCCGAGCTGAGCTGGGCCCCCGTGGCAGAAACCCAACCTTCTGGCCTCTTGAGAGGAGACAGCAAGCCTGCGCCAGCCCTGGCAGCAGGGTGTACACATTTCCCACGGCTGCAGGCTCCTATTTTTAACCACCCTGATCCTGGTGACTCCTCAGGAATGGGGCTGCTGCTATAAAAGGGAGCTGGCTGCTCAGTGCTCCCGAGTTCATGTCTCCTGGAACAGGTCTTGCCAACCTGCCGTACATGGTGTCAGGAGGGCAGGGGACACCCCCTTCCCTCTCTGGGAACACGTGGCCTCCCGACTAGGCCAGCAGCTCAGGACGACCTGCAACACGTGCCAGTAACTGAGCCCAGGCTCTCAGCACAACACTCCCATCTGGAAAGCAAGTTCCTTCTGTTCTCAGCTGGTTCAGCCCATTCTATTAAGCCTAATGATCTGGGTGAACGATTCAGCATGAGAGAAAGGGGAGGACCTGAGCACCCTGATTTTGGAGGAATTCAGCTCTTCAAGCCACAATCCTACTCTCCTCTGCTCATGACACCCAGACCTAAGCATCCAGGGGGTCACGTGGTGAGGCCCCACTAAGATCCCTCTCTAGGAAATACCCCAATGCTCTCTGCTGCTATCTTCCACACACCATGGCATGCTACAGCACCACCACAGAAAGCCTGTGGCCAGCGGGTGCCAGCACGGTGCCTGGCATTTCCCCCTTCAAAACGTAACCTGGAGCCAAATCTCAGCCAACCTGCGTTTAATGCAGCATGAGATCCGAATCAGGGCCTGCCGCTTTTCCCACACTGTGTGCACATGTGCTCTTTGCATGGTGTTTGGCAAACTTTTGGCTGGAGAATACTAGAGAACACAAGCCAAGGGAAGTACGACAGTACTTAGCACTTCTATAATAAAATACTTCTTGGCCATGGGTTATGTTTCACAGATGGGGAAACTGAGGTGCAGAGGTTATCCGACTTGCCCAAGGAAGGGGGAATCAGATCCCAATGAAGTTGACAGGACAACACCTGTCAGCTGCCAATATCCTATGTCCCCTCAGTCCAGACAGGGCAGGCACAGGTCAGATGCAGCACCTGTTGCTCTGGGAGGTGGCCTCCTCCTGCCCAGCCCTCCCTAGCCAGCTGCACTTAGCATGTGCAAAATAAAGACTTCTCCAGGGTCCAAGATCCTTCAGAGGAAGCCCCTTGAGCCCGTCCTCTCAGATCAGATCCAAAGAGTCAACTACCCCTGCTCTCCAGAGTCCGCTCCCCCTGGGCTTAGGTCCTTCCCTATCTTATTCCACGTCACTGGGAAGCCACTTGAGGCCAGCAGTGTCCAGGCAACACCAAGCTCTGCTTCCCCTTTGCAGCTAAAACAAACAGCTCCATCTCCCACTGCTGAGAAGCAGCTGCTGGTTGAAGAGCAGATGGCCAGAGCTGGGCAGAGCCAAGCCAGAGGCAATTCTGGAAGGAAGAGGGAAGCCCTTTAGAAACCTCGCTCCGTCCCTCCTCATGAAGGGCAGAGGCAGTGTCTGCAGCCTCATGGGCTCAGGAGAGCCAGGGCAGTAACCCCCACCCAGCCCCCTCTTCTCCTAGGTGGATGATCATGCCCCATCCTTACGGATACACCTGGCCATGGCTCAGCTGATCCCGATCCCCACAGCACAGCCTTCAGGCCAAATTACTGCTACTCCTTCGGTCTAGGAATACCAGCCTGGAGAGCTCCAGCTGCCTCTCCGTGTCCCTGCGCCCAAACGCTGGCTCCCTTCCACAGCCAAGTTCTGTGGTGAGTGTGACATTACTAACAGAGAGCATGGTGGGAGCTCCCAGAGTGCACCAGGCTACCGTCAAACAACTCCGTTTTCACCACCCCTGTTACCTGCAAGAGTGTCTAGCTTGAGGGGAGCAGTTTTTCTCACCATGCTTCTTGGACAGCAAGAAAGCAATCCCATCCCTGACTGCCGGCTCAGAGAGGCAGGCCCATCTTATGGCCCCTCCACCCTGCCCCATGTCCAGCTGCCCGAGGGAACTCACCGGGGATGCTGCTGTCGCTTGTGGGTGGGCTCTGCACCACGGGGCTGCAGGACAAGCTCGTCAGCACCATGGCTGCCATCATCTCATCCATTTCCACAGCAGCATCGGACTTTCTGTGCGGGAGAGAGGAACATGAAAGCTGCTGGCTGGGAGGGAAAATGGATGCTCAGGAGACCAGTAGAGGGCTGAATTCAAAGATACCCTGCAAACAGAGAGTCCCTGGGGCAGAAAAAATGCAGCCAAAGGTGTTAGCCAGGCTTGCTGGGTCCACTGGGCTTTGCAGATAATTGCTTGCTTCTCTGGCCTTTCCCGGGGCATCCCACACACTCCGCTATACAGAACAAGCCCGTTACCCATGCCAGAGCCTCATGCCAGTGTGGGACCGTGGAAGAGAAATGCTACCTGCAGCTGCCACCACTGGCAGAAAGGCAGCGCCTGGCAGCGAGGTAGTGGACCCCAAGAGAAAACTCTACCTGGGATCTCCCTGCCCCACTCTGCAGCAAGCAGGGCTGCAGAGCTCAACTCAGTCTGTGCCCCTCAAGGCTCTTCTAGTCCCACTCCCTGCCCAGACACAGGCTGCACTGTCCCTACTCCAACCCTGACAGATGCTGCCAAGCCTCTGCCTGGAAACCTCCAGGGAAGGAGACTCTGGCTCCCCTGGGCAGCTGGTGCCACGGTTCTGCTGCTCTCAGACAGGAAACTTTCTGTGATCTAAATCTGCTTTGCTTTACACGAGGATCCTAGCTGGATTCAAGGCTCACCTCGCCCAGCATGGACTTGCAGCCATCTCTGAGATGGAGTGTAACATCTACATACTCATTTAGGACAGTGAAAGGAATGATTTTGTCAGTAACCAATGTACAAGCCCTGCTTCTGACCAGGCAAGAGGCTCCTTCCTGCAGCGACGCAGCAAGTCTGCAAAGCTGAGGAAACTCGGCTGTCCGAGGACACTTACCTCTTAGGTACATCGATATTCCTAGAAACAGACCGCTGGCTTGGTCCTGGGGTGGGGGTAGGGCTCTGGTCCATTGGCAGGGCAGGAGGAGGTGACCTCTGGATCTCAGCCACCCTCACATCCTCTAGCTTCCAGCATGCGTGCAGTCCTTGCTCCAGGAGCAGTACCTTCACTTCGTCACTGCCAGGATCATGCTGCTCGACGAGGCTGGCGCATTCCTGACCGTTATAGGTGACGTAAACCTAGGCAAGGACAAAGCGCGACTGGTCAGCATTACGTCCCGTCTGCTACCAGGATCCAGCTCTAGTCACTTCCCCACACAGAGCCTTTGCTGCCAGGACCCTATCAGTGGGCAAGGCACGAAGGCCAGTATTTTTCCGTCCGAGGTCCCATGGCCCAGCACAACATTGCTGTAGCTGAAACAACCTTAGCAGCTGTCGCCCATCTCAGGACCTAACCTGAGTGCCTGTGGGACACCAACACAGTCTCCATATCCGAGCAGAGCTGAGGCAACACTGCTGCAACACCACGTTTCCCCATGGAATTAGCGTCCTAACACAGGGCCCCCCCGGCGGGGTGAAGTCAAAGGCGCTGGCATTCCTCAGAGCACCTGGGAAATGAGAGAACGAGCACCTGGGAAACAGGTGGAAAAGGATCGTGCTTCCCTGAACCCAACGTGAGTTTTGTTTTCAGTTTCTCTGGCAGCAAAATGGGGCTCTGATGCATCAGATTTATCCCAAGTGTGAGTTCTTTGCAACAATAACACCTTACGACATTTAAACAGAAACATGCCAACGAGAGAGAAAAAACCAACCCCCAAACATTGCTGCACTACACTGGAGCATTACACCTAGAGGGGAAAAGAGACTGGAAACAGAATGTGAAACAAAGAAGGCTGCTTGCACTGGGAATGGGGGGGAAAAATCAGGGTATGTTCTGGCTTCCCTTGCTCCCCAGTTTCAGCCTCCTGCCATGATGTTAAATAATGGGGGAGGGTTTCATTTTTTCAAAAAGTGAGGGAAGGAAGTTTCCAAGCTGGACAAAGCCCCCTTAAAACTTACCTAGACAAAAGGCTGAAGAATATGTTATGAAGTCCAGCCCCCCAAGGCAGAGGGTGAGAATGTCTGAATCTGAATGTCTGAATACAAACATACTTTAGGGCCTGTGCTGGAGTATTACAGAGATACACCCACCCCTCACTTACCCTCTCACTCAGAACTGCTCAGCAGCGCGTCAGGCTCTGTACAGTAAAAGGAGAGTCTCCTTTAGCAGCAGGAACCTGTGCTGTGAGGGTGCGAGGGCCTGTGTTCGAACCCCATTGTCACCAGGAAGCTCCAACTGGCTCCAGGGTTAGTCATAACATCCCAGAAAGACAGGGTTGGAAGGAACCGCTGGAGGTTGTCTAGTTCAACACCCACGGTCAGGGGTTCAAAGCATTCATGACAAGCATGAGGTTCTGTGCAGCTGTGGAACGGTTCTAATGCAAAGTCAGATGTTAGCACTTCACAGAGAAACATCTGGTGCACGTGATACAGAAAAACTCAGCAAAAAATAGGAGGGTATAACAGCACAGCGCCTAGAGACCCTGCCCAGGGCTGGGGGCAGTTGTCCTGGGAACAGGCAGAGTATGTCTTCAGCGCACAGATAACCTAGGCTGCTACCTGGCTGTAGCCTTAACCCCCTCCCCTCAGCACTACCAACCACTCAGAAAATGCTCTGACCTGGGCTGGATGGTTCTTGAAGGGGTCTGGAGCCTGGGTTTCACTTTAACAAGGCTGGAGCCTGTCCACTTTGCAGTGAGGAGGCAGGCAAAACTCCCTCGTCCTATACAGCCCTAGAGCCAAACTCAGGGTGGACATAAAGTGGACATGACTTCATTTCGGTCAATACAGGCTCTGCAGCACAGGGCGTGGAGAAGTCCAGAAGGGAAAATGCTCTGTAGCATCTCCCCACAAGCAGGAAACTCAACTCAGACCCCTTAAACTACAGGCACAAAAGGGAAGCAAATCAGTGCTGTCCTCTGCCAGGACTGTCCCCTGAGGTATCCCCAAGGTATCTGGGTAGAGCTCAGGCCCTTTGTGCTCAATGCTGTATAGCTACAAGGTGCAGAAACAGCCCCTGTCCCACTGAGCTCACAATCCAGGGTGATCACAAATGGGAACAAAATAAAAGAGATGGGAGTGATGGGAAAAGCACATTTCCTTGGGAGAGAGCATCAAGCTCCCAGCAGGACAGGACTGGGAAGCCATCAAGGAAAAGAGAAATGACAAGAGAAGAGAGAGACCCCCACACACACCACGCCAGAGCAGGCAAAACCAGACCATAGCTGCATTCTTCTTTCCATCACTAGCTGAGTCTAGCAGGGAAGACCTATCAGCCATGCCACAACTGGTCTATTCTCAGCACCTCCACAGAGCGGAGGAGTGGAGATACACCAGTTTTCACCCCAAGAGAGACCCCCATCTCCTCCCAATAACCTAAAAGGCTGTTTCTACTGCTTACTTCTGGATCCCGTTTCAGTAATATGAATGTATCGGTGCTGAACTAACCCGCACTGGTGTATACCAGTGTTTGTGGCTATTTACAGGAGTGTGTCCCTCTACAGAAGTACTAGGAGGGAGAGGAGGCTATGGCCAGGCCTGTATAGGATGTGTACATAATAAAACTGCACAGTGCTGAGTGGTGGGGAGAAAATGTGTCAGCTTAGACTGGCTGGAGAAATCTAAGCACAGAGCTGAAGTGACTGGCCCAGGGTCAAAGGGATCAGGCGTGGGGTTTTCCACACCAGGTAAGCAGAGAGCAGCAGCACACGTATGTCCTAGCATTTGCACATGCTGCCGAGCACGTAACACAGCACAGTCCTCTGTCCTGGTGCGAGTATGCAGCATCCACCCTGGATTGGCTACTCCTATGCTATTTCTAGCAGCACGGTGGGGGAAAAAGTGGCCCAGTGCTGAGGCATATTGGAGAAAACAGCGCTCACTGTCCTGTGTTTAAGACCAGAGAGCAGGAGGAATCCGCCCTCTCCACAAGCTTCTGGTACGGTGCTGTGCATGAGCCAGAAAATCAAACAGGGACATTATTTACACTGCGTTTTATGAGATCTGCCCAGAAGACGGTTTACAGCTCTCTAGGCAGAACCCAGGGCCAGGGCGCTGTGTGCACAGTAGTCCTGCTCCTCTCCAACAGCCATGCTTGGCTGCGTGTTACTGCAAGGAGGCATCATTCCTGCCGCACTGGATACTGATGCTGTGCTTTGTAAAGCACAGAGCAGGACCTGCCCACCACCCCAGAGAGTATCCCCTCGAGCGCACACAGCCCCTGGGGCAGAACGGCGGTCAGCACTCTCTCCAGGCCGGGGGTGGGAATGGCCAGGTGGGGGACCAGCTCAGGTTAGGGATGTGTGGCCAAGGGGGTGCGAAGACCCAGCTGCTGCTGCCGCTACTTCTCCCCGCCACCAAAGCCTCATATCCACAGGCTGGATCCAATGGCTTTGCAGGCTGGATCTAGCCTGTGGGGCACAGATTACTGACCCTTGCTGTAGAGTAAGCTGACTTTGTAAGAAAAGTGCAGTGGACACATGACGCACAGCCTTATATGTGTGTAAATGAACCGAGCCAAGGTAAAGACACCTCTCAGAGAGTGAGAGGTAACTGTACCTCACTGTTAAATGAAACCAGCTTATTGGTTGCCTCCACTGCCCTTCTTATTTCATACTGGGACAGCCCTTTGCTCAATGCAAACTGGATGCCCTGCCACTGGGGGCATTCTGCAGGCGCAGCGCTTGGGAGAGCTGGTGTGTCCATTTCTTACCATGGACTAAAAACTGAGGTAACTTCAGTTACTGCGTTGTGTGTCCACGTCCCAGATGTCGAAGGCAAAGTCTGGGTCTCTGGGCTCAGTCCTTAGCATCTCTACCCAGACTGTGCTGCTGATGGAGACGCCTGCCTAGTGGGAGCCCATCAATCCCATTCCACATGGGCTAGCAGAGGTTAGTGGCTTCTAGTCATTACAGAGCCAGGCTGGACTGAACCCAGAAACTCAGGTCTCAGTCCTGAGCCACAGTGGTGAACACTTCTGATGCCACTCCCCAAGCCCCTGAATCATAGGTGAGCAAGGTGCAGGATGCAAGCCCATGGCATTCATGTTGCTGGTCTGCAGCCACCTTACATACCTTTTGTCCTGGGTGGAGCTGCAGGCGGTTCGGGTTCAGGTTCAGGTTTGGATTCGGGAAGGCAGGTGCCCTGCTGCCCTCCTCTGAGTGCTCTCTGCACTGACCGTCATCATACGAAACCAGGTGGGAAGACGCCCTGCTGAGCTCTGCCTGCAAGGTGGGGATTGAAGTCGTCACCAGCATCCCATCCACCAAGGAGCTGGGCACGGAGACACGGGCACCCAACAGAGACCGCTTCCCCAGGCGCCTGGACAGCACGCTCGCCATCGTGGACACGCTGTTAACAACAAAGAGACATGCCTGTTAGCTCCTGAGCAAAATGCAAAGCAACCCCTCTGCATCCGGCGTAGACCCTAGCACTGGTCAAAGGGACGGGACTGGACCAGCCCTGGACACCTGGGTCCTCCAGCAGCATTGTCTAAAGGTTGCTTAGAAGAAGCATCAAATGGATCTGGGCTGCCTTATTATAGGGGCGACACAAGGGCTAGCCCATGCCAACATGTATTACTACAAGGATCCACCCGAGCTTCCACCAAATGGCATGTAATGAATGGCAGAGGTGTCCATGAGCACCGGGCTGTTACCACTAATCTCTATGCACCAGGAGCAGCTGGCTCCCCCATCCGGCCATGCCAGTCTCTTGGGGCAGGAAGCTCAGGCTGATTTGACCCTTTCTTTTCCCTGGGAGAAGAGAACACACCTAGGGCACTGTCCCAGCCCTTGCAGCCACGTATTTGCTAAGAGGATGCTGCAGTGGCTGATCTATCCCTGCTTAGCCCACTGACCCAAGGTGCTTCGTCCTGCCGATGAGCTCAGTCAACACCAAATCAGATGCTGGTGTCCACCCAAGGCAGCTCTCAGCACCAGCGCTATACCCACTGGCCAGACTGGGGCATGTACAGAACAAAGTCCCATCCTGCGCTTTACAACCCCCAGCGAAAGAGGCCAACCCGGCTCTGAGAGCACAGGGAATCCTAAATCAATCTGACCACACTGCTATACTGCCTGAGCGACACCCGGTGCTTTTCCAATGGGCACAGCTGCTGGATTCCCTGTCTGAGCACGCCATGAGCTGGTCACGCTCCTGTGAGCGCTCCCGACTGACAGAGCCTCCCAGCTGAGATCAGCCCACGCTCACGGCTAGTCTTTGCCCAACTCCTTCCAGCCGAACGCTGCGCAGGGAGGAGCCAGGAACAGTTCCCATTCACAACAACTTGAAACCCCACTGCTTGATTCCTGACTTGGGCTTGCACAGGAGTCTCTGCCAGCACACATCAAGCCCAAACTCCAGCCCTGAGCCCCCACCCACTTCTGCCCCATGTCACCCAGCTGGCACAGCCAGCAGTCCTAAAATGAGACCACAGGCTCCTGCTACGGACAAAGGTCCCCTCATGGGACACAGGTTTTATCTGTCACCGAATCCAGATTCCCATGTAAGATTTCAGGCGCAAGAGAAAAGTGCCTTAGCCCTCCCTCCAGACACACATGCCCTCACCCGCCCATTGTTAGCCCTCACCTACAACCGCGCTACAACACTACCAAACTAAAGGCAGGTGTCAAGACAAGCTGTCACCAGAGCCATCAAGAGGTAAAACCCCACCTCCACACGCTGCCTTCAAAGATCACAACAGGGCTGCCTCCTCCAAGACCAAGTGGAATTGCTTGGATCTGCCTTTACTGCTTGGGACAAGGGACAAACCCAGCCACCTGGGTTTGCAGGGTGGGGGCTACCACTGCACACCCGCTGGGCGATCCCAGTCCAGCCAGGTCCTTACAATGGATCTGATACCTTTAGCAAGCAGTGATCTGCAGAAAGCCCAGGGCAGAGCTGTGTGACACCCAGCCCACCTGATGCTACCAAGATCTCATTCAAACAGTACATTCATAGCCCACTGGGCTGCAGTGATCATCTTCCAAATGAGAGCCCAGCAGAAGCAATGCAGTGATGTCTGCCAGAGTCTGCAGGCAGGCTGAGACAGTGTCCAGGAGGGCAAGATCTCCCATCCCCTATTCATGCGACTTAATATCGACCCTACTGTACTGTTATAACAAACTGGCCCAGAAGAGGAGCAGAGGATGAATGTGCCCATCAAGCAGGGATCCAGTGCCAAGCAGCAAAACATTTGGTTCCTGCATCCTTGATGTCTGTGCAAAACTTCCCCTTGGAAGCAGCAAACGCTCCCTACGCATTGTGGCGTGTACACAACCCTAGCGGCACACCCTGGCCCACACCCCTTTCTTCAAACTAAATGGGGCCCTCAGCTCCTTATGATTTGACACCCAAGCCCAGACAGCAAAGCGCAGTCAGACCGGGATGCTGAGTCCCAGTCCCCGCTTGGTAGGGGGACAGCAGGCAGGGCTGTAACGAGACTGCAGTTTCCTGCACGCGTTCTTTTACTTAGGATCTCTGTCTAGGTTCAACCTTGCTCCTGCCGAAGTCAACAGGAATTTGGCCACAGGCTTCAGTAGGAACCCAGTGAAACCTGACAGGAGTTTAATTAATCAAAATCATGTCCTTTCCCCCTCTGCCCCGCAGGCGAAGTTTGCTCAGCCGTTCCAAGCTGAGCTGTAACAAGCCGGAACACAATCTCGAGGAAAAGCTGCACCTAAAAATTGAATCGCAGGTTTCTTGGTCTCCAGTTTCGGACTGGGAGAAAAGAGGAGAGGAGGAAAGAACATAAAAGGAGGGGAGAGAGTGAGAGGAACAGAAAGATACACAGAGTTCAGAGACAGAGAAAGGGGATTGGGCTAGAGGTCAGAGCACAGGACTGGGACCCAGGATCCAGATGTGACTCCAGCTCTGACAATGACTCACTGTGAGACACAGAATAAATTCCTTAGTTTCTCTGTGCTGGAGTTCCCCAGCTTGTAAAATGGGTTTATGACCCTGTCAAACGCTCTGACAACTAGGCCACTCAGGAAGGGCTGCAGTTTGCTGCCCTGCTCTGTGTACAGAAAACAACATTAGGAGCATTTTTCTGCCCAGCCTCCTGGCAGAAAAAAATTGCCAAATTTCTCCCTCTCGATAACATTTTCAACTTCAACCGGTAACTTTTCCTAAACATTTTTCCCCCAAATAATTCCTCCTCCCTCCTAAAAAGAGGCAGAAGTGACCGGTTCATTTTGACTGCAGCCGCTGCAGTGAGCACAAGAGCTTCCCTGGCCGGCTTTCCCTGCTTCTTCAGGTCTGCAGGTTTTACTGACTTAAAACGTCATTTCTGGGTTTTCCCAACAGCGAAGAGAATTCACACGGTCAAAGGGCAGGCCTTTCTAGCTTGTGCATGCAGCTTCGTTGAGCCAAACGGCTGTAAAGATCTGTCCTGTCCATGTGGTTTTACCAATACGTACGGCTCTTCTTCTTCAGAACGCTTTGCTTTACAGAGAGGGAAACTGAGGCACAGAGAGCTGAAGTGACATGACCAAGGACACATGCCAAAGCAGGTTCAGCACGCTGCAGTCCTGCCCCCCCGCTCCCTGCTTTGCTCACTAGATTCACCATGTTTGGATGGAGCGGAGGAAGAGGAACAGCGGGACCCAGATGCAGCTCTGTGGTTTGGGGCCACCTGACATCTGCGGAGTCAGGGCTGCCCAGGACAGCCCTACCCTGGGTCTGCCATGGCCAGGCTGCAGCTCTGATGTCAAGCTGGGCACATCTGAATTCTGGATAACTTTCCATGCTCCCTTACAAGCTTCACAGGAACAATTCAGAGCTGCTGATTAGCCAAGCACACACGGGACCGGACTACATATTAATACATGCATGGCAACGAGCTAAAAAAATTAAAGGACAAAGCAGCTGCCAACTTGTAAGAGTTTCAGGGCACAGCATGGACAGTATTGCTTTCTAAAGGCTTTGCATTGAAGCAAAACCCCTGCATTGCTCCAGGGGGAGCTTTCCTGCTGGAGGTGCCAGCTTTCTGGTACGAAATAAAAGGATGAGCTTTTTGGCCTTTTTAAGACGGGATGCTTTGAAGAGTTTGGAAGTTAAACCATGCTGTCCTGCCTAACTGCATCTCCGGCAATCCTGTTCTGGTTGCTGACACTGAAATTCCTGACTGCAGTATTACTTTTCATTTTCCAGTCCTTAACTGTTGAGTAGTAGAGCACTGCTCTGTGCTGTTGAACAGCTGCTCAGTTTCCTCCCCAGAAGTGGGTGCATTTCAGTAGCAGATAAAGAGACCCTTATGACCTGGTAGTTTATATAGCACTCTGGATTTCCTCATATGCTACCTCCTCTCAAAAGGCACCAAAGTGAGTTGCAAGATGCTTCAAATGCCCACTGAAATGCAGCTACCTCTGAGTGAAAAGTGACAGATTAATCGATGCTACACAAACGTTTCGGGCAGGACGTGAAGATGAATATATGTCCAACTGAGACTAAACAGAGTGAATATAGTTACTCGATTCAGCTAGAACAACATGGTTAGCAAAACACCTGCAAGCACACCTGGGATGGCAGGACGCCTGGGATCACTGTCTTTCCCCTTAACCAAGCCTGTTCACAACCTGGTCATCCGCCCAGAGATCTCACTGCACATTTAAACCCCACCCATTTCTTTTCCAAGAGGCACGTGCACATTTTCAGACGCAGAAGGATCCAACTCTCAAGTGAATATATAACTTGCCTTCCGTTACAGGATCACAACCGTGCAGCGGGTACGTGTCATTTTCCCACGGGGGAACAGGTCACAGAGGTGAAGTATCTCGCCCCACATCTGAACGCAAACCCTTCTAGACCAGTGCCAGGTCTGTGCTCTAACCACTGACTCATACTTCATCTCCTTTCAGATTGCAGGCTCACGTTGTAAACTCTAGGAACTCGGGTGAACAGCGGGATTTTGGATTAAAGGTGGCAATTCACAGCCTGCTGTCTGAGGGGCTGGTCTCTCGCCACAGCGCTCCCCTCCCTCCCACAAGCCGTGCAACGCTGCGCTATGCCTATGATACGTATCTCAGGAACCTCTCGAGGAAGCTTTTTCTCCTCCGGACACACTGTCAGCTCCATTCACAGGACCCCTCCACGAGCGTTTCACTATCAGCCAAACCCTGTCCCTCCCTGCTTTCCAAAAGATCCAACTCATCTCCCCTTATGCACACAAGATAATGCAAAATAATTACTGGAGCCAACAAGACTGAGAGACTTCCCTAATTTGTGCTGATCTTTAAAAGCAGCGCCTGGCTCAGATCCGAAAACGGGGGAAGCTTTTCTTTGGCTATTGCAAAAAAAAAAAGAAAAAAGACAAAAGCAAAACAAACCCTAGTTCAAGAGCAGAGAATCCAGCAAGGCAAGCGCCACATCTGCTTTCAGCTGACCCTATGCTTTCAATCAGGCAGTGCCTCCTGTCCCCATGGCCTGCGATTATGAAATTTCCATGCTAACACAGCTCCTTGGCTGCAGATATGATCGCTGAGGGGCCTGGCGGCTCTCCCAGGGCGGGCTGAGAAGGCAGGAGGGTTTCTGTGAAGTCTGCCGAGCCAGCGCCACACCCTCGAAGAGGAGTGAGAGGGAAGCACAGAGGAAGACCGTGGGAGGACAGCTGAGCTGAAGTCTTAAAAAGCCACAAAGGGGAACAGATCAAATTTTGGGCTGGAGGGGCAGGGACGTGGCTTGGGAAGTGAGATGCTAGAAAGCAACACTGAAGTTATTTAAAAGAGCCTGTCCCACAAACACAGTAGCTTTTGTGTTAGGATCTCGGGGCAATTTGCAACGAGGCTGTCATTATTCCCTTCCCACGACTGAGCAAATGGAGAAGCAGTGGTTGACGAGCCGGCCGGTGGCACAGATCAAGACGGAGCAAGATCTGCTCCGCCAACCACCAGCGTACGCTGGGTAAAAACACCCACGAGCCCTAGAAAGCTGCTGGGAAGTGCACCACACCTGGCTCCTGAATTATTCCTCGGCTATTGAGCGTGTCCTTCGGAGGCAGCTTTCAATTTTTGTCTTGAAGCAAGCAATTGGGAAAACACCGGTCTTTCCCTTTTTCCACGGTGGATCCCAGATACCAAGAAAAACGACACCCAAGAATCTGAAAGCTCTTTGTGGAGGAACCTAATATCACCCGCTCCATTTCGCAGCTGGGGAAACTGAGGCAGAGAGGCACAGCACCTTGTCTACAGCCACACAGCAAAACACCGGACTCCACCTCAGGTCTCCCAGCTCCCAATTCCAGTGCCACCCGTTCAAAACAGGCAATGCCAGTGCAGCATTGCTGCTATCCATTCATACTGGTGTTGTAGCGGCCTCTAGAAATACAAGCCTGTACATACATCTGGACCACAGTCCCTCTGAAGGGTTCACAGTCTGAATTCTTCCAGTTTTCTTAATAACAGGAGTTTCTAAGATTTTGTCACCCTGGAAATACCAACTAGTACATGCCAAGGCCTACCTCACACTGCAGCACCATGCCCTGCTGGAATCAACCGAACGAGTCATGAATAAGTTGGCATTCAGTATGAATAAGGGCATCAAAAATTAGCTGGGGCCATGACCGATTCTCAGTCTCTACCAACTTATGTTTAAATCGGTGCCCACATCCGAAAGAGTCATAAAGCATTTTCCGTACTACTACCCCAGGCCTTCATCCTGTTGCACGCAGGTGCAGAAATACACCCGTTCTGCACCACCTGGAAGGTCAAGGCTTATATGCAAAAACTGGTCCTATCAAGACTGAATCACAGCCACTTCTGAGCTGGAGCAGCAGCTATTTGCCATACACAACTGCAGGACATGATCATTTAAGACAGGAAGGCAAAAATCATGTTACGCATAGAAAGTTACAGGTCAGCAACATTTAATTCGCCAGTTGGAAGTCAGGGTGGAAAATGCCTCACATTCTTTCATTTAACATCAAGGGCAGGATTCACCTCTGGATCAGGAGTCTGATCCCAACGCATTACAATGTGTATGTGCGATTGATCAGGAGGAGGTACCGATCGGTCTGTGGGAGTTAATACGGGCCAGCGGACACTACAGTGCACTGAGTTTACTTTCTGGCTCTGCCACTGACCTGCTCTGTGTCCTTGGGTGAGTCCCTTTGCTCCCTATGCCTCACTGCCCCCTTGCCATTAAACTGAAATACTGTATTTATCATAGTTTGGGAAATGCTTTGAAAGCTGCTGGTGCAGAAGTGGTGTCTACAAACTAAGCTTTAACGGGACGAGGGCTGGGCCTCAGCTTGGAGCACTTCAGCTCTCTGGGACCAGTTTCCAATCCCTGCTGAGTCAACTCAGCCGGTCAGCCTTCCAAGGCAGATAAAATGAGTTCCCCCTTCATTTTCTGAAGGGGGAACTTTTAAACGAGACTTTAAAAAACCCAGGCACTGCCCGGACACTAAATATCCTATGGCATTTTGCAGTCAGGCAAAAGCTGCCCTTGCTTCTGCTGTCTTCCACCCCAGAGGTAGCTGCAGGACGTTCACGACATCTGAGATGCACTTGGGAGCCTTCTTCAGAGAAACCCCTTTTATCATCCCTGCCGGACAGATACCAGCCAACCCTGCTACAAATCAGGACTCGGCCTACAAATATCAAAACCACTCCCACCCCAACCTCGCCTCATTTCTTGCTTCCCCTCAATTCACCGATGGCAAAAACCCTTCCAAAATGTCGCTACACCCTCTCCGTATTTTTATGATGCCCGTAATTTGCAATAAGGAGTCCGTGGCCCTTCTGTTGGGCTTGAAGTGGAGGTCCTCACCAGGAGGGGACAAGAAAATTAGCATGATTTTTGCCTGAGTGGGTGTTTGCTGTCACCAGCTGGGGGAGGGGAAGTTGAGAACACGGGGTTTTTAACTGCATAGGAAATAAGCAATACAGAAACTTAAGCACAGACACCCCAGCGTGCCCCAAACAGCTGCAGTCCCATGGACC
>NW_005842368.1:587456-589124 GCF_000455745.1 Alligator sinensis | reverse complement strand
GGCCAGCACTGGAAATAGAGACCTGGCTCTAACGGGTTAAGGTCACATAGTCCAGGAAGGAAAAGGCGGCAACTTGCTTCCTTCACGGACCCAGCTCCAGAGCATATAAATGCTGATCCAGTTCCCTTCTGCACACTACTGCCAGGCAGTGGAGATAAGTGTGCACCAGGGGGCGTGTCAGGCTTACACAGGGCCAGGCGGGAAGGGCGTGGAAGGCGCTGGTGGGTATTAAGGGGCGTGGAGCAGACGGGGGACTGTGGGAGACATGCAATGGAGCTGGGGAAGAGCATGGCTTCAGGAACTGCACCAGGAGCGTGGCACGTGGGCCCAGGGGCAGGGCGGGCATGAGGCAAACTTGGCAAGGGTGAGCTTGTGATGAGAGGCCAGGAGCTGTGGGGGCAAGGGGAAGGACTTTCCTGTAAAGGCAGAGGAAGGGGAGCAGTGCAAGAAGGGGCTGACAGACAAGCAAAGGTGCAATACCCATGCAGGGGAACGACACCGCAAGCCCCATACCACAGACACGGCTGCAACACATGAGACCTGGCATGCGGGCAAACGGGGCAGATGTGCAACAGAGGGGGTGGGGGCTGACTCCTATGCTAGGTCCAGGACCAGAATGCACCAGGAAAGGGGAGGGACACGAGTGCCAAGCACAGGCCCCGGGTGCAAAGACAGGAGGTGTGGCACACGAGTCAAGCGGGCGGGTTGGAGACGCCCGAGGAGATGAGGCGTGGCATGCAGGCAAAGTGTGGCCTCTCCCAGGGGGTGTGGCACGCATGCAAAGACGCAGCATGCAATGGAGGGAAGGGGGTGTGGCGGGCATGCAGCACGCAGCTTGCGTGGGGAGGGGAGACACACGTGGGGAGGTGTGCACAGTGCACTGCATGCTGTGAGAAGCACTGACACACATGGGGAGATATGTGCAGTTCCCTGCATGCAACAGGGAGCACTGACATGCATGGGGAGGCATGTGCAATGTGCTGCATGCAGTGAGGAGCACTGACACACGTGGGGAAGCGTGTGCAATGCACTGCATGAGGCAGGGAGCACTGACACGCGTGGGGAGGCATGTGCAATGTGCTTTGTGCAGCGGGAAGCACTGACACGCGTGGGGAGGCGTGTGCAGTGCACTGCATGCAGCGGGGGAGCAACGACATGCATGCACAGCCATGTGCAGGGGGGGGAACAGCCGCTCGCGTGCACGGCGCGTGCAATCCACTGCATGCAGGAGGGTGCACTGACACGCGTGTGCAATGCGCAGCATGCAGCCGGGCGCACTGACACGCGTGTGCACAGCGGGAGCAGCGACGCGCGGGCATGCCCCAGCCCCGCGAATGCAGCGGGGGAGCAACGACATGCATGCACAGCCATGTGCAGGGGGGGGAACAGCCGCTCGCGTGCACGGCGCGTGCAATCCACTGCATGCAGGAGGGTGCACTGACACGCGTGTGCAATGCGCAGCATGCAGCCGGGCGCACTGACACGCGTGTGCACAGCGGGAGCAGCGACGCGCGGGCATGCCCCAGCCCCGCGAAGGGGAAAGGGGAGGGGGGTGTGGCAGGCGCGCACACCGGCGGCAGGGCACGGGCAGCCGGGTCCCGGCGGGCAGCGGGCCGGGACCGGGTCCCGGGGGGGGGCAGAGGGCTGGGAGCTGCCCCCGAGGGCACG
>NW_005842368.1:574369-587168 GCF_000455745.1 Alligator sinensis | reverse complement strand
CACACGCCTGCACACCCGCCCGCCCGCAGGCAGAGCCCCAGCCCCCGGGGACACCCGCGCCCGGCCGGACACCAAGTGCACGCTTAGACCAGGGGCTTGCACGCCTAGGGGCACACGCGGCATCATGCACAGCCTTCTTGTGTGTGGGCTTGCACTAGAGGTGGCTGCACGGACTCACACGCCTAGGGGCACGCAGCCTTGTGCGTGGCTATGTGGATTCACACACAGCCATGTGCACACAGCCTTGTGTGTGGACTTGCATAGAGATACCTACAGGCAGCAAGTGAGTTTACACACTTTGGGGCACACGTATCAGCCACGTGGACACAACTTTGTGCGAGGACCTGCACTAGAGGTGGCTGCATGGACTCACACACTTTGGGGCACACATGGACACAACCTTGTGCGAGGACCTGCACTAGAGGTGGCTGCATGGACTCACACACTTTGCAGCACACGTGGACACAACCTTGTGCGAGGACCTGCACTAGAGGTGGCTGCATGGACTCACACACTTTGGGGCACATGTGGACACAACCTTGTGCGAGGACCTGCACTAGAGGTGGCTGCACAGACTCACACACTTCGGGGTGCACGTGGACACAACCTCGTGTGAGGACCTGCACTAGAGATGGCTGCATGGACTCACACACTTCAGGGCACATGTATCAGCCTTACGGGTGCATCTGCACTAGGGCTCTGCAGCTACCAGGGATCACACTTGACAGGAACAGTCTCGTGGTCTTGCATGTGCACGCACAATCTGCACGCTCAAATGGAGCTGATGAAATCCAACTCGGTCAATGGTGAATGAGCCGGGCAACCTACGGACAACTGTAGGCAGGGGAGCGAGGGGCTCGGCCTCTGAACCAGACACCCTGGACCTTCGATGGTGGCGGCTGCGAGGGAGGGGAACGGGGTGGACACCCTGGGCCGAGCGGGACAGGAGACCTGTGCCCCGACCCGGTGCATGGCAGCTCACAGTTGTGAGCAGCTGGAAAGGACCTTACAGCTCATCAGGTCCAGCCCCTCTTTCTCATGATCTCATGCCCAGACAAACGCACTTGCAGTGCATACGTGTGCGGACGCACCTGTGGCATCTCGCACACCCACATGCACCCAACACCCAGACCAAAAAAAACGTTTGCTTCTTCACTGCCCAGGAACAATTCATCTCCTCTGCCTTTGCAACTGGTGCCTGGCGACCCCGGGGAAAATTCATGCCCCTTATGGCAAGCTGTCTGCTCCCAGGGGCAAACCCAGCCTAGAGCAGCACTGGACAGGCACTGGAGATGTCTGCATTAAAGAGGAGGGTGCAGACAGGCCCCGAGGCAGGGGGTCTCCCGGCTCCTTGCAGGAGCCCCGTGCTGTTGACACGTTCCCGGCACCGTGCTTTGCGGCTCGCCTCTCGCCGGCCGGGTTAAAGCTCCTCGGGAAGGTCTGGTGTAAACAAGCTCCCCACATGCTCAGCCCCTTCCAGTGCATTGGCTGCCCGGCTCCCTTTAAATACACGCCCCCGCCAGCCGGGGAGAAAATAAACAGTGCAGCAGTGGGACCAGCGCGCCCTCCTCCTCCTCCTCCTCCTCCTCCTCGCTGGACCCATCCCAGTGACAGGGCCTGCAAAGTGCAAGCAGCGGGTGTGAGACGGTGCATGTGCACGGGCAGGATGGCCGGACACCAGGCCCCTTGTCTGCCCGCTCGCAGCCGTGCCAAGGCACTTCTTGATTTGCACTGCGCACCTGGGCTATAAGGAGTGCCCTGGTTATCCCAGTGACCTAAAAGCCACCTCCTCCTTGATCTTTTTCTCCCTCCCCTGCCAGCCCCGGGATCTGCTCCGTGCCCCGTTTCTCTCTGCCCCGGCGGCCATTGGAGCTGGCGGGGGGGAGGACAGTTTTCACCACGCTGTCCTGGAGAGCGGATCCAGATCGGTCCGCTTGCCCCTAAAACGTGCCCGGCGCGTCCACACGAGCCGCGCGTCTCCGGAGCGGGCAGGCAGGAATAGCATTGTTTACCCCGACGCTCCTGGCTCTGCAGAGAGGAGGGAGACGGGGAAGGCGTGGCGCTTGGCACTACACAGGATATTTCTTGCTGCTTGCTAAGCTGCGTTGGCCGGAAAGCCAGTCTCTCTCTCTCTCGCGCTCTCTTTTTTTTTTTTTTTTAAGGGGGAGCATCTAGATTTTGCTCAACCAAGGGGGCTGCGTTGGCAGGCGGTCAGGAGCTGAAGACGGCACCTAATTATCATAAAATGAAGCTACTTGCCGCAGCAGCCCTCCTCTCCGAGGCAGCCAGCCTTGTGGCATCCGCTGCCTCCCGCCCGCAGGCATGGGACGGAGCATGGCATGCCGGGACTCGTACCCCTCTGCCGGCTCCAAACAAGGCCTGCACCCTCACCGGGCCCCGAACCAAGGTGGGCCAGGGCCCGCCGGGACTGTAGTCCACCAGCGCTTGCCCTTCGGTGTGAAAGACCAAGACGCAGGCGTGCATTCGATACCAAGACACAGGCGTGCATTCGAGGGAAGCCAGTTAGGAGGGGAGACAGATGCGCATCCCCTTCACCCCGCCATGAAGATACGAGGGGCAGGGGGAGGTTGTCGCATGTGTTTCGGTAGCAGGATCGTAACGGGCCAAATCCACCCGCTTCGCATCACTCCTATCGTTTTAGACAGGCAACCTCGTGGGGAAGTCGTTGCGCCGAGAGTCGAGCGCGGGGAAGTCGTTGCGCCGGGACTCGAGTGCCGGGTTAAATCCCCAGCCTGCTTTCCCCTGTGACCCTATGCAGGTCATACAGTTAAGCCCGTATTAGTGGCACCCATGGATAAACTAGGTTAAATGTTCCCACGTTATAAGCTTGCACCAGTTTAACTACCGGCGTTTAAAATCAGATTCGTCAGTTTTTTCTAGTCAGGACAAGGCCTGAAATCTCCCCGTGCCTTAGTTTCCCGGTTTCCAAGTGGGGTGGAAGAGTCTTTGCCCCCTCGTTTTTCCCTGCCTCGTCGTCGACTGTCTTTTAGGCGGTGTTTTACTACATTCACGTACAATATTGTGCCCCGATCTCATTGGCGGTGCCGACCCGATACAGTAACACCAAACAGAAATAATACCCCGCCCCGGATTAATTTGGTCCAGCGTGTTTATGGGGGGGATTATTCAGCGCCGAAGATAAAACGGGACGGAGGCAATCCGTCCGCACGCGGGGAGGAGATGACAGGCTTCTCCGAGAACAAGATCCAGGCTTCTCCCGTTCATAATAAATACAATAAATCACACGTATGCACACATGTTGTCTGTGCAGCGGAGGTGAGTCACGTGCATAGCAAATTCTCAATCCGTATCTAGCAATGCCCTTGTATCGGAGCCAGCAAATCTCCGGCATCGAAAGGAAACTCGGCCTCGTTTCCTCCCGCATGACCAGGGTCCCCGGAGGTCGCCGCTGGCATCAGGACCCCCTCGAGCATCTCACGTATCACGAATACGTCCGTACGTCCGCGCCCCAAAGACCGGTTTAAAACCAGGACTGCGGTCGCTCGATTCACGCGCGGTTATTGCATTTCACCGCGGCTGCTCTCCCCCCACGTGGGTAGACTCAGCAGCGGCCTATTTTTTGCTCGTGCGTTTCCACACCCTCGCATCGTCGGGGCGAGCAGGAGGCACGCGTATGCAGGCTGGGGGAGAGAAAACACCGGGGTGGAAAAGGTCGCGGTGTTTTTGAGCGCCGAAAAACACGACTCCTCGGTCCCCGAGCCGCGCTTAAACACCGCACGCGAGCTGCAGAGGCAGGGAAGCGACGCCGCATCGGGATCCGCTCGCGCTCGCCGGAGCCCTGTCTACACCACGTGTGGGGTTGGCGTGACAGGATAAGGCCGGTGTGGCGGGACCAGCTCACGCTCACTGGACTGTAGTAAGCCCTGTCTGCACCAACGTGTGAGGGGGCATGTTTGAGGTGCTTCTGTCTACACTGGTGTGTGAGGGGCCAGGTTTGAGGCGCTTAGTGAGCACTGTCTACACTGGTGTGTGAGGGGCAGGTTCGAGGCCTGAGGCGAGGACAGCCAGCCAGCCCAGCGCTGCCAGGGGTAGGAGGAAGGAGGTGCAGCGCCCTCCCCTCACACGCAGTCCCCAGCGCGGGGGCCATTACTGGGCCCAGGGGGGCTCGCGCCCCCGCGCCCCGCCCCCCCGCGCTGGCTACGTGCAGCTCCCCACGTGGCGCCCGCCCCAGAGAACAGCCAGAGCCGCACGTTCGCGCCCAGGAGGGAGGGGCGGCTGGGGGAGAAAGCAGCCAATGGGAGCCCTGAGCGCCGAGGCGCACACCAATCGGCGCGCGGCAGGAGGGGGGCAGGGAAAGGCTGGAACGAACAGCCAATGGGCGCGCGGGGCGGGGGAGGTTCGCCCGCCCGCTACTGCGCAGGCGCGGGGGGGAGCGGGCGGGGAAAGGAGCTAGCTCAGAGCGTTCGGCCGTTGGTGTCGCCCCTCCCCCTCGCTCTCCCGCCATGACACGCTGCTCCCCCGCAGGCCTTGAGGGACATGGCTGCCCCCTCCCTCCCTCTGCCCTGAGGGGCAGGCTGCATGAGCGCCATCCCCACCACCTAGGCGCCCAAGGCGCCCTGCTCCGTGTGACACACGTTACGCAGCGCACGGGGGAATCGCGCCACCAACATAGACTGGCCACACACGTGCAAAGCCATTACCACGCGAGTCACCAATTGCACGATAATGTTTGAACGAGACACGCGTGCAAAGTAATTATCGCACGGTTCACCAGCCAATCGTGCAATGCGTTTGAACGTCACACGTGCAAAGTAATTATCACACGGTTCACTAGTCAATCGCACAATGCATTTGAACGTCACACGTGCAAAGTAATTATTGCACGGTTCACTAGTCAATTGCACAATACATATGAACGTCACGTGCAAAGTAATCACACGGTTCACTAGTCAATCGCACAATGCATTTGAACGTCACACGTGCAAAGTAATTATTGCACGGTTCACTAGTCAATCGCACAATACATTTGAAAATGCACACGTGCAAAGTATCCCACGATTTACTGGTCAAGCGCACAATACATTTGAACATCACACGTGCAAAGTAATTATCCCACGATTCACTAGCCAATCATGCAATGCATTTAAACTGCTCACAAGTGCATAGTAATGATCACACGATTCAGCAATCGCACAATACATTTGAACCGCCCACACGTGCAAAGTAATTATCCCACGATTCACGAGTCAGTCGTGCAATATATTTGAGCCACCCTCGTGTGCAAAATAATCGTCACCCGATTCACTAGTCAGTGATGCAACACGCTTAGACGGGCCACACGTGCAAAGTCATTATCGGACGATCACAACAACTTTCCAGGTGTAAAAAGAGCCAGCCAGTTAGAAAGTTAGTGCTTGAAAATATGTAACAACTCTACAGCTGGTTGCTACCCCACTTTAATTTGAACGTGTAGCAAGGCCCGAAGTCTCACACTTGGCCCGGGGTCCTGGCCATGAAGGACCCGCTGTTCCTGCCTCGTGACACAGCCCCCGTCCCCGCACAGACAGCATCTGTTACTCCATCAGGGATACTATATCTCCATTACTGACCTTGGCAGGCAGGCACGAGCCCTTCCCTCGTGCCTCAGGTATGGACGGACATAACCCCCCGCCAGCCGCGCAGGAGGAGGAGACACCCCGAAGAGCACGTAGCTCTGAGGGATGCTGCAGGGCCTCGGGTTGCAACATGACGTGAAAACACGAGAAACATTAGCACGGCGCGTGTCCACTGTTGAAATCAGGACGATCCTGCACAATTCAGGACCGGCAGCAGCCCTTAGTCGTCTGGCCTCAAACTAACCCCCGAGGGATATTACTTGTTTGTATGCTGCTAAAAAGGGAAAAGTTCAGTTATGTTTTGCAGAGTGTGTGTGAGTGTGTGTGTGTTTTTCTGAAGCAAAAAAACCCAAGAAGTTTAGTCGCAAACAGCACTTGGTTAACTTGCAAACACGCCAGGGACACCTGGGATCGTGAAGTATTTACAGCTCCTAAAAGCAGGTATCTGCAAGGACATTTTCCTTGGTTTTTAATGCGGCTACAATCCAATAATAAGCACCATCGCCAGAGAATAAATAATCGTATCGATCGATTAAAGACTTCAATTCACCAAAAATTCCTCCTCGGGGTGTCAAGTTCTCCCAGTAAGATGTTATTTTCTCTATTTCTACATTCCCTCTCTCCAAAAATTGTAGGTTTACTAGACAGCAAATTGCAAAATTACTCCTCCTGGTTACATTCGTGCTCTCTCTTGTTTTCCGATTGATTTTTAGCTGAAGTTAAATTTCGCACTAAGTAGGGGGAACAAGAGCTGAATCTGAAAGAAAATACTAATAGTATTGAAGTAAAACATGGATTTAAGGAAGCAAGATAAATGTAGTAAAAATATTTATGGTCTTTATTATAGTGAAAGCAATGTGTGGGCGGATGATTTTAGTGCTAACAAAATATCCCAGATTGACAGCCCTGGGGAGTTAATTCCTCTGTCCAGATATAGCGTGGGCAATGCCAATGCAAAATCCTCCCATCGTTATGCCAGCATACTTGGACGCTAATGAGAAAGGCTGACTGTAGGGTTAGGTGGGAGTCCGTTCGACCATCAGACCTTGACGCCCCTTTTCAGATCGGCAGCACGGGTGACAATGTAAAATGTGATGATAATTTTGTGTTATGAACACGAATGTGCTAGTACTTGGGCTAAAAAACACCAGCTCCCTCCACACAGGATAGCAAGATGTTGCGTGGTAATAACTCAATTTTAACCTTGCAGACCATTATATAAATGTTCCTAGTAAAATCATTTTCTATAATAAGTGTTAGCTTTTTTTTACACTAGTTCAGTGCAACTAAAACAAGCCTCATATTGCTTCCTCAATTGTTCCTCTTTCGAGCTTTTCCAATGATGGCATGTACGCAATGAAAGGAACTTACTCAAGTTTTTATTAGTTTTGCAACATTTAAAAAGAAATATTGACTAAAAAGCCATGGAGTAATGCCACACAATAAAATACATGTTCACAGGATGACATTTATTTCACAGCCTAATTAATATTAAATGTTGGTGTAAGTTTAACAATGCTGCTCCCTGAATGAGGATGGCTCGGCGCTATCTACCCACTCTTTTGCGTGACATTTCGCTTTGGCATCTGTCCATCGCCCTCAACAGAGTCTTCATTTCTGAACATGCCAGCTCACAAACTGCTTTGCTGGCATTTTGAATGTATTAATATCACTTATTTTATTTTTAGTAAAGATGATGCTGAGCCAGAGTTCCCAAAATCTGGTCATTTGCACCCAAATCTTGCTTCAAACCCCTACCTCTGTAACCCAAACCCAGCTCTGAATGCCTCCAAAATGGGAAAATTCCAATTTGAAAGTTGCCAGTTCTTGCAATTGTATTGCTAAGTCCTGTGATATTGGTGTTTTCTTAAAATCCCAGCTCCTGGAGTCACGTGATTCAGGAAGAATTTGCAGAGAAAAGCTTGAAAATGAGAACTGCCTGAAACCTCAAGTTTCAAAAACCAGACAGCAAATAAAAAGTTCAAGTTTTTTAAATACTGTGGGATTTTTAGGTCCATCTCAGAACTGGGGGTCGGGGTCATGATTTCTGAATGCTTCAGGATAGCAAGACTGAAATCAAAACTTTGGGTGTGGGGGAATACATGCAGGCCAAGACTTTCTGGAAGACAGGAGATTGATTTAAAATGCTTCAATTTTAGGGTTCAGGGGTGTACTTGGTAGCCGTGCTGGTCTGAGACAAAAAGACATACACAAAACTAGAACTCTTGGTTCCAAAATGATACCTTTTGATACGGTGTAATAAAAGGTATCATTTTGGAACCAAGAGTTCTAGTTTTTTGTAGGTCAATTTTAGGGTTTTCAAGGCCTGATTTTCAGATTTGCTACCAGGAAACTGCAGCCATTGTGGAAGTCAATTAGAGTCACGATCACTCTGCTTCCTAAGTGCTCAAGTTGAGCACCCAAAGTTATTTGAGACTTAAAATAAGACCTAAATGATTATGCTCGTCACACCAAATTTGGGTGCAGGCCCATACACAAACAGTATGCATAGCCACACAAATTGGCTGCCAAATGAAACAACTCCCCACATTTGCCTGGTGCATTTCAGGCTAAAGGACCTCAAAGCTCTTCACTTCTGGATACGTCCAGCTGGAGTCCAGCGACCACCCAGCTTACAGTATGCTGGCCGGCAGCAAAAGGTGTAGACCCTTTTGTCAAAAGATACCGACTTCATGGAAAGTGCCATGGTTTTCTTTCATGCGGATGCAGAGCACACAAGCAGCTGGATGTTTTATAAGGTGCACAGGTGGCTGTGGGGACGGATGAAAACGTGATGCAGTTGCTTGCTTTATAAAAGCAGAGCTGGCAGGTGTGTGCTGTCATTCATCTGGAGGCCAAAGACCTGAGAGCAGCCTCGGAGAGACATCCCTGAGGGTCTTCTGAGACTGGAGTGTGCCTGCAGGTACAAGCAGCAGGGCACAAGCAGCATCCTGGCCAGGACGTACCAGTGCGTGGTCTAGAAGAGCCAGCCCTAAGCGGTTAGGTAGGGGGCTTGTGGAGTGCTCACTTGGACTTAGATATCTGACTTCCAAACAAGTTGCACTTCTTTGGCTTTGTCCCTTAGGTCTATGGTGCTGGGGGCATGTGAATGCTCCGACAGATAGGACCACGCTTGACTCTGGCGCTTCAAGTCAGGCAGGCAAGAGTCTCACAAGGGATGCCAAAGCACAAGCTCAGGGAGCACCTGCACCTACCTGCTTGTCCAACGGTTTCCTTTATGAGTGCACCCTGAGTGGCTGAAGCGGGTCATAACAACACATCATCCTTGTATGTGTTACACCCAGGATGACTCTGGGGGCTTTTATTTGGTCTGCAGAAGTACAAGACAAGCCAAAGCAAGTACCTCCAAACTATACACTGGTTTATCAGGATACTAGCAATCAGACAAAATTACCAATAGCAGCTACAGACAGCAGAAAACACAGAGATATACTCACTACCCGGTGGCGAGGTCTTACAGCCTTCAGAATCCATCCCCATACATTTGTGCCTTTGTGCGGAGGAGTGTTGTGTAGTTCAGATACACATTTCTGTATCCCCACCCATTCCTCTGAGATAACTATCTCTTGGCCAATCCAGTGGGGATCAGGGAAGCTCTGAGTCATGCCCTGTGACCATTGTCCTTACCTGGGGACATGGTGTGGTGTTATCAGGGATCTATGCATCTTACCTCACTTACTTGAGACTCCCTCCAGCCCGCTGTTGCTCAGATGCTAATGACTGTGACTCAGGCTGGACTGCTTCTGGGATCTGTCTCTCTGGAGGGGGAATGTGGTGACACACACAGCACTGAGCAGTTTTAGGACTTTCAATCGATGGACTTCAGTATAGCATAGCTGCATAGCATCTGTCTTTGCACAGGGCAAATGGGTGAAATCGTAGCTGCAGAGACGTCAACAGGCAGTCACCACTTTCTAGGTTTGCAGGGGCATGGGCAGTCTCTCCCTGTGAATGCCAAGGGTGCAGTGTACTCCTTGCACATCCAAGGAGTCTAGGGTGCTTTGACACAAGAACCACAAGACATACAACTGGATCAGACCTCAAAAAGCTATCTAGTCCATCTGCTTGCTCTGAGGCAGAATCTAATCTACCTACCCTGTCCATCCCTGTTAGATATTTGTCTAAAATCCTCCCAATAATGGAGAGCTATGCTTTGACAGACGGAAATACCTAATTTTAAGCAGGGGAGTTGTTCTACTGATTTAAGCTAGGCATGCAACAGCAGGACTGCCGGCTTGCTTAGAGTATGTGCTAAAGTACATTGCTGAATTGGGGCCTATCTGAATGTCATTAAGAACGATCTAATAGTGTGGATGTAACATCTGACTCCCTATATCTTAGAGAAGGACCAGGGCATCCTCATTATTTACTTCCGTTGTGCAAGTGTGCATGTGGTGTATAGAAGTACTTTGAAAAGACGGGCTTATTATGTGATGCCTCTACACTGACAGAGGTGAGGTCAAGTGACCTGAGCATACGATGAGAACACAGGAACAGCTTCTGGTCCTGACAGTGTCTTCTCTGCTGCTTTGAGCAGACCACAGGACTTCTCCTTCCCTACTCAATGTACAAAGATGGACATAGAGCAGGGGCGTCAAACTGATCTGGCCCCACGGGCCAGATAAATGGTGCAGGACCAGTCCGCAGGCTGGACGAATGCCGTGGGGCCTGTCTATAGATGCCCTCCCATGCCAGATCCAGCACATGTGGTGCCAGCTCCGGCTGGTCTGGGACCTGGTGGGAAGAGGCCCAGGATTTTGGGCGCTTAGCTGCTGCCACAGGAGCAAGCTATGGTGCCGGGCTTCTTCCCACAGTGCCCCAGGGGGGGCCTGCTCTACTCAGGTGCTTGGCAGTCAAGTTGACAAGAGTCACAGTGCTGAAGCCACAGCAGCACTGTGGCTTCTTCCCATGGCACCATCCAAGAGCCTGCAATGCCAGGCTTCCTTCCAGTGTTGCTGGGGTTGCAGCGCTGTGGGTCTTGTCCAGGCTCTTGGCTGCCACCATGGGAAGATCCCCCCAGTCAAAGCTGGGGGCCAGATGAGTTGGCTCTGTGTACCGGATCCAGCCCGTGAACTATATGTTTAACACCCCTGCCATAGAGTAAGAAACCAAAATGAGATACACCAGGATTCATTAAGCACCTAGAGTTACAGGACACTACCTGATTTACTGCAACCTTGCACTAAACAAAATATTAGGTGATGGAAAGGCTGAAATGTTCATAAGGTAAAAGCTTCACAATACATCAAAGTGCCAGTAATAATTATTTTTAAATTAAGGAAAACAGATACATCCTTTAAACTGTTTTTTCTTAGGGGGGTGGGGAGGGGGGGGAGTAGTAGGATCCTTTTTTTTTAGTTAACATGGTATGTTATTGAATGGGACCCCTACATTATTAAAATAAAACCTGGCTGTTTGATTTTAATACAATTTTAATGTCATTCTGACGATTCTTCCATCTGGAAGCCTACCAGACACTGGAACCAGATGTCTGGAAGGGGTATAAAGAGATTACGCTCAGAGTCCAGCATCTTGAACTGGAAGATACCGTTCATGGGCCTTTCTGTGACTCCAGTATTTGCAGAGCTGCTAATTCACAATGGGTTGCAGAAATTCCTCTGGTGCCAGGAGGGTCTGTCATGTTATTGCTTATTAGCAAAATGCTAATCCACACATCTCATCTCATCCAACCACTTTTAGTTAAAAATCCATAGGAAGCTTGTGCTACATTGTAGCCTCAGGGACGTTCCCGAGTTACATAATTCTGCTGCTTTTATTTTATTTTCTTGAGAACTGGCCCCCAGCATTATTCTATATTATGGACAAAAAGCCTTCAAAATTTCATTCAAAAGACAGACAGTAATTGCACGGTCTGGTTTGTGTTCCTTCAGACAAACTGGATGCTCTGTCATAGTTTTCTCCTTGAATTCTTAGCAAAAATCTGGAACAATGCATGGTAACACTTTCATCCCAATGCTTTTATTTTATAGTATATTACAAGAGCCCAGATGTACCATACCGCAAGCATGGCTATGAAATGGTCATGGAAATAATAAACACATTTAAAAAAAAAAAGAGTAGAGACTTTATTTCTTCACAAATAAAACTAGGAAGGTTTCCTTTGGCTGTGACCATGAACTGAAGTAGATCCTTGGCTACCTAAAAACTTCATGACTGTGTTACTGTGCTTCAAACGGTGGTCGGCAGGGACGATGTGAAGTCAGTGCACCTAGAACTCAGACCTTCCATTCCCAATAGCGCGCAGTCTTAACACTTCCCCTGATCACACCTCTCTCCATTGTGCCTTTTTCTCTTTCCCCCCAAAATGCAACAGGAAGGAACCATGCAGACAAGTATCACCGGAGGGACCCCCATGGCCACAGCAGGGTTCAATGAGCCATGCTTAGTAACTATACACACCATCTTCAAAGCCAAGCTACATGTACACGTGGCTGCTCTGGCAGGCTTCTGGTGGTGGCTGCAAAAAAACCCAGGGCTCACCAACTATTTCAAGATGTACTACCTAACTCTTACGCACTGCAGTCTCTCCATTGTCTTCAACTTCTTCCACTTTGCTGTATCCACCTGTTGTCTCACAGCTTTTACACCTATTTTAAGGCTTTTGAAACAGGAACCTTCTTTTGGTTTGATATGCCTACAGTGTCCAGGATTGGAGTGATCTAAATGCTGCCACAGTACAAATTCATACTAAATAAAATAATAATGTAAAATTGCTCCTAGCAGTAGAGAGGCAGCAGACAGCAGGGCTAGTCTGTACGTCACAAGATTGCTCATCACAAAGAGAGACCAACTGTATTAGTTTATCCACAGAACAGGTGCAGCGTGAGTAGTGCCAGCCTAGACATCTCTCATGGTATCCTACTACACATGCTACAGCACAGATCTGGAAAAAGGATTATTTTTGTGACCGTAATACTTAGATGGCAGTGATGCCAACACACACAATTTGATTACAAGTCCTGTGATAGCTCGTTTTTTTCTTAAGGCCCCACATCCCGGAGTCTTGTGAATGTGCGAAACCCTCCACTTACATGTTAAAAAAGTAAGATGCTAATCCTTATAGTTAAAGGGAAAAGTTTGCAAAAATGTAACTTTAGTGTTTCCTAGGGGTCTAAAACCAAAGAACGAGAATCTCAGATATGTTTCACACACACGCTCTT
>NW_005842368.1:563742-574359 GCF_000455745.1 Alligator sinensis | reverse complement strand
CTTCCTCTCATCATCATTTTGATTTCGAGGTACCTGATTCATGATTTTTGACAGCTTGGGGTCAGCTGTACCGGGATGGTAGTAACGTCTAGCCGTTACTCTGCTGGATTGAATCTTAGAAGTGAAAAGCTCAAATGCCAACCTCTGTTCTGGAGATTAAACACGTCCCTTCCAGGTGAGAAGAGTCTTAGAAATATCTCCATGGGCCAGAGGTTCACTTCAAAAGACATTGCCTTAAATGTACCAGCAAAAGCTAAGGCTGCTTGATTACTTGCTTGTTTAACTTCATGAAAATTGGATTATTAATGATGATCTTTAGAGTTCAACTTTTGCTTTTCCTTCTGCCTTTCCGAGTGGTGCGTGAGCGTCGTACCGTACCAGCCAGCGTCTATAATGCTTTCCAATGACAGAGTGCATTCCAGTGCAGCTGCGTCTCGGAGGCTCTCTGCTGCTGATATTTATTGCTTAAAGCTTCTCCTTTCTCTCTGTTGGCTCCTCTAGGAAAAAGAGAAGAATTAGTGCTTCCTCTTGTGAAGCTGGGAGTAACCTATGACATCCTAAGCAGTTGCAAATCCCATATCATAGGAGCAGCATATAGGGCTGAAAGGGACTTTCCGGGACACGTGCAACCACCGGTGACAATTCATCCCAAAAGGTTCACAAAATCATCTACTTTGACTGCCCTGAGGCACTCCAGCCCACAGCACCCAAACCACCCCACGACCTGCCTCATGGAAAGGAGAGGCCAGAAGTGAATTAGCAATGTCACAGGCGCTGCACGCCAGCACCTTGGCTGCATCCTGCTCTAGCAGGTTGGGGGCGCGACAGCTCTTGCCTGTTTCTAACTACCGTGTCCCTGTTATTGCTCTGAGCTTTCAGTCCGCTACCCAGAATCGCCCCTGGGGTATAGACCTTCGTGGCCTTGCGGGAGTCATTAATTTGAACAAATTCGAAGAGCCACGGTTCTGCCGGGTTCCACATGGCTTAAGTGCTGCAGCTTGCACAGGAATAGCTGGGGCCATATGAGCCAAACCCAGGCCCGGCTCTCCGCTCCCTGCCTGCCAAATGTACGAGAGCCAGAGAGATCTAGTCTCAACAGGCTGGATATATAAATGTGCGAGGGGGAGGGGAACTGGGTTGTTTAACTTGGCTCTCAGCAGCACAGCCCTCTGCACAGACGCCTACATGGAAGCAGAGCGCTCTCTTGCCTTAAAGAAACAGTGCCTCAGCCCCATTAGGGAAGCTCAATGGAAACGGATATTTACAAATAACTGACTTCAGGATGATGTAAGCCGCGGGGCCATATTTAGCTTGAAGAAGTCACATTTTTAACTATTAATCACACCCCACCTCTCCTGGCCTTCTCCTTTTAACAGGAAAACTTGGCATCGACTCAGTGATGAAAACCTGCGTGTTATAGTTTGCAAATAACACCAGGCAGCCAACAGCGTCCTTATTCCAGGAGCTTCTGAACAGCAACATGGCTTGCACTCCACCATCATTACTGGTTTATGGTTGCGCTGAAAGCAGATCTCAAGGACTCTGTTTGCTAGGTGCTGTACATACCCCCAGCCAAGAAGTGCTTCCAGTCTAGCTAAGATAGGCAAAGGTGGGAGGGGAGAAAGAAGCTGGGGGAGGAAGTGGCTTGTTCCAGGTTACTTTAATATGGGAACTCACAGGAGTACTCTAGCACTATCTAGGTGACATCAAGGTAATGTAGTCCTCTGAATTCTCCCTTCTAGGAAATCTTTATTTCCTTTAGCAGAAACAACAGCATGCAGCAATAACTGGCAGTAACCTCTTTATTATTATGCATCTGCAGCACCCAAAAGTTCTCAGGTGCCTTAAAGGCAGGTAGGAAAGACAGCTCTCTGCATGTCTGCATCTGCCTGCACGGTTCCTTAAACTCACAGAATCCCATTGCCTTTAGCAGGATTAAACCCTAAGGACCCAACCGTGCAATGAACTGAGTACCCGTTAACAATCACGGGAGGAGAAAGAAAGCGTGGGGAAAGGATGTGCCACAAGATTTGCTTTCCATTTCTTTTTCTTGTTTCTTTCTTTAAAAAAAAAGCAAACCCACCAGCCCCCTTTCCCCTCCTTTTTTACTTGTTTCTTTTTTCTTCTTTAACTCTTTTCCATTTTCCTTTCAGCTTTGCCCTTTCCTCTCTAGCTCTGGCACAGCATAAATTGCTTTGCAAATACATGAATAATCCAAATCAAATGTCTTCAGTACAGGGTCTATGACAAGGTTGAGCAGTCCTGACTCCACCCAGCAGAGGGCAGAGGATTGTCTGCCCAGGCAAAGTTGCTTAATTTAGCAGAGTAAAGCAAAGGCCGCGGAGGGTGGTCACACGATCGGACAAGAAGAGTCTTTCCCCAGGCCCCCGGGGATGTTGTTAAACATAAGAAGCCCTCCTTCAGCCCAGGCACTGTCTGCACAGTGCTCAGAAGGAGTCCATCTCTGAGGGCCAGGCATCTTCCTCATTTGGAAACCTGGATGCTCTTCCCTTCTCTGCCACAGACTTTTGTGTGTGGCCTTGGGCAAGTCACCTAGTCCTTTCATCCCTTATCTCTAAAACGGGCACCGGAGCATGTCCTTACCTCAAAGGAAATGGCTAGAGCACCCTGATGCTGTGGTACCGGGGACTGCGGCAGTACCTACAGAACGGAGGGGGAGACAATCTGGCACAAGGAACCTCAACGCTATCGTTTTATAACTCCCAGGGCTTAGCTTTGCAAAGTTCTTTCAACTTTGTTTTCAATTTCCTTTTTTTGTAAAAACCTAAGAAATGAGGACCGAAATCCCAACGTGTAGCCTCGTATCCAGACCCACCTGGGTCATCAGCAGGGTGGGAATTGTTACCCATCTCCTCTGCCACTAGAGGCAAAAGAGTAAGTGACGGCCATAGGCTGTTGTCCTTTGTGGGGAGCAGCGCTAGAGGCCCAGACTTCGTCGGGGAGTTTCACAGCGGTCCGTGTGATGGCAGAGGGATGGTGGGACTCGAGGAACTTGGGTTTCATTCGGGCTCTGGCAGGGAGGGTGCTGTAGCGGTCACAGATGCTTCACCTAATTCCTCCCAAGTGTGATTGGTTCTGTACTGGCCCTCCCCCCATACTCGGTCTCCTTACCAGTCCCTCCCCCTCTAAATCCCAGCCACTCTCACTCCCCCCTCCCCCAGCCCTTATTCACCAACCAGCCCTAGTTCCTCCCTTTTCAGTTCCACAAAAAAAAAAATCTCTTTTTTCACAATTAACTCACATCCTTGACATTGTCCCTATAGCATGCTGCAGCGAGAATGAAGAGCATGCATGCTGCCTCCCCCATAAAGCAAACCCCAGGGGTTGACTGCAGCGCTGGTAAACAGGGAGCTCCTCTCCTTGCTCTTCAGAGCCACGACGGAGCCGAACGGCTGCAGGCCTGGCAGGCAGCTCTCTTCTTTCACTCACTCCCACAGCTGGAACAAGCTCTGTTGAGCCCCCATCCAGCTACCCTGGCCCCATGCCTACATCTTCCCTTGCGGTTGTTGCTCAGGGACATTTGTTTGCCACATGCTAAATTGACATCTCTCCAGAGGCTAAATTAACCCACAGCCACTGTCACGGTTTTGCCAACACACACACATAAAATATGCCTTGCATTTGAAAAACAATGCAAGCTAGACATTATGATGGACTCCCCTCCCTGTGCCAAGGAAACCTCGCTCATTCCTTGTTTTAGATCTCCAGCAAAAGGGGAACTGTGTCAGAACAGAAGAAAATAATAATAAAATAGGCCGGCTTCCCTTTCTATTCTTAGGCAATAAACATATCAAGGCGCTGTAGTGCTAGCGAGCTGGTATTTATGACGTGCCCTAATGCTAGAGATTTTGAACGTTGCTCTATCAGTCTCAGTGTCCTCCTTCCTCTTTCTAGTCTTTCTTTCTTTTTCTAGTCTTATTGTCTCTGTCTAACATCCTTATTTCTCTCTTTGTATGAGCAAACATGGATTCCACCCCCATCCCACTGCTACATTTCAACCTCCGTTGCAACACTTCTGTTCCTTGCATGTCCTTCCCCCGCATCTTCCCTCCATCTCCAGCAGGAGATGTGAGCCTTCCCTCCACCACAGCACCCGCAAGCCTTGCTAATCCAAGAACGATGTTCGAGTCCAAATCGAATATGATGGAGCTTGTACTCTAACATCTCAGGCTCGCAGGTATTTGCTCCCATAGAGCCATGGGGGAGACTCAGTCCTGACTGTTATTCTTGGTGTGTTTGGAGCCAGAATGGTCTCTGGATTTGAGCTCGGAGAATGACAAAAAGACAGTTGTGAAGTTATATTGGACTCCATGAGTGGGAGGTAGCGAGAAAGTTTGGTGACTCCCGCCCCACACGCGCTTCGCAGATGAGCAGAGAGTGCGTCCTCTGAGGCAACCCAAGATACAGACATTAGAGTATCCAGAGGTAGCTACTGATAGACATGTGCTTTGGGGCAGGACTCAGTCACTTAGGGACTGTAAACTATTGATCTCTTCCATCAGTGTTAAACGCTGCGGCACCATGGGACAGTGCTGTTATCCAGGGTTTTGTTCACTAGCAGATGTTGCAAGGAAAGGGCAGTTCAGTATTTTTCTTTTCCTCTGCTGCCCAGCAATCCTATGGTAGCATCAAGTTGCATATGGTGACAGGTCTATAGTTATAGGTCCCGCTCAGGGACCTTGACTTAGCATAAAGCATCATGTGGCATGTGCGTGATGAGACACAGGGTAAGGGAGAAGCAGGAGGGTTTTACCAGCAACAACTGCATTGTTAGGCCAACAAGTAGGGTAAGCAAACGTGGGTGACAGCATGTTATTTAGCGATTAGAATAGAGGGCTGGAAGCCAAACAGTATTGAGGAGTTATCAAGAGGGAATATCTGGCAACAGAGATATCTGTGATGACAGATGGACAGACAGATGTAGCTGGAATCTGCACTCACTTATATCAGGAATAACTTTAGAGTTAAACCAGTGGAGGGAGATAACCATGAGGACCACAGCATCTGATGCCCGGCTCTGCCACTGACAGGTCAGATGACCTTGGGCAAATCACTTAGCCCTCTTTGAGTCCTGGTACCACCATCTGTAAAAAATGTAGATTATACCTACCTACCTTTGCAGAGGGGCTATTATTGGTTCACAGGGCTTAATTCATATTTGTGAAGGGCTTTAAGAGCCTCTGGTGGAAAGTACTATAGACGAGCAAGGGTTTTGTTTTTAGTAATATAGTTTATTGGAACAATTGTATAATTAGGAGAGATATTTAACAAGGTTTCAGGCACAGACTACAAAGAAGGACAAAGAATTTTTATTTCCATACTCACATTCTCAATCTGATTGAAACCTAACCTCACCACACAATTATGGTGGGTAGCAAAACCAGGCTGGTATTCACTGTGTTACAGTTATGCAATCCACACATTACAGGGATATCAGGTTTTCCTTCATGTTAGCTAGGAATGGCACTGTTGTAGAGAGCAATTTTATCTACACATGCAATAAAAACACTCTGAACAGGCTGAAGAAGCTAAGCAGACCCTGAGGAGGAAACGTCGAGTGATCGTCATAGGTGACTCCATCCTGAGAGGTACAGAGGGTCCCATCTGTCGCCAGGACCCCTCAACACGCGAGGTCTACTGTCTCCCCAGAGCAAAGATTCAGGACGTGACGGGGATGATCCAGGCCATGATCCAGCCCACCGATTACTACCCCATGGTCCTAATCCATGTGGGCACTAATGATGCGGCCAGGAGAAGCCCTGATCACCTGATGATGGACTACCACGCTCTGGGGGGCATGCTGAAGGAGATAGGGGCACAGGTGGTATTCTCTTCTGTCCTACCAGTGAGCAGACGTGGGAGACGACACGAGACTTGCATCAGAGAGATCAACTTGCGGCTTCGGGAATGGTGTCTCGAGGCGGGCTTCGGCTTCCTAGACAACGACCCACACATCAGGACGAGAGACATGCTCAGGTGGGATGGGCTCCACCTTTCCCCCAAAGGTAAGCGTGTGCTCTCTTCTAGGTTGGCGGATCTCCTCCGGTGGGCTTTAAACTAGGCATCTGCTGGGAAGAGCAGTCAGCCAACTCCGACTGCTCACGTAGGTTCCTAGCCAAGATACAGGACCTCCACCTAACCCAGGAGGTGCACAGCCCCACCAGGGGAGACACCTTGTTGGATCTGGTCCTGGCCACGGGCGACGACCTGGTGAGGGGTCTGCGGGTGCTCGACCACCTGGGCGACGGCGATCATCGCCTACTGGAATTCACCATCCAGCGCAAGGTGGCAAAAGCCTGCAGCAAGGCAGCACCCTGAACTTCAGGAGGGCGGACTTCAATGAGGAAAGGAGAGTAGCTGGGGAGGCACTGAGGCCCTGGAGGGAAGAGGAGTCGGGGGTCCAAGAAGAGTGGTCGTTTCTTAAGGAGACGATCCTCCAAGCCCAAAGGGAGGTAATCCCGACACGGATCAAAGGGGGCAAGAGGGCACAAAAGCCCCAATGGCTCACCAGAAGCATACGGGAACGTCTCCTAGCTAAGAGGGAGGTGTACACCCAATGGCAGGGAGGGGCCATCACCAGGAAGGACTATACCTCGGTTGCGCGGGGCTGCAGGGGGGTGGTCAGGAAGGCCAAGGTGGAGATGGGACTGGGACTAGCGCCCTGGATCAAGGACAACAAGAAGTCCTTTTTTAAATACATAGTGGGTAAAAAGAAGGTACCGGGTAACGTGGGGCCTCTGCGGGACATGCTAGGAAATCTGGTCGTCGCACCAGACAACAAAGCTAACCTATTTAACAATTTCTTTGCCTCCATTTTTCTGATCAGGGACCGGGTCACACCCCGCACCAGGACCCCCATAGGCCCCAAGGGGAGGCGCACCCAGGCCTAGGGTCAGAGAGGACCTAGTCAGGGCACTTCTGGAGGGACTGGATGTATTTAAATCAGCAGGTCCTGACGATCTCCACCCCAGAGTGCTGAGGGAATTAGTAGAGGTCATTGCGGGACCCCTGGCACGGCTTTACGAGCACTCGTGGTGCTCTGGTGTGGTGCCAGAGGACTGGAAAAGGGCCAAAGTGGTCCCCATTTTCAAAAAAGGGAGGAAGGAGGACCCAGGAAACTATAGGCCAGTTAGTCTTACCTCGGTCCTGGGGAAGCTTTATGAGAGAATTATCCTGGCGCATGTCCACGAGGGGCAGCAGGGGAGGTGAATCCTTAGACGCAGGGGTAGCAGTGGACGTAGTCTTTCTGGACTTTAGGAAGGCCTTCGACACTCTCTCTCACCCCATTCTCATTAAAAAACTAGGAGACTGTGGCGTCGACACCTACACGGTCAGATGGGTCGCTACCTGGCTGGAGGGCTGCACCCAGAGAGTGGTGGTGGATGGGTCATTTTCGACCTGGAGGGATGTGGGCAGTGGGGTTCCCCAGGGCTCGGTCCTCGGGCTCACACTGTTCAACATCTTCATCAGTGACTTGAAAGAGCGGGTGAAAAGCACCCTGTTCAAATTCGCAGCTGACACGAAGATGTGGGGGGAAGTGGGCATGCTAGAAGGGAAGGACAGGCTGCAATCGGACCTGGACAGGTTCCAGGGGTGGGTGGATGAGAACAGGATGGGTTTCAGCACTGACAAGTATAAGGTGCTGCACCTGGGGAGGAAGAACCAGCAGCAGACCTACAGGCCTGGGAACTCCCTTTGCGTCAGCGCAGAGGCAGAAAAGGATCTTGGAGTCATTATTGATGCCCAAATGAACATGGGCCGACAGTGTGGGGACGCGGTCAGGAAGGCCAACCGCACCTTGTCGTGCATCCACAGATGCATCTCGAGCAGGTCCAAGGAGGTGATCCCCCCTCCCCATGCGACACAGGTCAGGTCGCAGCTGGAGTCCTGCATCCAGTTCTGGGCACCGCACTTCAGGAGGGATGTGGACAGCATGGAGAGGGTCCAGAGGAGGCCACCCGCATGATCAGGGGGCAGCAGGGCAGGCCCTACGAGGAGAGGCTACGGGACCTGAACCTGTTCAGCCTCCACAAGAGAGGGCTGAGGGGGATCTAGTGGCCTGTTACAAGCTAGTCAGGGGGGACCAGCAGGCATTGGGGGAGTCCCTGTTCCCCCGAGCACTACCAGGAGTGACTAGAAATAACAGGCACAAGCTGGCAGAGGGTAGATTCAGACTAGACATCAGGAGGCGTTACTTCACTGTCAGGGCGGCTAGGATCTGGAACCAGCTTCCAAGAGAAGTGGTGCTGGCTCCTACCCTGGGGGTCTTTAAGAGGAGGCTGGATAGACACCTTGCTGGGATCGTTTGACCCCAGTACTCTTTCCTGCCATGACAGGGGGTCGGACTTGATGATCTACTCAGGTCCCTTCCAACCCTACAACTATGAAACTATGAAACACTGGGTGAGGGCTAACGTACATAGATTTTTTTTTAATGTGCAGTCCTTTTTTGGTAAATCTTACTAATCCCACAGATGAGCCAGCTGCATCTGAGCACCTCACCCTCATGTGTTTCTTCACTGCCAGCCAGCCTGCCATGAGCTGAGACACGTAAACCCAGCCATGAGCACCGTGTTAACGGTCAGCTAAGCCAACCCCATCATCTCCAGCCAACAATGAGGTTTTGCTTTTTTGCTGACTAAAGTCCTTCATGTGATTAAATGAAAATCAGGAGACACGATTACGGAAAGTGAGAAAAGCCCGGGCTTGTAATTCAGCTGGATGTTGTGACATGCTTCCTGGGTGGAAGATAGGAAATGCTATGGGATTTCACCCTGGTGAGATAACAGCGCTGCTTGCTCATCTCCTAATACCATCACACCCAGAGGCTATGCACGTGCTTTACCAAGAGTCTGAAATCAGCTCTTCTGCCTCTAAGGGTCCAATCCAATGCAATGAGATTTCCCCCTGGTTTCAATGGGAGTTGGATCAATTATCAACATTCAACATTTACAGTGTTGTAAGGCTTTAAAGAGGATTAGTTAAGGCTCCATTGTGCTAATTAACCATTAATATATATTATTTGCATTGTGGGAGTGCCTAGCAGCCCAGGCCACTGGGCTAGAGAGAGACTGCCAGCTGCTCTTTTGCTTGAAACCTGAGTATAAGATAGACAACGGGCAGACACAGAGAGAATGAGGAGCTCAAGGAAGCAATAAGATTATAAGATAGAGTAGTCTTCATGCCCAGAAGCCTAAGCATTGACCTAGAGAGGAGTCCTGCGCAAAGATGATGCCCAGGTTATGGACCTTAGTGCCAAATAAGATAGTGGTGCTCGACACAGTGTTTGAGAGGAGAGGTAGCGGGGAGGGCTTTGGTGGGAGGGCAAAGAGCTCCATATCAGCCGTGTTAAGCTTGAGCTAATAGCGAGAGAAAAGGCTGAGATTTTTGTCTGGACAGGAGTCAGGTGAGAAGAAAGGTACCGTGAGGGGAGTCACCGGCACAGAGAGAAGCTGAAATTGTATCTGTGTCGAGATTACCCAGCAAGAGTGTGAAGAGGGAGGTACATACATGATGACCAAGCTTTGTGAAATCTTCCCATAAAACTGGAGGGACGATTGGGTGGATCCTCCAAAGAGACAACACAAGGAACTGTTAGGAGAGGAAAGAAATGATACAGGAGAGGTTGGAGTCAAGGAAGCCAAAGGAAGATAAAATGGCAAAAAAAACACGCGAGCCATGAGGTTCCCGTTGTCAAAGGCAGCTGACGGGTCAAGGAGAATGAGGGCAAGCGCAGGTTCACAGCGTGGGCTATGAACAGGTCCTCAGGCACTTTGCTAAGAGCAGTTTTGATGGAGCAACGAGGAACAGGAGCTGGAGTGGAGAGACACCCCGACGGAGGTTGTAGACAGCGCATGCTCCAGGGGAGGGCATAGGAAGGTGGGGCAGCAGTGAGAGCAGAAGCTAGGGTCAAGGACACTTCTTTTTTTTAGATGGCAGAAACTCAAGTGCATAGCTATTGAGAAGGCAAGAGCCCAAGGGAGTTTGAGAGGTTAGGGAGGAGGGAAACGAGAGTGGGTGCGGGGGAGATCAGGAGAGAAACTTCTGCATCTGTGCTGGAGGACAAGGAGGGGGCAGTTGTAGGAGGGGGTGAGGAATGAGTCAAGGCCACCTTGTATTTGACCCTGCTTCTCTTGCTAGAAGCTGAGCCCTGTTCATACCTGCTGCTGGGTCAGGACTGAGGGGGCAAGGGGACTGACCAGGACAGGACAGGGGTGGGACGCAAGGGCTGAGCTGCAAGGGAAGCTCGCACAGCCCTTGCACGTGAGCTGGCCCGAGACAGTTTTCTGAGTCATTAACTGTCATGCAGCAAAGCTGCACAGCTTGAAAAGGAAAGCATGGAGGAAGATTTTTTTTCACACTGGCCTATCGCTCCCATTTCCCCCTCCTTACCCAGTGTGTAATTTATTGCTCTGACAACCCAGGGGCAGCAACACTCAGCACCAAGGGGAGCACGTCTTCCCCAGAGCGGGACACATCATCCGAACAAGAACAAAGCAACCATCAGACTGGGAGCAGGAACAGTCCAGGTCTGCCTCTTGTCCTGCCACCAGTGTTCACGGCCAGCTGAATGCACACCTGGCCCGTTTAACATTT
>NW_005842368.1:559518-563732 GCF_000455745.1 Alligator sinensis | reverse complement strand
GTCCCCAAAGGACAGCGTCCAGAAGCCGAGGTCTGACAAACTGATTTTGGAGCCAATCAATCAGGAGCCATTTCTTCCCGAAGTTACACTTGCTACAACCCTCCCTGAGCCTCTGTCTCCGTGTGATAACCAGGGACTGCTTGCTGCCTTGCTATGCTTGTGGGTCTCCTTCAGGTCTCGGATGATCTCGCAGATGTGCAATTGCTGGCCTCACCAAGGTCAGTGTGAGGTGCGGGCCATAGCAGAATTTGGGCCTTCAACTCACACGTCTTTCACATGCCAAAGAGGAGCCTCTCCGGCACACTCCCAGCATCTCCATGACACTCCAGAAGTGTGAAGGGAATCAACTCTCCTGCTTTGCGTTATGGAGCAGATCCACCAGCAACCAGTGGTCAAAGTGCCCCGGCCGTCAGTGCTGGCTGGACAAGTAAACCCACTTGAATACCCTCTTTCCTTAAACCTTCAGACCAACTGCAGATGCTTCCTCAGCCTGACGAAGGGAATTTATATCCGAAAACTTGCAAAGAAGAATTTTTCCAACTATTTGAGTTGGTCTAATAAAAGATATCGGATTTACCCAAAGAACCTTGTCTGCCCGTGTCCTTAGACCAACACGGCTGCAACCTCCACCCCTGTCGCTTTCCCTCCAGGGACCCAGAGGGCAGGGCCTTCACCACTTCTCCATGGCATCATCAACCCAAGGAAGCCAGTTAATTAAGCCCCCTGATATCCCTGTGAAGTCAATCCCAGTTGCTGTCCCCAGGTGGGGAAGCTGCAGTCAAGTCAGCTAAAGCTTGCCTTGATTTTGGACCGCTGTTGGGAGAAGCCTTGAAGCCTGTGGCTCAGCGGTGCTGAGCTCCCAATCCCCACCCTCCTTGAGATAAGAATCCCAAGCAAATCCTTTTGCAAGCCAACAGCCGGAGGACCTGGCTCTGAAGATGGTGCGGGCACAGCGGGGAAGGGCCTCCCCCTGCTCGCACATGCCAAACCCAACAATACACTGGCGAGGCTGCTCTCAAGCACGCCAGGGGACATGGGTCCTGAGAGCTGTCATGATGAGCAGCCTCTGGAGGGGCTTTCTTGGCATGCTGCTGGGTCTGCTGAGTGTGAGATGGATGGGTGGTGCATGCTTGAGAGCAGCCTCCCCAGAAGCAGTGGGGATGCAACGTAAGCATCTGGGTGACGCAGAAGCTTGGCTGGAACGGAGAAGCAGCAGTACAGACCTGACATGGGGGGGGTCTTTGCAGAAATTTGCAGGGTTGTCAGCACAGCTAAACCAACGCAGCCCTAATGTATGCTCACAGTGCTGCTTGGAGACTTACAGAGGCTCCTGAGCTAGAAGTATCACACTCCCTACAACCACCGGCCAGAAAATGCTTCAAAAGCTGCAACCATAAGGCTCTTAGTAGTGGGCCCACTTTAGCTTCCCATTGGGCCACTGCAGAAGCAACCTGCTTTGGGCCACGTGATCAGACGAGCAATGGTCGCTATTGCCATGGCTCATAGGAAGCAGGACTGATCCTCGGTCCTTTCAAGCCATCTCCTCCAACCTCTGTTCTAGACACAGACATCCCACCCTTGGGCTGGAAGGACTCTCCAAGGTCATCTAGTCCAAGCCCCTGCACAGATGCAGGACACGCTGTTCCTGACCCAGCCCAGACAGATGCATTGTTTTTGGAAACCTCCAGGGAAGGAAATCCCACAACTTCCCCAGGGAAGTTGGTTCCACCATCCTGCTGCTCTTGGAGCTGAAGGAACATCTCCCTTAATGTGCTTCCTTGCTGGGCTGGATCATTCTGCGCAAGTTGCAACTTGAATCTCTTAAAACCTGGATTCTTTTTAATGGGAAGACGCAGCAGCAGCCGCCGGGTCCAGATGACGCTCATCTCACCCGGAGAATGAACTTTGGTAACTATGACCCACACCCGGGTCATAGTGCGGCCAGGAAAGAGCAACCCGTCTGTTACCGGTGTCCGACGTGTCATGCCCTTGTTGCAACTTGTCTTCTGCAGTTGCCTCAAGGCCTTCCTTCCTCCATTTGTCACAGGGGAAAGAGCCACATGTCCCACAGCCCGATGACACAGGAGAGCAGTCCTGACTCAGTCCAGAGTTGCAGAGCTGTCAAAAGCATCTCCCAGCTCGCCGGGGCCTGGCTGTTTGTTTTTGCACAGGGTCGCATTGTCCCTTCATGCATTTCTGCACTTGCCTTATGACAGGAATGTGCCAGGCTCTCTAGCAATGAGAAATCGAAGCGGGTCTAAACTCCAAGTTATTACTAGTCTCGCTCTGTTTGTTCAGGTGTAAATAAACACCACGGGTGATAAATCCGATCAAGGAAGTGCCTCGCCAGAGACAATTCCAGCTGGGTTAATGGAGCAACAGGGCCCTTTCCTGACTCAGACGGCACCATCTAAGTTCCATGTTATGATTTGCTGCTCAATCTAAAGGACTTCAAGAATTATCATCTTATGGTGATAACTCATAATGCATCTGAGAAAGGCCTTTGAACTTGCCGGGAGCAAGAAGTCCTGCACTTTGCCCCACAACAAGGCAGCACCAGTGGACGTGTGACCTTTGCAGTGAGAGGGGACCTTAACTCTCCTTGGTGCATTGCTCCTGGTCCAGGAGTGGTTCCCAGGGTTGTCAGTTCAGGCCTGCTCTGCTGGTGGGTTATTTTGCGATGGTGCAGCTGTACTGAGACCCATCAAACACCTTTCCCGTGGACCCCGCAAGCAGCTGCCAAGTGGTGGGAAGTGTGGATCATTTCCAACCTGAGCTGGCTTTAAAGCAGTGCCCAAGAGATGAGAAAAGGAGTAGGGCTGATGAGGGGCTGCAGGAAGCAGGGCCCCAACCCAAGACCTGCCCAGCCCAAGCTTCGCTTTCATGTGGAATAGCTAGGGAAATGCCCACGCTATGTGCCCACCAGGGCCTGCAGTGGAGCGTGGACATGCTTGG
The DNA here is from genome assembly GCF_000455745.1 of Alligator sinensis. Classification (NCBI taxonomy): domain Eukaryota; kingdom Metazoa; phylum Chordata; order Crocodylia; family Alligatoridae; genus Alligator; species Alligator sinensis. The sequence continues at coordinate 560,777 of NW_005842368.1, read as the reverse complement.
GTAGGTGGGCGAAGTCACCCAGGTTCCCGGGCAGTTGTGAAGCCTGAACGCTGCTCTGTCGTGTCAGGACTACGCCACCTGTTTGAGCCTCGCTGGGTCCCACGGCTCTCCACTGCCATCACATCTGAGGCTGCAGCGTGCCACAGATCACTAATTCCCAGCAGGTGAAAGGGCCCAGGGACGGGGGAGGGACTGACGGCATGGCCAGAGCCCTCCAGGCGGCTGAGAGCGACCTCCCAAAGCACCAAGGTGGGTTCAAAGCAGCTGAACCCGGGCCCTCTGGGAATCATTAACCCATGCGTCTGGCTGCCCTGCTTGTTCCTGGCTTTGCTGCGTGGCTGACTGCTCTGGCTCGGTGGCTTTGCCTTGCTGAAGTTGCAGCCTGCCAAAGCCCCCGTGAGCCTCAGGGGCATTCACAGCGGGGTTATCTCGCCACGCCAAATAACTGTCGTTCTAATTATATGTTGGCTTCAAAGTCTGAAAGACCCTCTGCTCAGAGATAAGCGGTGCGAGTCCGCACCGGAGCCTTGCTCCCTATCAGGCCTCGGCCACGCCTGTCGGTGCTCCCGCCAAGGTGCTGGGCTGGATGCCTGCCTCTGCACAGCAGGAGAGAGTGCAGGCGGGCTGGAAAGGAGGTGTTTGCATTGCAGTGGCACTGTGGGGTGAAGGGGATGGCATAGCTTCCATTCACAGCTCTGCCACTGAGGCCCCATACCATCTTGGCTGGCTCCCTTAAGCTTCCCATGCCCTATATACACTGAAGAGAAAAACCCAGCTCCGATTTCCCTCTGGCAACTCCAGAACAACTCCAGAACACTTCACAACAGCTGCACCCGCATCCTCCTGTTCAGAAAGCCCAGGCCCCAAGGCACTTGAAGAGAAGGAGAATCTCCACAAGCTGCTAGAGGTACAGGGCTTAGGACACACATGCATGCAGTTCTGCTTCCGTGCAGGAGAGGGCAGTAGTGCCCGTGCACACCGAGCCCGCTGTTCCTGGCTTTGCAGGGGATCCTGAAGCTTAACTCAATGCCTAGAGGTCTGCCGGGGAAAGAAGCCGCTGAAAGGGGCTGGCCTTTCATCTGCCTGCTAAGCAGTTGCATTGTGTGTGAAGGGGATTCACACCTCCGCCGTCTCCAGCTGAGCCACAGTTCACCTGTCCTGCCCATGCGTCAGCAGGAGGCCTTTGAAGGAGGGCTTTTGCTTTTCTAAGGCCCCAAGTGACACCCAGAGCAACACAGTGTGAAGTTCTTGGCCAGGCG
>NW_005842368.1:525910-559487 GCF_000455745.1 Alligator sinensis | reverse complement strand
ACCTCCTTCCTCTTGACAGCGAGAGCCAAGAGGCTGCTGGCTCCTAGGCTCCCAGGGCGTCTACCTACCTATCCAGCTCTGTACCAGGATGCAACGCGGAGCCTGCAGGTAGCCAGGCTGGGGGTTTCTACACCTGCTTCTCCACCAAGGGCCAAGAAAACTGCTGTTGTGCAGTAAAAGCTGCCCCCAGGACTGCTGTCACCCCCTGCTTAAGCCCCAGGGCACTGCTGGCTGTCCTAGAGATGCGTGATCGCTTCACGCTCCACCAAGGATGTGCTGATGATGCGAGTCCCTGCAGCCTGGCAATGCTTTGAGGGTTAGCCTGGGCAGGCCTGTCCCTGAGTGCCTGTGTGATGGGATGACAGTGCCATGCTCATGAGCATCCACCAGGTCCAATGACTCCAGGTCTAAAGCTGGTGGGAAAATCGGATATACAGCTGAGTCAGAGCCACGCGGCTGAGTCACCGCCCCGAGCAGGTCCTGCTGCTATTGACAAGCGCTTGCTGAACAACGAGGCACAGGTGGACGTGCTCGTGGACCCCCAAGGCTACAGGGCAAAAGAAATCCCAGCCTCTGCTATTGTACTGCTTAAAGAGCACCACGCTGGCTCCTAGTCCTGGAGCCGAAACAGTTCTGCCCTAATTTCGGCGATCGGTCGCACAACAGCAGGGACCTGGACTGATGACACAGGAGGTCCCTTCAACCCTGCGCTCTCCAAAAAGCAGGTCGACAGGAGCAGCGGGCAAGCAGCCCAAAGAGCCGGGGACAAGTGCTGCGCCTCACTTGGAGCCCGTAGGAAAGCAGAAAACCCAGAGCAAACACAAGGGAGTTTGATGCTGAGGGTCCTAACACCTGGAAACTGCTGCCGGCTGGACAGGGGAGGCACTGGCACGGAAGTGAATTTATACCTAGGGTGGTTGCATGTGTCAGTCCCAGGACTCGGAGGCCACATGGGGCGTGCACTCTCTCTAGCGCCTTGCATCTGAGTTTCCCTTCGCGTCTTGCGGTCACACCCCTCAGTTCATGTGAGAACAGATGTGCTTGCTGGGTCCCCGCTGCCCTGCAAGGCGGCAATGCCTCCAAAGACAATTTGTGGAAGTGCTGGTTCTCAGGGAAGAACTGTGCCCCGGGGAATCAGAGGCAGCTGGCTGCATCCTGTGCCTCGGCCTCTGGCAGGAGACTGTTTCCTCGGGAGCACAGCTCCTCGCCAGTCACTGCTGCATAGTCCTGAGACACCTGCACCATACCGCAGGCCCGTCTTTGCACTGGGCTGTGCAGCTTGCAGCGCCAGCGCTGACTACTAGAGCTAGTATTGTCTTCTCCCAGCAACAGAACTGATCGAATCGGCCACCTTAAAAGTGCCCCGTGGCTCGGCGTCACTTGTTATCTTCCCTAAACCAGTTTTGCCCTCATGTGAACGAGCCGGCTGCGGTCTCCTGCCAGGATCACACGGCTGTGTGCAAGAGCCTAGGCATGTCACGCTTCCAGCCTTGTCCTCTGCGTGCTGGATTCCTCCTGACACCCCTCGGGAATGAGAGGGAGCTGGGGAAAGGCAGGGAGTGTTTGAGAGTCGCCTCAGCTGGAATCCAAACAGGTCGAACGAGTCTGGGGCCTGCCAGCCCTGACAAGGGAAAGGTAAATATAGGGCAGAGCAGCTGCTCTGCACCAGATACGGGACCAGCAAGCGTGCACCTGAGCTGCAGCCACACGTGTGCACGCAACCCGGCATTTCAGGGCTCGCCGTGTCCGCGCACACGCGTTCCCCAGCCCGGCAGAGATGAAGAGTAGCACGCAGGAGGCTCGCTTCACCATGGGGCTGGGGTGGAAGAAGCTTTTCACCTCAACGCGGTCGAAAGCAGAGTCTGAGAGGCTCCAATGCAAATCCAGCCCCTCCGGGCTGTCAGGGTGCCAGTCACGGTGCAAAGGGGAAAAAGCCCCTGCCCCAAGATAGCCTCGCTATAACAGATCTGTTAGGGGCTAAGGGGCCTGTGCAAGATCAGGGCTTTCATTCAAGGCATGGTGCACACCCAGAGCAAGAGCCGGTTCCTGCCTTGAAGCACATACAACCGCGACAAGGCAGGGAAGGATCCCAACCCCCAAATTACACCTGGACAACTCAGCCACAGGGCGACTGAATGACATGCCCAAGGCTAGGTGGGAACCCAGCGGCAGAGTTAGCAGCTGTACCCACATCCTTCGAGGCCCAGGGCAGTGCCTCACCCATTTTTCCATGACCATCTGCCACTGATGGGGCTATAGCCTTGTGCACACTTCTCCTGTGCCTCGATTTCCTGGCATGCGGGATGACAAGAGTCGTCTCTCACCTGGGGGCTTCGCCCGCTGCCACGCGTAAAGGCCTTGGCGTGAGAGGCGCGGGGCAGAGCTGTTCTCCGCAGAGCTCAGGGCGACCTGTGAGAAGACAGCACGGGAGCGCGTGCCCCAGCGGGTGAGTGAGGAGAGCTTGCTCCCTGTGCCCAGACCGCGGGAGCCCCTTGGCAGTGCCTTTGAGCTGTTCCAGAGAAGAGCTGCCTGAAGTGTTTAACTCCAATGAGCTGTTTTAGACAGACGGAGGAAAACTCCCCCCCTGCCTCCGGCAGCCCAGGTCCAAGTCCCTCAGCAGCTCAGACCCCACGAGGCCTTGCTGTCTCTGCCCTGGTAGAGGAGTCCTGGGGGCAGACAGCAGCTGCCACTGCCAGCGTGCGTGCACCCTGTGCTCCCAAGTGCAGGACCGAGCTGCCGGCCAAGGATATGGGCGCGTCTCACATGCACCTTCCACCGGACAGGGACAAATGGCCTCTTTGCACTCAGGAGAGGTGGAGAAACTGCTATGGGGAAGCGGGGACCTGCTGCCTTGGAGGGAGCTGGACTGCGGATGCAAAAGAACTCAGATTCTGCTGGGAAAACACAGACATGTCACCAGGGGCTGGATCTCCCACCTGCCCTAAACCCCTCCTGGCAAAGCAGAGTCATGAGCCCTTACCCACCAATGCTCTCTCAACACCACCCAGCACAATCAACCCCCATTTGGGTCTTCTGCCCCCGCTACAAAGGACCAAAGCAAAGACGCCCATTTTGCAAACAGCCAGTGCTTGCTTTTGGAAGTGTCAGGCACATGGAAAGCCCTGACTATAAACTCCCCCGTTGTTAAAACTTTCAAAGACCGTTGTATGGAGACAGGGGCAAGCCTGCAGCCAGATCCCAGCCAGCGGCAGCGTGCATAGGTCCAGGCACTGCGCAGCCACGGAAAGTGGCTCAAACAGCCCCAGACAGGGGCAGCTCCGGGTATCACAGATGATGCAGGGGAGGAAATAAAAACAGAGGGCTTTACTGCAGTCCAAACAAGCTACTGCCCAGCCTCACAGAGGCAGCAGCATTTCATGCCAAAGATGCTGGAGACAGAAGAGTTTCACACGTGGGTTTAGGAAGCACTAAATGAGTGGGTAGACGAATGATACTCAAATCTCTTCCCCTGCCTCCCAAATGTCAAGGGGCCAGGAATGAAAGGGCAGGGAACAGAAAGCAGAGCGGCAGTTCGGGCAGGGGAAGGAGACTCGGAGTGGCACTAGGGGAGGGTGCCGGGTGGATCATGTGCCAAAAGGGTTGGAGTGGGTGACCCACGTGCAGCCCGAGGAGTGCGTGGGTCACACGCTTCCAGGGTGGGCTTCTCTTTCCTTTTTGGAGCCGGAGCCTGTCCCAGCCCCAGCCTCAGCGTCTCTAGGTTATCTGCCCTGGCAGCGCTGGGGATGGGTGGCACGGCCCTGCCCAGCAGGCAGCCTGGCTGGTGGTGCCAGCGAGAGATGTGCGGGCTGTGTGAACGCAGCCTGGACAGCCTGCTCACGGCCTCCTTCTCCAGGGCCCAGAAAAGACCCAGGTCTCTAAGGAGGATGTCCAGTCCCTGCTACAGCGGCAAGGGACTGGAGGGCAGCAAAGCCCTGTGACTTGTGAAGCACCAAATGTCCCTCTGCCAGCCCTGCTCCATGCACAAAAATGCCCCGTGCCCTTGTAGCTGTTCCCGCACCCCCTGACCCCTGTGTGGGGGGACAACTAGCTGCCTTCATCCCACCCACTCTGCCCCCAGGGACGAGCGGCAGTGTCTCTCCGGGCAGGCCGGACAAACAGGGCTAGCCTAGACCCAACCTCATCTGCTTATTTATAGCGCTCTCTCTGTATATCTATCTCCATAGCTTGGTCTCCCTCCAGCCTGGCAGATGGGTCCAGGTTTCAAGCTGCAGCTCACTCAAGGGGCTCCCACCCTACAGCTCCCAGCCACAGCTCCGGCAGCCAAGCCTGGCAACAGGAGTCCGAAAGGTTTCTTAGGGTAGGAACAGGCCTGAGAGTTGAGGCTGAAGTAGAAGAAACAGGCTGCACCCAAAACAGCTCCTTTCCAGCCACTCCTAAGGCTGTGGACAGATGTTGCTTTAACTCGGTTTAAAAAACCAGAGCGGGATTCGCCCCTTGGGAAACACATCGGGGCTTCTTTGGCTGCTCCTGTACGGGGGTAAATGAGCTAAATTGCTTCATGACTAGCTCCAACAGTTGTGCTCCCGGGACTGACACCTACTGCTTCCACCCTGGCCTGGCGTGTCCTGAGAGCACGGCCCAGGCTTTGCCCTTCTGGAGGTGTCAGCGGGAAGAAATGCAGGATTTGCCCCCTGGCCTCCAGCCCTAGTGCAGACAGGTCTCTGGTGCACCTGGAGGGCCAGGGCTGGCTTTATGTGCCAGCGCTGACCGGCAGGGGACGAGCCCGGACACTTGTGCTCAGTGGCCCTGCCTGCCCAGTCTTCCTCCCACTGCAGCGCAGTGCCTGGGACTCACCTGCTTGCTATTTGCCCCCAGTCGTAGCAGCAGATTCGGCAGCTCCTTCCGGCCTCCTGCAAGGTTGGCTCGAGGGCCATCGCTGCACTGCAGGCCTGCAGGGAGTCTGGGTTGCTTCCCCGTGCTGTGACTTGGGACGATGCTTGTGCTCCCGGCCTCGCAGTGCTCCCCACGACACCGCACCTTTCGCAGCCACTTGTGCCTGCACCCAGGACCTGCAAATGGCCCCGTTCTGGGCTGGGAACGGCTCCGCTTGGCACTGGTGCGAGGTGCTGGCTCCCAGGGAGAATGGGGTCTCAGCTTTAAATGGAAAATACCCCCTACTCAGAGCTGTCCCTTGCTGCCCACCCCCAAGCATCCCCCCAGTGAGCAAGACTCAGCCTTGGGGGGTCGGCTTTCTCATCTTGTCTGGAACTCCCTGCTCTGCCACCGACTCCCCGGGTGGCCAGGGGCAAGTCACTCCGGGTTCAAGTCTGTTCCCCCCACCAGGTGTGTAAAGCTCCTGGGGGTCACTCACTCCAAGCCAGGCGGTTCCCTTGCCCGTGCCAAGGGGTAGCACTTAAACACCTCCAGAGACAGCTCCATGGTTGCATGGGGGGCGCCTGGCTCTGCCTTCCTTCCAGGGGGCCGTCGTCACCTGTGCTAAGACCCATCCGAGTATTCAGATTCGACCTGCCCCGACGGCGTACCGCCTGTCCAGCTCGGCAGGGCTCTGGAGCTCAGCTGACTGCCGGGTGGGCAACGACATGCACCTACCAGACAGCTGAAGAAGAGCCCCCCTTTCATACATGGCCTAGTGGTTAGACCATTTGCCCAGGACATGGGAGACCCTCCCCCCCTGCATTGATACCGACTCACTGGGCAGCCCTGAGAGAGTCACGGGATCAGAAGCAGAGCAAAAGGGAGCCTGCCTCTGTAGCTCTGGGACCACGGTAGCCTGCTGCGGTAAAGGTTATTAATATACCCTCAAAAGATCCCAAGCAGAGGCTGTGCCCCTGCTATAGAGGACGGCAAAACCCCATCAGTCTGTACCAGTCTGACCGGGGGGGGGAAGTCCTTCCTGACCCCAAATATGACATCGGTCTGACCCTGAGCGGAGGGGTAAGACCCTCTAGACAGGGACTTACAGCTTTAAGTCCCAGCAAGACCATTGGCACAGCCGAGTCCCCAGCCTGGGCTGCAGCCAGCACCTCTGAGGAAGGCTTAAAAAACGAATAAAGCCCTGACACATGTAGCAGAAAGAAGAGGGGGCAGAATTCCCTCCCAACCCCAAGTTGCAACCAGAAAAACCCCATGCATGTGCCCCCCGGTTCCTGTCTGTGAAATGGGGTAACCCCCCTTTATCTGACTCCTTGACCTGTATTTTAGCCTCCCTGGGCAGGGACAGTTGCAGATGTGCAGCGCCTGGCGCAACAGGACCTTCCACTCACGCTCTAGGCACCGCTGAAACACCGGTGTGTAAAGAAGCGGTTTGAAATGAAGCCCGGGCGCGCTTTAGCCCCATGATGCTTGAGTGCCGGCCTCTTGCTCTCTGCCCCTGCCTGGTTTCCTGCCCTGAAGGCTCCCGCCCCCCAAGGGGCCCCCCCCCCTACACCCCCCAGCCACAGCTCCGGCAGCCGAGCCTGGCAACAGGAGTCCGAAAGGTTTCTTAGGGTAGGAACAGGCCTGAGAGTTGAGGCTGAAGTAGAAGAAACAGGCTGCACCCAAAACAGCTCCTTTCCAGCCACTCCTAAGGCTGTGGACAGATGTTGCTTTAACTCGGTTTAAAAAACCAGAGCGGGATTCGCCCCTTGGGAAACACATCGGGGCTTCTTTGGCTGCTCCTGTACGGGGGTAAATGAGCTAAATTGCTTCATGACTAGCTCCAACAGTTGTGCTCCCGGGACTGACACCTACTGCTTCCACCCTGGCCTGGCGTGTCCTGAGAGCACGGCCCAGGCTTTGCCCTTCTGGAGGTGTCAGCGGGAAGAAATGCAGGATTTGCCCCCTGGCCTCCAGCCCTAGTGCAGACAGGTCTCTGGTGCACCTGGAGGGCCAGGGCTGGCTTTATGTGCCAGCGCTGACCGGCAGGGGACGAGCCCGGACACTTGTGCTCAGTGGCCCTGCCTGCCCAGTCTTCCTCCCACTGCAGCGCAGTGCCTGGGACTCACCTGCTTGCTATTTGCCCCCAGTCGTAGCAGCAGATTCGGCAGCTCCTTCCGGCCTCCTGCAAGGTTGGCTCGAGGGCCATCGCTGCACTGCAGGCCTGCAGGGAGTCTGGGTTGCTTCCCCGTGCTGTGACTTGGGACGATGCTTGTGCTCCCGGCCTCGCAGTGCTCCCCACGACACCGCACCTTTCGCAGCCACTTGTGCCTGCACCCAGGACCTGCAAATGGCCCCGTTCTGGGCTGGGAACGGCTCCGCTTGGCACTGGTGCGAGGTGCTGGCTCCCAGGGAGAATGGGGTCTCAGCTTTAAATGGAAAATACCCCCTACTCAGAGCTGTCCCTTGCTGCCCACCCCCAAGCATCCCCCCAGTGAGCAAGACTCAGCCTTGGGGGGTCGGCTTTCTCATCTTGTCTGGAACTCCCTGCTCTGCCACCGACTCCCCGGGTGGCCAGGGGCAAGTCACTCCGGGTTCAAGTCTGTTCCCCCCACCAGGTGTGTAAAGCTCCTGGGGGTCACTCACTCCAAGCCAGGCGGTTCCCTTGCCCGTGCCAAGGGGTAGCACTTAAACACCTCCAGAGACAGCTCCATGGTTGCATGGGGGGCGCCTGGCTCTGCCTTCCTTCCAGGGGGCCGTCGTCACCTGTGCTAAGACCCATCCGAGTATTCAGATTCGACCTGCCCCGACGGCGTACCGCCTGTCCAGCTCGGCAGGGCTCTGGAGCTCAGCTGACTGCCGGGTGGGCAACGACATGCACCTACCAGACAGCTGAAGAAGAGCCCCCCTTTCATACATGGCCTAGTGGTTAGACCATTTGCCCAGGACATGGGAGACCCTCCCCCCCTGCATTGATACCGACTCACTGGGCAGCCCTGAGAGAGTCACGGGATCAGAAGCAGAGCAAAAGGGAGCCTGCCTCTGTAGCTCTGGGACCACGGTAGCCTGCTGCGGTAAAGGTTATTAATATACCCTCAAAAGATCCCAAGCAGAGGCTGTGCCCCTGCTATAGAGGACGGCAAAACCCCATCAGTCTGTACCAGTCTGACCGGGGGGGGGAAGTCCTTCCTGACCCCAAATATGACATCGGTCTGACCCTGAGCGGAGGGGTAAGACCCTCTAGACAGGGACTTACAGCTTTAAGTCCCAGCAAGACCATTGGCACAGCCGAGTCCCCAGCCTGGGCTGCAGCCAGCACCTCTGAGGAAGGCTTAAAAAACGAATAAAGCCCTGACACATGTAGCAGAAAGAAGAGGGGGCAGAATTCCCTCCCAACCCCAAGTTGCAACCAGAAAAACCCCATGCATGTGCCCCCCGGTTCCTGTCTGTGAAATGGGGTAACCCCCCTTTATCTGACTCCTTGACCTGTATTTTAGCCTCCCTGGGCAGGGACAGTTGCAGATGTGCAGCGCCTGGCGCAACAGGACCTTCCACTCACGCTCTAGGCACCGCTGAAACACCGGTGTGTAAAGAAGCGGTTTGAAATGAAGCCCGGGCGCGCTTTAGCCCCATGATGCTTGAGTGCCGGCCTCTTGCTCTCTGCCCCTGCCTGGTTTCCTGCCCTGCAGCCGCCCTCGAGCCGGCAAGGGCAGGGCTGGCGAGGCCGTGGGGGCCCTTGCCCTGAACGGCCCGGCTTTGTGTCCCGCTTGGGCAGGCCCCTCCGTGTGCGAGCACAGTCCCTCTTTGTTGGCGCGCTGCAGCGAGAGCAGTCAGCGCTCAGAGCCGGGGGGTGGAAATGAGGCCACAGACAATGCTCTCATTGATGCTGGGGGGGCTGAGAGGGCTGGGGGAAGGACGGTGCCATCGCTGACCCCAGGGGACCATTTAAACCCTGTCTATTGTGTGACAGGTCCCTCCAGATCCCGGCTCGCGGGGCGTCCGGCGGAGGGTGCTCTGTTCCCTTCACCTGCTGCAAGCGACACGTCGGCCGCCCGCAGGGACCCGCTAACGATCCCACAGAACAAGGACCTCGGACCCAAAGGCTTCCTTTTTGGAAAAATATATTTCAAGAGCGATGCCCCAGAGCAGCCTGACCCACGTAGGTCTCTCTGGCCCCACGCTCCAGGTAGGGTGTCGCGAGCAGTGTCCGACACTCCTCCCATCTCCTTCTCTTCCCTTCACACCTCTGGCCACACGGTCAGCACCAGGGCTGCTTCTCCTCCCTCCGAGCCCGGGGTCTGCTACCCGGGGTCCCCTCTTGGGTGGAAGGCAGGGCCAGCGTGGGCTGTGCTGGAGTAAGTGACGGAGACACTGAAGACCCAGGGAAACTTCCCAGCTCTCAGAGCCCAGGTGCCCGGGGGTGCCTCCATCCCTGGGGGCTCCCAGCAGAGGCTGGGCAGTGTCTGGGCTGCGGTAGGGACAGGGCAGCCTGCAGCTGGGCAGGGGACCAGCTTAGGGGAGCCTCCAGCCCTGAGATCCCACCAGCTCTCCCAACACCAACTAGTCTGCGCGTTCAATCCTCCTTGGCGTAGCAGTGCTAACCAAGAGCAAAGATTTGGAGTCCGGAGACCCGGACATACAAGGACAGGCTGGAAGAGCTGGGATTGTTTAGTCTAGAGACGAGAAGACTGAGGTGGGATTTGATAGCAGTCTTCAAATACCTGCAGGGCGGTTATAGGGAGGATGGAGATGGGCTCTTCTCTGTGGCTGGGCAACGGACCCAATCTGCAGCAGAAGAAGCTGAGGTTGGGGATTAGGAAGCGCTCCCTCGCGATGAGGCTGGAAGAGGCTGCCCAGTGAGGCTGTGGAGTCTGCCTCACGGGAAGGTCTGAAGAGCAGGTTAGACAGACGCTTGGCTGGGCTGGTTGATACAGGGCTGGTCCTGCCCTGAGCAAGGGGTTGGACGAGATGGGCTCCTGCCAGCCCTGCTTTTCTGTACTTCTGTAACAGCGAGACGAGAAGACAGTGACACATCAAGGGCCTGATCTCAAGCACATTCAAGCTGATGAGCATCGTTCCACTGACTCGGACTGGCCCTGGCGCAGACTCTGACAAAGGCAGGATTTGCAAAACGTCTTGCTCAACATGTTTCCTCGATCGAGCGCCAGAAAAGTCCCCGTCGGTCTTGCCCAGGCTTGCAGAGTCCTGCCATTGCACTGCTGACCCTTGCTGCGTGCTCCTGCGCCCGGCCCGGCTCAGGCAGTCGGTGTCTCGGAGCCCGTGGAGGGGAAAAAGGAAGCTGCCTGGGGCCCCCGCACGTGCTGCGTGTAGTGCCTGGGGTTTGCCCCAGCACCTCACTAAGATCAGATGTGTCTGTCCCTCCATCTTCTCTTTGCTCCACTGGTTACTGCAGTTCTGATGCAGCCTGGGGACGCCTCCTGCCACAGCCTGGCGCAGCTCTCATGGCGACTGGAGATGCTCATGCTGGTGCTGGCTGCTCAGGCGGAGCTCAAGGAGACGAGGTGCTCAGATCCCAGGGCAACGGGCATGGGATGCAATGGGCTTGGGCAGAGGTTTCATTTTTCAGAAGCAAACTCAGGGCTGGGGCAACCCAGGTTCCCCTGACCCAGCCTCACGGAGCAAGCACGAGCGCTGGCTATAGCATCCTGCCTCCCGTTTTGCTCTGTGAAGATATCCAGTCACCCTCTATACTGCACAGCTTACCACAAGTTAATAAATGATGGGATGGGCATGGAAAAGGCAGGAATTTTGGCATTATAAGCACACTGGGAGGATCGTTTTAAGTCAGTGGTTTTCAACCTTTTTTCATTTGCGGACCCCTAAAAAAATTCAAATGGAGGCACAGCCCCCTTTGAATTGGAAGGGCAGGCATTCACATACTTGTGATCGATCACAGTCATCTTCCGCGGGCCCCTTAGGCATAGTCTGCCGCCCCCCAGGGATCTGCGGACCATGGGTTGAAAACCGCTGGTCTAAGCCATGGTTGTAAGCAACCCTTCAACTTGCTGACTTTTGTTGCAGTCTTTTATTATCCCTCCAGAAGCACTTCTAATACAAAGCAGATGCATTCAGATTTCACAGCAACAACGGCATCTCACCCTGCTTCTGTCGGCAGCTGAGCTGATGGAGGGGAACTTCTTGCAGGCTTTCAGCTCCCAGGCCCAACACGATTTTCCCGTCCTCCTCCTGGCTGGGAGTCAGGACGCCACGGCTGCTGCTCCTTTCTTACAACGTGAACGCGGGCGCTGCTCTGGGGATTGCTTTCAGGACAGTTAAAATGGGGCAAAACTCCCCAGCTGCTTCTCTGCGACGGGCTTTTCTGAAGGCCAGCGTGGCTTCTACCCACCCTCACCCTGGCTGCGTGGTGGGAGAGGAGACAGCACCCACTCGGATGCTCTGGGCATGCAAAGCCAGCTAAGGGAGCCCCACTGAAGTCAGGGTAGGGGCGAGAAGACCCAGGCTGAGCATGAGCTCGAGCGGCACGAGGCTCTCACAACTGCGGCGGGAGATAGTAAGGTCCAGATCACAGCAGGACTGCTCACGCCCAGCGCCAGAGACAGAGAGACCCCCCAAAACACCGCTCTGCCCTGCTGTTTCCAACGCTGCCCTCGGGACCGGTGAACCCTCGTCGGGGCGAACGATGATGAGCACCATCATCCGTCTAGGGCTCCTAAGGCCTGCTCCTCACACCTGAGCCCCTGATGCTCCTGGCTGGGGAGGGTCCCTCTCCCCACACTCATTCACTCGCCTGCCTCACGTGTATCCCAGTTGATTTCGATCTGCTGCAGCCAGTGCTCGGCGCCGGCACCTCTCTGGCCTGGTCGGGGCAGGGGGACAACCCCGTCTGGCCCCCGCTGTGGCACAGCAGCTCTGAGAGGGCACGGGCCGTGTCCTAGCTGGTCTCAGGAGGCTGCTGGCAGCCGTCCATCACTCCCCTAAACTCCCTGTAATCCCTAATCCACCTCCTCCCCACCCCGCCGTCAGGTGGTGCTCCGCGGTCCAAGGCGTTTGCTATCAGCTCCTTCTCCGGCTGCCGCAGAGGCTCTGATGGAGCTGCCCATGCTGGGCCACATCCCCATCTGCAGGAGCTAATATGTCCCTGTGCCCCCAGGTATCGCTCCGGGGGTCGGGGCTGGAGCTGGGGGGGTGCTGGTGCCAGGCGAGGCTTCACGGCTTCCCTCCAGGAAGATCAGGACACTCAGCTTCGACGGTCACGCCGGGCTGGGGAGCGCTGCTCTGGCAGGACCCTTCCCCTGCAGCTGGAGCCCCCTGGGACGGGGGTGCTGCTTGTGGGCCCAGCTGGGCCGTGACCGTGGCACTTTGCTGTCTTGCAGGACGAGAGAAGGAAAAGCAAACCCCGTTAGCACCAGCAGTGATGGGAGCTGGGTCCCACGTGTGTCCGAGCATCTCCTGAGCCCACCTGGGAACAGACCACGGCTGGGGACGCTGAATCCCCCATGGCAGAAAGGGGTCCCAGGGCTCTGCCGTGTCCGTGGCCCTGCAGAGGAAATGCAGCCCCGACACCCCCACCCAGCTCCTCTCTGTGTGCACCCAGAGACCCCCCACCCTCTGGCTCCAGCGCCCCGCTCTCCCTGCTCCTCCCATGCCCATTGCTCTCGGCCTCCCTGAGCTGTGCAAGGAGGCTGGCGCAGCTGGGGCTTTCCCTTGGCTTGCAAGATGCTTCCCCTCCTGAGTCAGCACTTCTGGCAGGAGGTATTTCCAGGGCCACCACCATAACCTCAAGCTGGGCCGGGGAGGCGCTTGGCCGGCTCCAGGAGGGAGGGCCAGGAGTGTCAGTGCAGAGACCAGAAGGCAGGCAGCTTCAGGGGGAAGGACGGGGCCAGGGCAGCAAAGGCTTGATCCCAAACCCACGGGAGGTGCAGGGGCAACCCAGAGCAGGCTGGGGGCTGGAGGCAGGGCACGGCTCAGCCTTGGGAGGCCTCTCGGGGCCCAAGGGGACCTCACTGAGCTCGCACCTTGCACCCCTCTGCTCCCCAGCTGACTGACCCGAAAGTGCAGGCTCCCTCCTGCCTGCCCTGGCCCTGGGGGCTCTCCTGCCTGCCCCTCGCTGCCGCACCTGGCAGGCAGGGCTCGTCTTTCCTCTCCCGTCCTCTCCTCCCCTGGCCAGAATCAGGCCCCAGCAGGTGCAGGAGCCCCAGGCCAGAGTCAGAGTCCGGCTCTGCCCCTCCCAGGTGACCTTACCTGCGCCTCGGACGGAGCTGGGCTGGCGGCCGCTCAGAGGAGGTCGAAGCGCTTCTCTGGGAGAGGCGGGGGCTCGTCCTCTGGCTCCAGGGCAGTAGCGGGGGCAGCCGTCAGCACCAGGCAGCGCTCCCGGGGCTTCTTGCACACACGCGCGTACATGGCTTGCAGCTCCTTGCCTGTGACGTGCAAGGGCTCGCTGGCAGGGCCCTCTTCGCAAACGAGCTCCTGCACCTGCAGAGACGGTCCCTTGAGGCTGCGGCCGGGCTGGGGGGGCAAGAAGGCCTGCTCTAGCGTGCTGTTGCATTGCGATGCCCTTGCTGCTGGCTCCTCAGCCCCCTTGCTGGCCTGAGAGGAGAGACCCATAGCAGCCGCTGGACCTGGGTGAGCCCCTGCCGCCTCTCCTGCTCCGTGCAGCGCCCCCAGCCAGGAGCAAACGTCCTTCTCGGTGATGCTCTCATAGATCGGGCCATCTGCACCCTGGCTGGCATCCACGAGGGCTCCTGGCACATCCCTGGGAGCCCAGGGGAGCTCCTGGCACTGCGGAGACTCTGCGGCTACTGGGTTTGGCCTCCCTGCTGCTTGGGGTCCAGGTCTCTGGCCACTAAGAGCCACCATTTCGCATTCCCTCTCCGCTCGAGGGCTCGCAACCGGGGGCCTGCAATCTCCTGGCTGACGGCGGGCACTGGCAGCGAAGCCGTTGGTCTGCATCTTGGTGCGTGGTCCTGGGTCACCGGGCTGGGAGCCTCCTGCGGAGAGAAGAGCAGCATGACAGAGCAGGCAGAGCACTGAGCCACATGCGTCCTGCTGGGCCTGCTGCCATTGCAGCGGGGCAGTGGCATGAGCCGGGTACCAGCGGGCAAGCAATCTTTGCCTGCAACTTCCAGCCTGGGCTGGGCACCTCTGCGCCCAGATGCCCCAGGCACGAGCCCCTGAGAGCAGTCTCCTCTCAGCAACGTCTTGGCGAGCCCACGGCTCTCTGCATGTGCCCTGGGGTAGTCTAGTTTCCAGCCCGTTCTGGTGCCAAACACAGTCCTTTAGCTTATACCGCCCTCCCTACCCTCCCCTCTTTTCTCCCCTCCACCATACACAGACATCACCCAGGTGCCCTGGCTCTGCGGGATGCTTCCTGCCGGCCACCTCTTCCTCGGCCTCTTGCAGCACTGCTCGTGGTCACAGCTCGCTCCGGCTGCCGGTGTGATGTGGGTACAGGCTGCTCTGCCCTCCCAACATGCCAGCGAGGGCAAGGTTTTGATCCTGAGCTCTGCACACATGCAAAGGACATCAATGCAGCCTGGGGATGGGGAAGCTCCAGCGTAGCAAAGCCAGAGATGCTGAGAGTCGCCGCAACGAGGACACGAGTGCAGCCGAAAGCCTCTCTCCAAGCTGGGCTGTTTGTGGGGTTTGACAGGCCACGTGAACCAGAGCTCCCACTGCCACGGCGAGTCCCACGTTCCCCTCCTCGCTGTCTGCATCACGCACCGCTCAAGAGTCGAGCAGTGAACTGGTGCGGTGACGCTGGACCGCCCAGTGCTAAGCCTGTGTCTGAAGGAGAGCCCAGGGAAGGGCTATTTTTGCCCCAGCGCTGTTCCTTGGATGCTGTTTTGTGTGGTATGGAGGCCGCCTACCCTCCATGGGCCATGGTCAGCCTAGAGCTGATGGCTATTAGCACCTCCCTCTGGTCTGGCAGGACACTGGAAAGTGGAGGAGGGGGCACAGGACCCCCAGCCTGCAGCTTTCCGGGGAAGAGAAGCGTTCCCGCTGTCCCCTGCGGGCACCGAGGGGGGAAAGGGCACTGCTGGTTCTCCCCTACAGCAATGGGACAGAGCAAAGGGTGCCCCCGGCCAAGCTGCAGGCCCTCTGCAAAGTGCAGCCCTCGAGACAGGCTCTGGCAGAAGCTGCTCCCCGAAGACGGAGGATTTGATCCAGTGAGTCTCCTCCGATTTGCACCCAGGCCTTCACGGCACAGCGCTGCACGCTCCGCGTGGCACGGACAGGGAGCGGGGCTGGGGCGGGCGGCTGGAGACGCAGCAGGGCCGTTCTCCCTCGCCCGGGCAGAGCTGCTGGGAGGGTTGGTTCTGCTATAATGAGTTTCTGCCCTTGGTCAAATATTTACTGAAGAAGGGACTCTGCTCTCGCTGGGCCCGCTGCCGAGCGCGCGTGTTCGTGCAGCACGAGGGAGCCTCGGAAAGGAGCTTCACCGCGGACCCGGGCTGCAGAGAAACGCGCCTGATCCTGGGGCTGCGTTTCACACGACTCCCGAGTTCTCCGTCCTTCATGCAAACGCCCCGTGGAGGCTGGAAATAAGGAAGCCACGGGCTCCTCTGGACAAGGGCTGTGTTCGAATCCTGGTGCCTCCTCTCCTGGGCTTCGCAGGCTCAGGCCTCGAGCGCTGGGGCGCGGGGGGTCGCAGGCACGCAGGCCAAGGGGAGAGACGCGCTAAGGCAGGAGTCACCGGTGCTGCTATACCATGCATCTCATCCACGCGCATTCGTGCTGCAGCAGTGCCTGCAACCCACAGGGCTCGGGGCTGTGCGGACACCCTGCGCCACACGGTCCGTCCCCAGCTCGCACAGCCTGAGCCGAGCCAGCTTGGGGGGTCCGCACTGCTCTGGGGTCCGGCTTGCTTTTGCCTTGCCAAGTGCTTGCTGCCTGACATCCAAAATGGGTCTGCAACAGGGATCCTGATGGCAGCTGAAAAGGGGTTTGCCACTGCCCAGCTGGGGGTTCACTCCTCCCCTGGCAGCCCTGACCATTGCAGAGCACTGCGCGAGCGGCCAGGGCCGTGCAAGGTGTAACTAGGATGGTGGAGGGGTAAGCAAGGGCCTGCGGAGCTGGGGCCTCGCAGCCAAGGCAGTGCGGCTCGTGTCCCAACTGCACGCACGGTCTTTGCCAAGCAACACACACACCTGCACGCACGTGTGCATGCACACACACACTGAAAAGATACAACCTGTGCAGCGAGGCAGCCCTTCAAATTCCCCCCTCGCCCCCAGACCTGCTGCAGCGTCACTTGGGTACCAGCCCCTCACAGCGCCGTGAGCGGGAAGGATGGGCTGGTCACAGCCTGCCCTCCACAGCCCGGCCTTGGCCCCATGCTGCGCCCTGCCAAGCCGTGCCATGGGCAGGGTTACCAGAGGGTGCTGCCCTCCATCACATGGCCGGGGTCAGGATTCACTGGCTCCCGTTCAAAGCAAATACAGCCGGAGAGCGGCTAAAAATAACCGCGGCGAGACAGATCCAGCCACCGCCGTGCACGCACGGCTCAAGCAGCCTCGCAGAGAGGCCGAGAGCGAAGGTCTGACCCTTTCCCCTAGACGCGAGGCCTTCTCCGATTGCAGGGCCACCGGTCCCTTGTCAGAGCTGCTCCCCGCCTGCTGTGGGCACCTCCACCGCGGCCGCTCCTGCTTCTGTACTGGGAGCACCCTTGTTACAGCCCCGAGCTCACGAGCACACGCAGGGCCCCACTTCCCCGCCCGACCGGCACCAGCTACCTCCTGTCGTGGGCCCCAAATCCCCGCTGCCCCAAACATCATGGGGCCGTCACCCACCCAAAGAGTTTCTCCTCCTCTGAGATATCTTCTGCTCCATAAAGGGGCAGACGAAGGAGCCCGCGTCTGTGTAATGGCACAAGGCAGGAGGCCCGGTCTAGCTTGGCCAAAAGCTCAGCTGCTGGCAAGAAGGAGCCGCTGTCCCTCTCGCTGCCGGCAGATCGGAGCAGTCAGCGCAACGCAGGCTGCAGCACTTGTCCTTGTGGCCGTCGGCTCAGGGCGGTGCCTAGAGAAGACCCCATGTCCAGAAAAGCTCTAAGTCCCCTCCGTGGTGGCTGCAACCTGCGGCAGGAGGAAAGAAACCAGCCCCAACAACCCTGCCTCTCGGACCCTCCGTTCAGCTCTGCCCTGGCGCTGGCAGCCGGGAGCCTGGGAAGCTGAAGGCCTGTGCTAGAGGCTGTCTGGAGGACGGGGCTCCAAGCCTTGTCACTTCCAGGACCTTGGCGGCTACACCTCCAATGGATGTGACAGCGGGGTGCCCCGCTGCGTAACCCCGGCCTGTGCCCTCCCTGCTGCACGGTGTGCGCAGGAGCCAGGACGTCACCCGCCTGCCGTGCCCCGCTCTAACCCTGACATCCAGCTCCCCGGGAAAGCGACCGAGGGAAAGTGGCTGGCGGGCTGCGGAAAGCGCCTGCACGAGCCAGGCATGTCCCTGTGCCAGCCCCACCTGCGTTGGAGGGCGCGGGGGGCCGGCTCATCTTGCACTCCCTCCTTGGCCTGCCTCCTTGACTCAGGCTGTCCCCGACTGGGGCTGTGGAGCCATCACGCCACGCCGCTGGCACCTGAGTCCAGTACGTGCGCTTGCCAGGAGGAGGGAGCTGACTCCTGCCCACCTGCCCCAGGGTTTCTGTGGCTGCAGAACATGCGCATCGCAGGCGAAGGCAGGGTGAGCCCTCTCCCCTGAAAGAGAAGCCCCCGGGGCACCCCATTTTCCGTGGCCTGACTCAGCCCGTCCATACACCCTGGCTCCGCTGGGCTGCTTTGGGTTTCTCTCCCCACTCGGTTTAGATCCTGCCGTGCCACGCGGGGGGTAGGCAGGCAGCAGCTTCGGCGCAGCAAGCAGTCAGGAGGAGCTTCGCCAGGCTCCCTGCTAGCTAGCTCTCCAAACAACCTGACATCTTCTCAGCGAGGAAACCACGATGATTCATCAGGAACGGAGGCGGCCAGGGTGCCCAGCCTGGCGTGTGGGATGTGCAGTCCTCTCACATCACGTCCGCACCCGGGCGAGAGACCCAGGGAGCAGGGGCAGGAAGCCACAGTCTCCCTTCTCCTCCCTGCCCCAAGCCTGCGCCTCCCCAGGCCTCCACCCCACGGCTGCGGTCCCGCGGGCTGTTGCTTCCCCACGTATCGACATTAGGAGATTGCCAACTAAATGGCTTTTCCTCAGACAACCCCTCTTGGCCCAAATGGAGCCTGTTGTCACACGGACTCTGGTTTCTCTGGGTCTCCTGCTCTGGGAAGAAAAAGCCACCGTCAAGGCAAAATCCACCTTTTCAGCTGGATTTTAAAGCGCCCCGAGTTCTGGCTCAGTGTGACACTTGTTGCTCAAGCGTGAGGTTGTTCATGCCAACAACCAGGGCTGAATTCACAGCACATGTCTCGACTGATCCGACCCTACACGGCCACTCGCTTTTCACCACCCGTCTCCCACCCGCTTCTTGGATTTCCCAAATGTTGAGATCGAAACTTATTGGCCTGATTCAGGATAGGAAAAATCAGAAATGGCCAAAGCCTGGCAGGGCAAGAAAGCTTTCGCAGTCCAGCTCCCAATGCATCCTTGACCTCAGCTTGCTCAGCCGAGGCTGCGGAGCACGAGCTGGCAGTTGTCATGGGCTGGTGGTCCTACAGCACTGGTTCTGCCTGTCTTGCTCCTGAAAATCCTAGACTACGGAAACAGCTCCCTAGCACCACTCTCCCCCCCCAGCCACAGCTGCAGTTGTCACTGGGACACCGTGGGATAACAGCTAGGATGGGGCATAATGGTTGCAAATGGACTCCGAAGCGGTTCCAAGCCAGGAGTACTACGTGTGAAACTGTACATTGCACTGGACCACGCTAAGGGCACTTAAAATGCGAGCGTCAGCCCATTCAAGCTCATTAGCTCATGCTAAGCGCCTTCGGAGCATCTCAGAGTTACACCAGTTCAGGCAAGGGTTAACTCTGGGCTGTGCTACCCAGCTCATGTTAGGGTCACTTCAGTCAGCTCCACCGAGATAAAGGGAATGATTTGTGGTCCTCCAGCTTCCCAGGATGCACTGCTCCCAGTGCACCCCTTCCGCCCAGCAGGGCTAGAGGGCAGGTGCCCTGGCTCCAAGCCACGCCCCTGCTCGCCAGCCCTCTAGTGGCAAGTCAGAGCAGTGCAGGCGAGAAACGGTATTAAGCCTTCCCCTTCCCGTTCCCGTTCCCGGGTCGAGCGTGGGCTGAGGGTAACGTGGAGCCGCACCCTAGGAGCCCCACCGTCTCCCGTGGAAACTCTTTGGGAGTTTTGCTTTGTGAAGTGTCAGAGGACTCGGCCTTCTGCAAAGCAAGTCTGGGGAGCCAGATGGGAGGCACCTTCAAAGATGATTCAATTTTTGGAAACCGTGGCACACCCACCTACGGAGAGCCAGTGCCGGGCACAGGGTGCAGGACAGCCACAGCTAGGCCTGGTGCTGGGAACCTCGGCCTCTCTTCACCCCACACCCTGCCAGTGTAAAACCACGCCTGATATCTGTAATAACACAGCAGAGGGGAATTAAAGCATCGTTCCTGGCAACGGCATAGAGGGGACACTTCTTTCCTACCGCCGTTGAGGCTAGACTGCAAGCAGGTGTTGCATGTTTCTGATTTCGCACTCCTGGGCACTATGCGCGTGTGCCTCAAGCCGTCCCTCCCTGCCCGTACAGACCGCGGGGAAGGGGTATGGCAGGAGGACAAGTGACAGGAAGCACCACGTACGGCTCCGACTCCTCCCAAAAAGGCTTGAGTCTGTTTTTCTAAAGGGAAAAAAAGGAACTACCCTAGTGCCATGTGCGCTGCTGTCTGGTGGACACAAACAGGTCTGCTTTACCACGTGTCCAAGTCCCTAGACTGCCGGCGGTTCACGGCGTCTCCTTTCCCGCGGTAGGGGTCTGTGCTTGGGCAGCAGGAGGACGTGCAGAGCGGTGTGTGCCGGTGTGTGCGAGACCGTCCAGGCGGGCCCTGCTCTGCAGCCCGGCACAGTCTGATGCTTTGCTCCGTTTCATCGGTCCCTTCACCATCGTCCTGAAACTTCAGCCCTGGTTTCCGCCTGCTGCTCGCTACAGCCCTTCTGCTCCCTTCTGCCCTCCCCTTTCCCTGGACCCAGGTACTGACAGACTTTCTTCTGCCGCGTCTACCTCCTTAGTCGAGGTTTTTACTCTTCACGGGCAGCCGCTTCCTCTCAGAGACGCTGGCCTGGTGTCTGGGCAGACTCCGCAGCCAGACCTGAACCCCTCCTCCTGCGAGCTGCAGCCCTGGCCCCGCGGGCAGCGCGCTAGCCCGCAGTCCAGTTCCTCAGGCAGCGGCTGCAAGCGGCTCTAGCTCCCCGCTAACGAGCAAACCAGCTTCCTTATTATTTCCACGTGCGCAGGCAGTTCCTCCTTTCAACGTGTGCATCGAGTGCTCAGCAGTTTTCTCTCCAAGTTGACAAGAGGTCGATACCAAGACAACAGCGGACAATGCTGGAGAGAGAGCGGCAAGGCTTCGCTTCCTTTGCGGTGGCTGCTTTGCTCCTCGAGAGGTTGGAGTCGGAGCCAGGGGCCTGGGTACCAACCGCAGGCTACAAGCAACCCCACGGTGACACAGGGAGCACCGGTCTCAGATGGCCAGGACGCTGCGGTCAGCCCTTGCACCTCCTTGGAGGTCTCCTCTCCCAGCAGTGGCTGGGTCTGCTGCTGCTGAGCTGGCGAGATCCCAACCCGGGACAGGGATGGGGATGAACAGCAAGAAGCAGCTCAAAGCAAGCACAGGCCGGTCTGTCTGGAGCCTGCCTCCCATCTGGCCTCAGGTGTTAGCCAGCTGCCACGTGACCTTCCTCGGGAACTCACGTGTAAAGTCCTAAACCCACTGCAGCTCAGGTGCGTGCCCGAGCCCCCTAGGCTGCCTGCTCTGCCCATGCTGAAGCCTCAGATCCATGATCTGCCCCCCCGTGCTTCTGGCTCAACCCCACCCTGAGCAACTCGAGAGGCAGGACCAGAGCCGAGACCCGGCGGGTCCCAGGCAACCAGCCTGCGCTGCCATCCTGGCGTCTGGAGCTAACCCCTTGCAGGGCATCTGGCTTGGGGATGTCCCTGCTCAGCTCTCAGCGAGCTCGGAGCCCCTCTTTGCTCGCTATCTTCCCAGCACACTGCCAACACGTCTATCCGGGCCGCCCAGGTCAGAGCACTGACCCAATGTCAAGCCATCTATTAGCTCCCAAGTGGGAGCCTCGCGGCCCTGGAGGTTGTCACATGCAGCAGCCAGCACCTGCCTGCCTTTGGCATTAATGGTTTTCCAGGGACGCAAGAGGGTCACGGGCTCGTGTCCGCTCGTGACAGGCGAAACGGGGTCTGGCTCTCACTTCTGGGCTGTACATTGCACGGGCTGCTCCGCAGAGCGCTCAGGAAGGCAGGTCGGGGCTGTGCAGATGCTAAAACACGACGGCATCTTCTGCACGGATGCTAAAACCTGACAGCGTTTCCCAGCCAAGGCAGGCACTTGCCCTGGGACAGCGTCCCCCGATCCTGCCTCTCCCAGGTGCCTCCACCCAGCCGTGGCTGCGCTTCCCCGGCACTGCAGGCTGGGGCTGGGAAGCACTTTGGGCCGAGACGCTCCTGACCTGCGCGGGCTGCTGGCAGCGGGAGGGAGGGCCGTACTCGCCGCACCTGCACATACTGGCCCCCATTGTGTGTCTACTGGGTTTGGAGGCCGGCAGCCAACGCGCTCTCCTCGCCTCAGTGCGTGGCGGGAAATCCAGCGGGGAATGCAGGCATGTTGCACACACGCGTGCACACACACACACATGTGCATGCTTGCACACACTCACTCCAGGCTCCGAAGGACAACGAGAGCACTCTCAGCTGTGGGCAGGCGTGCTGAGAGAAGGAAGTGGGGACCAGGATACTGCCAGCATCCCTGCACCAGCCCGCGCTGGGGGAGCAGAGCGTGCAGCAGGGACTGCTTGGCCCAGGAGTTTCCATGCTGCTCCTGGCACTGTCTCTGCTCGGGGAGATCCTGTGTGCACCGTCACGTGCTCAGCACCAAGGCCCGTGCCAGCACAAGTTGCTGCTGGGCTCTCCACTGTGCTCTTGGGGCCCTGACCCCGTTCCCCTGAAATCAGCCAGGATTTGGCCACTGGCTCTGAACAGAAGCCACGCAGGGCCCACGTGGCAGCCAGCGGTCAGGACAGGGCATCCTCTAGTGAAATGGAGCCTTTCACAGCTCTGAGCCCTGGGAAACCCAGAGCCAGCATGGGGTTAATTAGACACTGATCCCTATTCTCTCTGCACGCCAGAGAGCGAGGATCCCCCACGGCTGGAAAGCCAGTGGGGAAGGGGAAACGCCACCCCCAGGCCAGAGCCCGTGGCACGAATCCCTGCAGCTTAACCCGCAGATGCAGCGTGCCCCCCACCTCCATCTGGCATAGCCTGAGCCCTGTTAAATGAACTCCAATCGCCTTACGTGGGTGCCGCAGAGACAAAGACCTGCCAGCTCCCCCCAGAGAACTAGCATGCCACCAAGCTGGGTCTGTGCCAGCCACCCAGCTGCACCGAGCCCTGGGTCCTGCTCAGCCAGAGCAACACACTGACAAGAGTGACCGTGTCCACTAGATCCCAAATCCACCGCCCCTGAGAGCTCCAGCTTCACCATGCTGTGCCACGAGGACACGACTTGCACCCTCCTGCCCCTGCGGCTTTGGCCCGAAGCAAAGAAGAGCCCCCGTTTGCCCCCAGGTCAGCTCAGGGGAGGGAGCCTTCTGGGGTCGTGCATCCACACAGCACCAAGCACAGCAGGGCCCGATCTCGACGGGCAGCTGGAAAGCAAGCACTCAGGACCCCTGGCATGCCCTGGCTCCTGGCAGTCCCTGCATCCCACTCCCCTGGCAGGAGCAGTATAAATACGGAGGTACGTGGAGCCTGGTTCTAGGGTAGTAAACCGAAGCCTCGAGGTTGCAACAGTGCAGCGGTGAATGAAGATGCAAGGGGCAATGGGGTGAAACCCCGGCAAAGCATCTGATTTTGCCCGTATCAGACTGACAGACTGTCTCCCATGGAGCTGGTGGGAATCTTTCGATTGGGTCTTTTGGCACTGCTGCAACTGCACGGGCTGCACGGGTACCAGGGGGATGGCACACGTGCCGGGCTGGTTCTGGGGAGGTGGATTGGCTCTTACAAGCCCTCCTCTCCCTCTGCTGTACATCTGGTCCTGCGCTGGGGGGGCGTGAGGAGCAGACAGCGCTGCTCAAAGCTCTCCAGTTAGATCCCAATGGGAAGCAATTGTTTCGGCAACAGGAAAGCGAGTGTTTGTCCTGGCCGTGGCCCACCAGAGGAGATGGGAACCCCCTCCCGCCCTGCGGAGGGGGACGTGCCTCTCTCGGTGGAGCTGGCAATACCGAAATGAACACCGGGATAGCTGACGGCAGCCTGTTTCTGCCCCCTCTCCTCGGCTCGGCTCGGCTCGGGCAGCTTCCCTCGACTGCCTCTGGGCCAGGAAGAGGAAGCCTTTGCCACTGCACGGAGGCCGGGCGCCCGGCTGCAGGGTGATGCAAATGGCCTGTACGCAAGCCCCGCTTTGCTGCCAGCCTGGCCCTTCTTTGGGGTCGAGCAAATGCTCCTTCATTTTGCATCCCTGGGACAGCTGGGGAGAAACGGGGCACATCCACACCACGTCAGTGAGCCTGGGTACCAGGTGCCTTGCAGCCAGTAGCACCGGGCAGGTTGTGCCACCTATCTCCTGCAGCCGGTAGGTGAGACAGGCTCCTCCAAGCATGGACAAACCCACCCCTGCTTCGCTTGGCGAAGTGAGTGCCAGCCCTGGTACAGCAGGGAGACAGCAACAAAAGGCAGAAACCTTAGCTGGAGGTGGTGCAGGTGTGAGCTGGTGAAGCCCCGCACCCTCCTGGTGTAAGCACAGGCAATCGGCAGCACTAGAAGGGGACAAGCATGCAGGCATCGTGCCAGTCCCGCTCTGCCCACCGTGCCCTGAACCCGCACCCGAGACCACAGCCTTGTCTACCCCGGGTCCGAGCCGGCAGGTGCAGCGAGCAGGCCCTGCACGTGCGAGGCAGAGCTGCCTGTCCCGTGATGCCACGGGTTCTGGTCCTACCTGCTGGTGCCACTGCTGCAGCTTGCCACGGCTTCCCTCCAAGGCACCTGTTGGACGGCAGCTTCTTCTGCAGAGAGAAACCGTGCTGTGACACTCGCCTACGGCCGCTCGCTCTCACTGGGCCTCACACACGGGCCTCTGTGCTGGGCTCTGAAGCTCTCTGTAGTGGAGTGGGGTCTGGCATAGACTTTTTTAGGGGCAGACCCTCTGAGGAGGGCAGGGGGTGGGTGTACAGGTATGGAGACAGGTGCACAGGCACGCCAGTATGCCGTGCAAACTGTGTAATGGGATTTTGGTGTGCTTTGATCTGTCAAGTGAACCACGGGGGCTGCTTGGCAGTGTTGGAGGTGGAGTTATCTATCTATCTATCTATCTATCTATCTCAGCGATGGAGGTGGAGTTATCTATCTATCTAGATAGATAGATAGATAGATAGATAGAGATAGAGATAAAAGTATTTTTGCAAAAAAAGTAGTGATGGGGACACGGTCACTACCCACTGCCGTGAGCCAGCTGGGGCGGGCAGCCAAGGCTGCAGAGGTTCACTCTCGGGGCCTCGCCCTGTGTATAATCCGGAGCCCCTGTCCCCACCGCCCCGTACAGCCACGGCTCTCCGGTGGCAGGCGTGGTCCCCAGATGGGTCGCACATGTCCTGCCTCTCCCGAAATGCAGCCGAGCCCCCCTCAGCGTGGGACAGGAGCTAGCGCATGCCTGCAGAGGCAGCTCTGCTCCCTGGGCTGAGCACCTGTACAGGATGGGGAAGACTTTCTAACCCAGCCAGGTCACACCCGCTTCTGGGAGCGATCCTGCGACCAAGGCTCGTGGGCACCAGCTGGCCGGGAAACAGCCTTGCCACCCGGATGCAGCACCTGCCGCGTCCCTGGCCTCGATGACTGCAGCTGCCTGCCACAGGCCTGCGCCTCCAGGTCTCCTTTACTGCAAGGGGCCGGAGGTCCAGGGTACAACCCTAGCCAAGGCCAGGATGACTTTATGTGCGTGTTGCCTTGGGCGCGTCGCAGGGCCAGGCAAGGAGGCTGCATAACCTGGTCAAGGGATGGATGCAGAGCACTAGGAGGCATGGGCTAGCCCTGGGCATGGCTCGGGGAAAATTCAGCATCCCCCGCGCCCCTGGTTGGGGAGATCAGACAGCCTAGCCCTGATCAGAGCACCGGGGCTACCTAGGCCTGAGCGGGGCAGGCAGGTGGAGGATACATAGGTGCCTGCTGCCACCGGCAGGCAGGAGATATTATAGCACTGTCTCTCCCAGGCTGAGCGAGCCCTGGCCCACGACTGCAGCCGGCCAGAGACTCCTCGGGGGTCATCCAGGCCCACGCCCTGCCCCGGCTGCACTGACCCCCCCAGCCCCGACAGCCTCTGCGTGGGACCCCAGCGAGAGACTGAGCCACGTCCCTGCACAGCTGCTTCCACGGTCCAGCTGCTCTTACATTTGGGAGGGTAATTGCCAAGCAATTATGTCCTGATGGCTTATAATTCTCCCCTGGCAGGTCCTGAGCTCAGCGGGGGAGAGAGAGGCGTCCTCCAGGCCCAAGGTGGCCCTTCATCTCCTGCATCTTTCAGACCTTTCCCTGCACTGGGGACTTTCCACCTGACAGCTCCTGTTTAGAGTCTGGGATGCTCTCGCCCACGGGGCAAATGAAGGATGAGCCCTGAATTGCCAGTCCAGCAGCCCCCAAAGCCCTGGAGAAGGAGCTGAACCCCTGCCCCGGAGAGGAGGGTTGGAGCTGCCATTGCAATAGCACAGGGGTTTGCATAGACCCAAATCCCAGGTTGCACAGGGGAGAGCTGCGACCCTGCATCGCAAGCCGAGGAAGGGCGTGAGGCTGAACCCCTGCGGGGCTGCCCTCGGAGGGACCAGGCGGGAGCGATGCCAGCGAAGGAGCAGGGGCAGCGTTTCGGCGCGATGGAGGCACCACACCGCGAGCAGGAAAGCAACGGGGAAGGCCTGAGCAATGCAAGCCCCTCCGACCGCTACCCCCTCAGCAATGTGGAGGGAACCCCCCCTCCCCAGGTGCACCCAGAGCCGGGGGACTCACCATGCTGATGAGCGTGGAGGACTCAATCCTCATCTTGACAGACTGCGTGGAAAAATGGCGATTTTTCCTGGAAAGAAGAGAAAGACCCCAAGTTGACTTGCTGTCCTGCGCCAGGGACCACTCCGACCCCAAGCCCAGCAGAGCAGCAGGGAGCCAGTGGTCCTGCCTGAATGGAAAGGGTGGAGAGCTTGGGGTTTCGGGATCACGCTCGGCTCAAGCCCTGAGGCATCACCTGTCCTTTTTAGGGGAACTTTTTCCTCCATGGGGCCCATGAGTTTCACACACCCCTGCCCCCCCGCTGATATGGTCTGTCTGAGCCGGTTGGGCAGACAGGGGTCGGTCTGGATGTGACCTCTGGGGCTCCTTCCAGCCCCACGGCGCTAGGACTCTCTGACTCGATGAAATGCAGCTGCTTCTGGTGCAAAATGTGCAGCCATTTCAAGGTACCTGGCAGCATGATGCTGTTCAGGCTGGGCAGGCAGTGATGGCGGTCAGGTAGAAGAGGGGCCCTGGAGCCAGCGCTAGCACTCTGGACCCTGCACAAGGCTCCTGTGGACTTCCATCGGGCACCGGTGCCCACTTGGGTGGATACAGCAGGTCAAACCAGACCAGGATCTGCCCACCCTGCCTGCCTCTTGCACAGCCCTCCAGCTCAGAGCAAGGAGGGGCAGCTCGCCAGCTGTGCACACAACGTCCGGCATGATGCTGGCAGCCCGAGAGGCCGCAAGTCGCTTGAAGCCTGGGGACCCGGCCTCTCTTCTGCCCTCCTGGACACGTGGCCAAGCACACAAAGGGGCTTTCACGTGGATTTGTGTGGCCTCCCGTGGCCAGTCAAGGCACATCTCCAAGGGAGAGCTCGCCCCTCTGCTAGTTTGGAGCCCACTGGGCTGATCAGAAAGCCCGACTGCATCTTGGCTGCCCTCCCGGGAGAGCCGTGTCCCTGGCAGAGGGTCCCCTCACCCCTTTTTCTTCCCCTTCGCCCTGCTGCCAGCTCTGTGGGCTCCCTGCTAGGGCCCGGATGCTGAGGTCGGCGTTGGCGAATGCAAGTCGCTCCTTCCTGCGTGCTCACTCCTACGCTGGCACCGTCTCGGCGGACAGACGCAGGTGCTCCAGGCATCTCTGCAGCCCAGGTCTGGAGGGGGCTCATTGCAGGGGAAAATCCTGCCTCCTTCCCCCACCCGTCTCCCTTGGTCCGTACCTCCTCTGACCACACGGCCTTGCCCACACCGGGTCGGGGCTGCTCTTTGGCTGGATCAAGCTAGACCCCGAAGCGGGTCTGGCCTCTGGTTAAATCAGCTCAGCTTCGAGCGGCTGGTAGTCACAGCCGGCTCGCTCGCTCTCAGGCAGGTTCGAGCAGGGTTGAGAGCTTCTGCACAGCTCTTCGCATCGCTAGTTCACAAACACCCCGTTCATTAACATGGTGCGGGTCTGTTCGTAGCCCCAAGATGGGAGCAATCTGCCCCGGTGCAGTGCGTCCGCACGCAGGGTTTACACTGACCAAACTAGACCCGCGTGGTTACAGCAGTGCCGGCACCTCCGCAGGGCTGCCCAGCCCCGTCCAGCAGTAATGCATTCGCAGGAAGGTTTCAGGGGCACGTACCTCTTAAAGGGCAAGCAGAGAAGGAGCAGCAGAATCGCGAGCAGGGCGGGGGCGACGGAGCCTAGCCCCCATTGCAGCTGGCCGCATGCCACCGGGACTGCCGGAGACTCGGGTCTCTCTGCCACGGAGGGCGCCATGGAGCCACGGGCCTGGATGGAAGGAGAAGACAGCTGAAAACCAGCAACCGGCACCCACCAAACAGAGGCACAAAGCCAGGAGAAGCTCCTTGGCTGCCACGAGCGTGCAGAAGGGGTGTGCACGTGGCTGGGTGTCTGTATAGAGACGGGGTGCGTGTGGACAGCTTTGGGGGCGATGGGGCTTGGGCAGCCTTTTCCAGGAGTCACAAGCTTCCTCTTGGAGGGTTCCCTGGTTTGCAAGGGACGTTGCACACAAGCCCACCCCTGTATCGGGGCCAACAGACCACGAGAAGGTGCTCGGACCCTCCTGGGATGCCTCGAGAAATGTTGCAAAGGGTCGTTTATCAGTGCCCTGCCGGAAATGCCAGCGGCAGAGCCAGTGCGAGCGACCAGCATGAGGGCCAAGGATGCGCTCTGTCTTCCAGCAGCTGCTCCCCAAATCCTCACTCCTTCCGGGCGCTTTGCACCGCTCTGGACCCAGGTCCCACCGGGGGGGGTTTGCAGCTGCCCAATGCATGGCAGTGCTTCCAGGCAGGATATTTCCCACTGCTGGGGGCCACAGCACCTGCTGCTGCACCTGCACCAAGCCCCTGCCTGCTGCTTCTCCGCTGCCCTCCCGGCCACCGAGGTCCCATCCCAGCAGGGAGCAGCTCCCTCCCCAGCGCTGGCCGTACAGCCGCTGCAGGGTGAGGAGGTCTGGAGTGTGGAGCAGCAGCAGGAGGGACCCAGACCTGCAAGGGATGGGCAGGAATTGGGGAAGGAGTCAGAGGCAAGGAGGGCACGAGGCAGCCAGGCTGGCAGAGCAGGTTCTCCTCCTGGCTCGGCCCCAAACTCGCCCTTTCCCCGCATCGGCCAAGCCCCTGCCTCTTTGGGCCTCTGCTCCCCACCTGCGTGAAGACCCCTCCCACCCACCGGAGGCTGGAGGGAGGCTTAGCCAGAGCTGGAAGGACATCGAGGCCCCTTGCACCAGCACCGCTTGCTCTTTGCAGCGGCACATGCTCCGTGTGCCGGGAACAGCTCCCCACCCACGGTCCCTCCTCCGCTGGGAAGAAATTTCTCAGAGCATACCTCTGCCGTGACAGCAGCGCCGCACCCCGCTCTGCATGCGCTCTGTCTTGGGCCTGGCTATTTGCTTTCCCCAGGGCAGCCCTTCCCTGGCAGGGCCCCGCCACCTCTGCCCTGGCACCCCTCCTCGTCAAGGAAGCAAGCCGGGGTCTGGCACCCTTCCCAGGCCAGACTTCCCCTTGTAGGTAGTGGGTTTAAACTAGCAAAAGGAAGTTTTTCCACCCAGCAAGTTATTCAGGTGTGAAACTCGCTGCCACAGGAGTTTAAGTAGATTCACAAAGCACCTGGACACGTGGAAAGGGGTATCCGTCACTATTGAGCACGGGAGTGAGGGGCACGGGCTCTGCATCCTGGACCTTCAATGCTGCAGGCTGCAAGTGGGAGAGGAACAGGGAGAAAACCCTGCTCAGACCCCGTCCACTCTCCCTCCCAGCCTCTGCTCTCTGGACGATGGACCCAGGGTCTGGCCCAGTGCATGGCAACTCTCATGTTCTTACGAGCTCTTGCCCTGTGTCTACAAGGTGCTCTGAAAGGGTGGGAGTAGAGGACAGTCAAAGCCAACGGGCACCAATCTAGCTCTTTCGGCTTCACCAGCTGCAGACCTGGCCTCGGGGACCTGCTTTCCAAGTTAGGGAGAGGAAGAAAAGAAACGAATCCCACAAATGCAGTGCTTCCTCCCTTCCCCTGGCTTCGACAACCCGGAGAAACCCAGCTCCCGGCCCCTGACACCCATCACTGCCTCCCTCCGAGTGGTCCTGACTAAAGCCAGGCCAACGCGGCTCCCGGAGAAAGACATTCATGCTCCACGTCGGAGATGAGCCCATGAAGAAACCTGGCCCTTGCTCTGCTCTGGGAAAAGAGCAGACTCGGCCCCCGGGACGAAGCAGCAGATGCGTCCCATTAGCACCAGCAGAACGGATGCTTGCAAGAGAAACGCCTGCCCGCTCCAGGCACCCTGTCGCAGCGAGGGGACGTGGGGAGACCCCCAGAGACAGACCCCTGGAGCTGGGCAGTTTCTGCCAATAAAGGCAAACAGGACAATCCAGTTTGGCAGAGCCTGACTCACGGGAGCAGCCTGCATGTTTTCAGCTGAGCCTCGGTGATTCACGTTAGCGTGTCTCCGTCCTGACGAGCCCCAGGCCAACGCGTTCGGGAGCAGAACGGCAGCCCGGCGCTGCCACGGGCCAGCCTTCGCCTGGCGTATCCCTCGCATTTGGACACGGGCTACCAAGAAATGCAGCCAACCGTGCTAAGCTAGGGCCTCCTCTCTGCAGAGGGATCGCCTGAGGTCACCACTCGGCACCTTCGTCTTTGTACGGAGCTATCGCTGCGCTTTCATGGAGCCGTCACGTAATAATGACCAGAGCAGTCGGGTCTCAGCCTCTCACCTCTGCGATAAATGAGCGTGGACGTGGATGCTGTGAGTGCTGATGCCCTCCAGTGGCCAGCTACCGAGAGGCTACAGGGCCTGCTGCTAGCCTTAGATCCAGAGCCTCACCTCGGCTTAGGGGTGTTCAAGCCGGGGGCTGCGGGCCAAATCCGGCCTGCAGACAATGCACACAGCCACCCGTCCCTGGATGCCAAACGCCCAAGCCCCATGCAGCAGGTTTGGGGCTGGGCCATGCCCCTTTCCCCCTTGCAGGGCTGGGCCATGCTTCCTTCCCCAATGCGGCCAGATCAGGGTCAGGCTATATCCCCTCTCCTCGTGGGGCAGGGTTGGGGCTGCCCCACTCCACGTGGCCGGATTGGGCCCACCAGCAGGGTCCGGCCTGTGGGCAGACGGGGCACTGCTGCAAAAAGGTTGAGCACCCCTGCCTTAGCTCATCTGATAGTCGTGTGGCACCAGACAAGGGTTCAAGTCAATACCCAGAAACACTTTGGGGCAAGTCAGCAAGGAGCCTAGAGGAGAGCTAGGCGACCGGGAACAGGCAGCTTGGGCTTGCCAGGACCAACTTAATTTCTTTCTATGAACTTAATTTCCTTGTATGACAAGGTGACGGGCTCTGGGGGATGGTGGAGAGCGGTGGATGGGGCATCCCGCAACGTTGGCACAGCTCTTGACGCTGTCTCCCGTGATAGCATCGTCAGCGAGCTCAGGGGGCGCATGTACACGTCACGGGTGTAATCCCGTCGAGATGAAACCCAACGAGGAGTCGTCGAAGACTCGATGATGAAGGGGGAGGAAGTATGGAGCGGGGTTCCCCAAGGATCAGTCCTGGGTCTGGTGCTTTTTAATGTCTTCATTAATCATAGAGAAGCCGTGCTGGAAGGGACCTCCGGAGGGAGGGGTCTCACGTGGAGTTCAACCCAGCCGCAGGCAGGAACATCCCTGTCCAAACTGTCCCATACCAACCCTAGTCTAAACTCTGCAGAAGACTACCCTCAACCCTGGCATAATATAGACCGAACCTGCCACAGGTAAAGCAGGGGGACCGCGGCAGCCAACGACGTGCAGGATGTAACCAAGTGCATGCTTAAATCACCCGCAGATGATGCCAAGCTGGGTGGGGTAGCAGACACTTTGCAGGGTAGGATCAGGATTGCAAATGCCCTTGATACACCAAAGAAATGGTCTGACATAAATGAGCTGCACTTCAATAAGGACTAATGCAAATACTGCACTTAGGGTCAGCTGCACAGACACAAACTGGAGAACAACTCTATGCCGCAGCACTGCAGGGAAGGACCTGGGAAGCAATGGCATGCTATTGCGGCAAAAAGAAGAGAGTCCTGGGATGTGTCAAGAGGAATGACGCCAGTTAAACACAGGAAGGGATTCTTCCATTTTCCCAGCGCTGGGGAGGTCTCACCTGGGCTCCTGTGTCCAGGCGAGCGCTCTTCACAAAAGATGTGGATAATCTGGAAAGAGTCCAGGGGAAAGCAACAGCAGTGTGGAGAGGTCTCGAAAACCTGACTTACAAGGAGAGGCTGGATGAACGGGGACGATTTAGACTTGGTGACGGACTCCAATTACCGAAAGGATTGTTGCAGAGAAGCTGGCAATCAACTCTTCCCTGTATCCACAGGCGACAGGACGCAATGCAATGTAATAAGGAAGATTTAAGTTGGATATTAAGGATTTACTCACTATGAGGAGGGCTAAGCCCTGGAACCGGTTATCTAGAGAGGCCGTAGCACCTCCATCACGGGAGCACGTTAGCCAGACACTTGGCTGGGCTCATCTGACACTGGGGGACCCTGCCCTGAGCGGGGGGCTGGGCTGGATGGACTCCTGAAGGCCCCGACAGTCCTGTTTTTCAATGATTTGAAGTTGCTGCTCCTGGGGTTTATACGTCATCCCCATCTACAGCACGTGGATCTGTTAGGCTGTGCTACCCCAAACCCCACCCCAGCTATGGGCCACCTCAGCAAACAGGCCAAGGACTGAACCCAGTGTGGCATCAAACTCCTGCCAAGTACCCCCAACTCCGGTTAGACCTTTCCTGGGTCCCCAGGGTGTTCAGCCTGGCATCGTGGCAGGACGCCTGCTCCTTTCCAGAGCCCTGAGAACAAGTCATTGCCTCTGTGCTTCGTTCGTGGTTACGCCTGCTCTGGCTGTTCGAGTGGGGCAAAGCTTCCTGGCTTAAAATAAATCACCATTGGGAAACCACCCCATGGGATGCTGGTCCCCAGGAGCTATAAAGACATGTCCCTGAGAGAGCAGGAAGTGTCCCTCTTGCACCCGTGGTCATCTTGGCTGGTCGCTCAGCGTGGCACGGTGCCGTGTCCTCACACCAACGGGGAGGTTGTCAGGATCGGGCCCCAAGTGCTTCAGGAAGGTTCAGCTGAAGATCACCGCTCTGCTACAGACATGCTTTGTGACCCTGGGCACATCACTTCATCTCCCCGTTCCTCGGCACAAGGGGGTGATAATACTCAGTTTGTCTGGCTCATTTCTGTAGCTCTTGGAGCAGGGTCTGTCTCTTCGCTGGGGCACGTACAGCACCTAGCACAATGGAGTATTATTTCAATGAACTCGGGCGATTAGTCAAGGACGCACTGCAGAGTAGGAGTTTTGAAGAGATGGGAGCCCAGGAAGGGTGGCTGTGCCTTAAAGAAATGATCCTTCGGGCACAGAGGGAGACAATCCCCGAGCGAGGCAAAAGAGGGAAAGGGGCCAGGAGGCTTCCCTGGCTGACCAGAGAAATCCAGGGCAGCCTAAGGGCCAAAAGGGGAGCACATAAAAAGTGGAAACAGGGAGAGATTACCAAAGATGAATATACCTCCTCCGCTCGTGCTTGTAGGGAGGCAGTTAGACGGGCCAAAGCCACCATGGAGCTGAGGATGGCATCCCAAGTAAAGGACAACAAGAAATTGTTTTTTAGATATATTGGGAGTAAAAGGAAGGCCCAGGGAGGAATAGGACCCCTGCTAAATGGGCAGAAACAAGTGGTGACGGACAGAGGGGACAAGGCTGAACTCCTCAACGAGTTCTTTGCCTCAGTGTTCCTAAGCGAGGGGCACGACAAGTCTCTCACTGGGGTTGTAGAGAGGCAGCAGCAAGGCAGCAGACTTCCATGCGTAGACCCTGAGATGGTGCAGAGTCACTTGGAAGAACTGGATGCCTTTAAGTCGGCAGGCCCGGATGAGCTCCATCCGAGGGTGCTGAAGGCACTGGCCGACATCATTGCAGAGCCACTGGCGGGAATATTTGAAAGCTCGTGGCGCACGGGCCAAGTCCCGGAGGACTGGAAAAGGGCCAACGTGGTCCCCATTTTCAAAAAGGGGAGGAAAGAGGACCCGGGCAACTATAGACCAGTCAGTCTCACCTCCATCCTTGGCAAAGTCTTCGAAAAAATTATCAAGGCTCAC
>NW_005842368.1:522135-524976 GCF_000455745.1 Alligator sinensis | reverse complement strand
ACCTTTTCAGCCTCCGCAAGAGAAGGTTGAGAGGCGACCTTGTGGCTGCCTATAAGTTCATCACGGGGGCACAGAAGGGAATTGGTGAGGTTTTATTCACCAAGGCGCTCCCAGGGGGTTACAAGAAATAATGGCCACAAGCTAGCAGAGAGCAGATTTAGACTGGACATTAGGAAGAACTTCTTCACAGCTCTTTCCTGCCTATGCAGGGGGTCGGACTCGATGATCTATTGAGGTCCCTTCCGACCCTAACATCTATGAATCTATGAAATGCCACGAGTGCCATCCTCGCGGACACTGCAAGGACCTAGTATGTCAGGAGCCCGGTGGGTCAGTGCAGCATGAGCGCAGGGCTGGGGCCTGCCAGGTTTTGCCGTCTCATCCCAGCTTGGACACGGACACACGGCATGGTCTGGGCCACGTCTCTGCAGAAGCTGGACACCGCGACAGGCTTCTTTCAGACTCCTAGTTGCACCTGCACGTAGGGAAGGCAGCATGGCTGAGTGACGAGAGGACCGGGAACAGGTGGCTCTGGCACTGACCTGCTGGGTGACCTCCCTTTGCCCCTCCATGCCTCGGTTTCCCCATCTCTGCAATGGGATCAGTTATGCTAACCTCCTCAATATAGCAGATCCACGGGGGAAAAGTGCTGTGTAAGATCTCAGTGTCAGCCTGATTAGCAAGGGTGGGTGCACCCCCCTTTCCTGCCTCCCCGCCGGGCCCAAGGAGGCTCTGGAGAAGTCACAGAGGATCCCATCCAGCCCAGGAGGTGCTGCCCAACATGGCAGCGATGGTCTCAGCATCAGTGACCTTGGGGTCTGCATGCACACGCAGGCAACGTGAATAGGCTTCCTGGCAGCTCCAGGTTGGGAGAAGCTCCGGCCGTGACCCGCTTAGCCAGGGCTCTGTACCCAGCAGCGACGTGGGCCGAGCGCCTGGCTTGAAGAGCGACCGTGCTCGTAAAGGCTGGAATAAGAGATCGTCTCTATGGCGAGTCCGTCCTTGGCTCTGCGGGCACTGCAAATTAGGAGGTCGGAGAGGTTTGCCAAGCAGGTGCCCCGCGGCTCTTCTGGGTGCCAAGTCAGGGCTAAACGACACAACCACAGCTTCCCAGCTCCCACATTTTCACGCACAAACCATTTTTCTAGCTTATATAAGGAAGAAGTGCAATCAAATTTGTCGAGAGGGGGATTTTTTCCCCCACTTGGGCTTGGTTGTTGTTCACATCTACTTAACTCAAAGGTGCGGGGAACAGTTGGGAGAAAGCATCTCTTTGGTAAAGACTCAGCCTTTGCTGCTCCTTGCAGGGCAGACCGCGACAGCTCCCTAGCTCAGCTCTCTGCTCATCTCGGGAGAGCTCTTTCCCAATGAAGACTCATCTCTGGTGACATTTCCAAACCCAACCCCCCCCCCCCCCCCCCCCAAACCCCAACAAAGCAAACAAAACAACCCCCAAAACAGCAACCAATGCAGAGAAAACCCATTTTCAAAAGAAGCAATGAAACAATCTGTGTCTGAAGTGCTCCTGGGGCTCTAGCATGGGAAGAGGCCAAGCTAACCCTCTCCTCTCCCCACCCATAAAGGTGCTACCCAGACACTGGTTGCTCTTGGGGCGCGGGTGGAGGAAGGGCCGCCTGACGCCCCCAGGCAGGTGCTTGCCTCTCTGCGCTGCCGTGCCCGCGCGCCGTCTGTCTTGTTTATTCCTCCTGCAGGTTCCCTGGGCTGGGACGGCCTCTGCCTGGGTGTTTGCTCAACGCTGACATCGAATAGCAATCGAGGCAGAGATCCCGAGCGCTGCAGATTTCCCCATTCCACCCGCCCCCCCCCCCTCCCCCCGCCCCCGCCCCGGCAGCCCCCTCTCCTCCTGAACCAGCCTGCAGAGCACCCACGCCTTTGTGGGGTCCCGGGGACCCTGTCACTCCTTTGGGACAAGACCCCCTGCGCCCTCGCTGCCAGCGGGCACGGCTGCTCTGCACGGCCACCCCCTCCATTTGACTTCCCCGCTCTGTCAAGGGACCTCTGGGATCCCCTGCATCGAGCTAGGAGACCCTAACACTCCCCAGCCCCTGCCCCATCATGCAGAGAGGACCCTCCCCCCACCCCCAAAACAACTGCACCCGCCCCAGAGCCTGAGCAATGGGACACGGGCGGCTTAATTCCCGCAGGTGAGAGCTATGCCAAAAGGTAGGGGGGATAGCAGGGGCAGCCGCTAAAGGAAGCTGCCGTGAGATGGGGGAATGGGGCATGTCCCTCAGGTGAGCAGTGGAGAAACCCCCAGGCCAGGCAGAGCGGAGGAGCCTGGCGGATGGGCAAGGGTCTAGCTGGAGCAGAGGAGGAGGGCAGGTTATGGGAGGGTTAGGAAGCCCCTGGAAAAGATGCAGAGGTCTCCTCTCCACCCATGCACCTGCCCCCGGGAGCAAGACACCCACCCACTCACCGCAGGGATGGGGGAGACCTTCCCCAGCGCGTCCCGCCGGGCCCAGCCTGGCAGGCAGAGATGGGCGGCTGCTCCGAAGGGACGTGTCTGCCCAGCCGGCCTTTGCTCACCGGTCCTCAACTTTGAACAGGAGCGTGTGGGTGGGTGGCTGCTGGCTCGCCGACTTCCTGGTTGTGCCGAGACAGCCCAGGGCAGAGCCCGTCTGTCACAACGAGCCCGCGGATCCACCTGTCCCCGTGGGCGCAGGCCAGGTCGGGGCCGTGCGGGCAGCTGTCCCAGCCCGGGGCATGCAGAGAGGGGCACACTGGCTATCTGAAACCCCTGCCACCAAGCCAGGGGTTGGGGGGAATGGGGAGGGACACCTGAGTCCAGCCCCCAGTGATGCTTTCGTTTAAGCTCCACAT
>NW_005842368.1:452685-522125 GCF_000455745.1 Alligator sinensis | reverse complement strand
TTTTTCTCC
The DNA here is from genome assembly GCF_000455745.1 of Alligator sinensis. Taxonomy (NCBI): domain Eukaryota; kingdom Metazoa; phylum Chordata; order Crocodylia; family Alligatoridae; genus Alligator; species Alligator sinensis. Next base: position 522,116 of record NW_005842368.1, on the reverse strand, counting down.
TATTTGCACAGCTTCTGCTCCAAATCAGCGGTGCCTTTGCAGCTGAGTTGGGGCGCAGGGCTCATGCATGCAAGACACCCCCGCCCCTGCCTGACTTTCCCAGAATAACGCCGAGAGGATTCAGGGCTGCTCCAAGATGCTGCAGCCGTGCCGTGCCGTGCCGTGCCGTGCCGTGCCGCTCAGGGCTCCCAGCACAGCCCAGCCATGTCCTCGCGGCAGGGTGCTGGCTAGGAGAAGCCCTTCCTTCCTGCCCCTCTGAAGCTCCCGGTGGGAAGCACGGGTTCCCCTCTGGCTTCCAGCAAGTCGTCAGCAACGTGTCGGTGAGCTTGCATCTGTCCAGCATCTTTGCTGGTCCGATCCACCATCACCCTGGGTCTTGTGCTGTCACTTAGCGGGGGCTAAAGGGCAGCAGCTGGCACTCCCTGAGCGCAGGAGGGAGCGGCGAGAGGCTGCACGTGGAGAATCGCTGGACACCGATGGATCTCCAGCAGTCCCCATTCATCACTCTGGGAAGCCTGGGGAACGAGGCAGGAAAGGCGGCATCGGATGATGCCTACTCCTGGATCTATCCTGGCTTCACTGTGCAAACTGGGGTGAGAAGCATAACCTCTCTCTCCCCCCGTTTCCCCACTGGCAACAGCGCTGTCTCCGATTCACGGCTCCCCAGGTCTTCACTGTTCCCGACTTGGCTGCATACCGCGGCAAGTCAGAGCGCCGCAGCCTCCATAGGGCATGGGCGCTCCTGCTGCGCAAGTGGAGCCCCTGCCATCTGCGTGAAAGGAGACTCTCCAGTGGCTGCGGGTAGTACAGGGCCTATGACACAGACTATAGGACACTTCTGATGCTACCCTGTGGAGAGCTGTGGTACACACACCCGTATTGCATAAGAGTCATAGGGACCTAGGGCTGCGGGGCTGGGAGGGAGCTCCAGGGCTCACATCTAGTCCAACCCCTGCCCGAGGCAGGGTCAGCCCTGTGCAAACCAGCCCAGGCAAACCCACTGTCCGACCTCTGAGCAGAATGACAGTCCCCCTGACACTGCCCCAGGCATCACACCTGCCCCTGCCCCAGGGAAAGCAGGGGGACCGCGGCAGCCGGCGTCCCACTTCTGTCAAATGCTGTCAATATATACTCAGGTAGAGACCGTGCCCCCTGCTATAGAGAAAGGTAACCCCCACCCCCAGTCCATACCAATCTGAATGGGGGGGAAATTTCTTCCTGACCCCAAATGTGTTGATCAGTCTGACCTGAACGGAGGGGCAAGACCCTCTAGCCGGGAACCGCTGGCTTGGGTCCCAGCAGGAGCATTGGCACAGCTCAGTCCCCATCCCCAGCTGGGCTGCAGCAGCACCCAGTGCCCTTGGGAAGGCTTAAAAACCCCACAACACATGCAGCAAGTATTTACAGACTGTTATCACGTCCCCTCTTAAGCACCTTTTCCGCAAGCTGACCGTGCCCAGCTCCTTCGGCCGATCCTCCTATGCCTTGCCTTCCAAGCCCTTGATCGTTTTGTTGCCTGCAGTCCAGGCTCCCTGAGTTCAAGCCCTGGGCCTGCCTCCAGGATGGTGATCCCCTGAGCAGGCAGGGCCTCGGGTTTGGGGCCAGGCAAGCGTGCACAATGCTCCTCGCCACCAAGGAGCTGCACGGCAGTAACCAGTTCGGAGACACTGGAAGGACAGGGAGCATTTGCTTGGGAGGGAACGCCTGTCTTATGTAATGGCTGTTCTTGTTCCACCAGCCGGGCGATGAGAGCAGTGACTTGTCTACGGCTTGTGAGCGTGCTCACGCCCTTGGCCAGGTGCCTAGCCACTGTGGACTTACCTGCGTGCTCTGCCTGATAGGCAAGCTTGAGGGTGAGGCTGTATCTCCTCTCCGACTCCCATCGCTCCATCGATGCCATGGCCCTGCTCTGTTCAGAGCTCACCTGGAAAAACATGCCCCATTTTGGACAATGCGCTTCAAAAAAGTTGGGGACGAAGTGGAAGGAGCCCAGAGGAAGGCAACAAAAATGATCTGAGGTCTAAGAAACATGATCTATAAAGACTGTTTGGAAGAACTGGGTCTACTTAGTCTGGAGAAGAGAAGATGGAGGGAGGATTTGAGAACCACCTTCAAATACATGAAGAGTGGTTATAAAGAATATGGCAATCAACTATTCTGTGCTTCATATAATCACAGACAAGGAGGGTGTGAAGGGACCTCAGGGGGTCACATCTAGTCCAACCCCTGCTCCAAGCAGGACCAGCCCCAACTCCATCATCCCAGCCGAGGCTTCATCTAGTTGGGTCTTAAAACCCTCCACCGCCTCTCTAGGTAGACTAAATAAGTACAGTTCCTTCATCTTCTCCACACGCACATCGTGTGCCCCAGCCCTTGAACCATTTTCATTGCCCTCCACTGGACCATTTCCAATTTGCCCACGTGCTTTCTGCAGCGGGCCGCCCAAAACTGGACAGGGGATGGATCAAGAAGCACCGGGCTTAAAATGCAACCCAGGACATTTAGGTGGGGTACTAAGGAGGGTGGCATAATGAGCAGGGCAAACTCTGCGGGATATTTTGACAATGAGCGGATGGTGCAGGGAGGAGGACTCTAGTGAGAGATGGGAGCCAGCTGACAAGGCCTAAAAGAGGTGTTGCCTGTCTAACCCAGGAAGGAGGACTTTAACGAGGGTCCATGGAGGATGGTGAGCAAAACCCGCCAGCTACAGGGCAAACAATGCAGAGGGAAGAGGATGGGAAGAAGCAGATCAATTCAGGGGAAGGGCCAGAGAGCCGCGGGACAGCAAAAAAGGAAGCAAGAGGGAAAGCAGTAGGTCAAAATGCAAAATATTCAGATGCATGTGTATTTGAAAGGAGTACGGGGAACAGGATGAGCTTGGAGTCGTAGCCTATAAAGAAAACTGTGACTTAGCTGGTGTTATGAGACTTGGCAGGGCACTTCTTACGACGGCAACTTCACCATTAAGGGGTGTATTCTGTTTTAGAAGGATACATTTGAGGAACAAGGAGGTGATAGTGCATGATACGGCAAAAATGAACCCCCTTGTTCTCTGGTCTGGGAGGATGAAGGTAGCAGATCTCCGCGTACTTGGGTGGAGATATGGGGGGAAGTACAGCGGTGGCATTACACTGAGGGGTTGCTATAGACTGCCAGGAAGTTAGGGGCAAGAAGCAGTTCAATTAATACATAGGGGTCTACTTGATTCGTGGTAAAATGGTAAACCGCGTAAAATGGCGTTGTCCACGATCACCAAGAAATATTGCATCGGCCACGATTTCCTGCAAAATCAAACTAAAAAAACCAACAACCCAGCGTATTATTAATATAATAATATATATGAGAGTCACCGTGACTGAGAGTTACCGTCTGCTCACGATGTGGACCAAGTGAAGAGGCCAGTCAGTACAGTGAAAATGTTTCCGCCCCATCCTATATCCTACATATCATAATATATTATGATGACATAAATCCCAACTCATATGGTATATGAATATCTATATTGATAAAATATTTAAATTTAGATGAACATTTAATATTTCGATTTATAATGATATGATAAATAGATGATATCATTTACTTTCCATGGAGTTTGCTATTACATGATATGGTATATTCATCTTGTCCACCAGCATCGAGGGGAATGCCCATGAAAGCAGCAATTTGTGTTGCAACCAAGCTGTGAAAATTGCTTTGTCTCGCCGCAGGTTCAGTAGACCCCATAAACAGGCTGGTCAGGAAAGGAAGACCAAGGAGCTGTGGGTCCACTGCTAAATAACCAGGATGAGCTCTTAACAGAGGATGCAAAGAAGGCAGAGCTGCTCAACTGCTGCTTGGCCTCAGTATCCCCCCAAATTAAGCTGCAACCAGGTAGCTAATAGAAATTATATCAATTGGGGGAAAGAAAGGCTGAGGGTGATAGCTTCATATATTCATAGATGTTAGGGGCTAGAAGGGACTCACAAGATCATTGGGTCCAGCCCGCCTGCCCCCGGCAGGGAAGGCATGATCGTGAAGAAGACCAGAGAGCTTTTGTTCAGCTTGAACAAATTCAGGTCAGCAGGGCCCGATGAAATTCGTCCCCGGGTACTAAAGGAGCGGGCAGAAGGGATCTCAGAGGCCGTGCCAATTATATTTACTACCCGTGGGAGACAGGTGAGGCAGAAGAGTGGAGAAGGGGACACGCTTCACTGAAAGCAGAAAAGGAAGGTGCAGGGAATTGCAGCCCGGTTGGTCTGAGTTCAATGCCCAGGAGGGTACAGGGCAGTTTATCAAGTCCACGTGCCGGCCTCTGGAGGAGGACAGGCTGCACACAAGCAGGCAGCATGGATCTGCTAAGTACAAACTGTGCCAAATAGATTCGATCTCCTTCTTCGACAGAATAACTAGCTGGGAGGATGCAGGGACTGCAGTGGGTATAACGTCCTTGGACTCCAGTAAGGCTTTTGACAGTCCCACATGCTCTTCTCATAAAGGATTATGAGAAGCATCTCGGAGGGATACGAGAAAGGGTGCAGCAGCCTCGACTTTCCTTCTTGCCAAGTATGTCACTGGGAGGGAACGTGCCCAGCTTTCCCCACTTTGGACTCTGCTCCGTCAGCACTTCTGAGCTCGCAGAAAGCCAGCGATCCCTTGCGGACGGCCCTTCGTTCACGGAGGGAATGCAGACAAATGACTTTTTCCCCAGTTCTTTGTCAAAGCTGCAAGCAGTGAGCTCAGCTTGCAAAAACCAGACTGCACGGACAATCCCGCACCCCAAGACCATGCTGGTCCTTCAATAGCTCTTGCTAAAGGGTGAAGGTTTGCACAGGGGAAAACCTGCCAGTTCACTCCTTCCCACTTCCACGATCCCCCTGCATTGCTCCAACCTCCTTATAAAGCCCCTCTCTGAGCTGATGGCCATTTCCCCTAGATGGGAGCCCACGCGAGCCACTAATATCTTCAAATGTCCTGAGCGGCTCATGTTGGAGGTGGAAGGGAGCTGTGCTTTGCTTTCCTTGGATCATGGTCAGTGCCATTCTTCAGGAAATGGCCCAGGCCCGGCTGTCACGATTACATTACTGAGCGTGGGCACATCGACACGCGCGTTAATGCAGCGGTTCCCGACCTTTTGCACCTTATGTCCCACCAACCATTTCGCCGAAAAAACCCTGGTTCCACCATGACAAAAACAAAACCCCACTTTTTCCAAGAAGTGCATTTTTATGCATTGCAATGATTTTGTTGAGAATAAGTTTTACTGCTATAATTGTAAAGTCCCACCTACATGACCTTCGCATCCCACCGTGTCCCAGAAGTCCTGCATGCACGCACTGTAGGTATTGCATATTAAGTTTAGCACCTGTAATAACGAAGTGCATGCACAATAACTGGTGCTACTGCGCAGCGGCACCGGCACGCACCTTTCTAGCGATGCTAATGCTAGTCACGCAATAGCACGGCTTTCGCCAGGATGCACTAACGCGCAGTAAAACTAGTCTGCTGCGCATTTCGCGTCTCATCTAGACGTGCCCTGTAACTGCTGACTCGAGGGCTTTGCCTTCCCTCTGTTTAATTATTGTTCATTTCCTTGACAACATTTCTAAAATACATCCGGAGCCTGCATGTGGACTTTGAAGCAGGCACCTTGCTTTTCGAACAAGGACTCATCCTCTCGGGGCCAAACTTCCAAAAGAAGCTTCTGCTGAATGCAAGGATCGTGCGCAACACATGCTCGCTGAAAGCTGCCGTGGGTAGGGGTTTGCACTCCCAGCTTGGGTTCAAGGACTACAGCCTGGCACTTCGAGTCACCCGCTTGCTGTGACAACAGGCTACGTTTCAGCACGGCGTCAGCATCGCTGCACAGGCGCGCGTCACTCTCTGCAGCATCGGCTGAGCTAGCGGGCGGCTGGCATTCAAACCCCACCATCACTACCTTGTTTTCACTCCTTTTTTTCAAAGGCACAGTGGAAGCCAGGCAGCGTCTGAGATAAACCCCAAATAACTGACATCAGTTTGGAGGGATTAGTTATAGCATGAAGCCAAACCGCGTGAAAACGAGTATTAGATTAACCACATGATTTGGTAGATGCATGCTCTTTAAGGGTCTCAAATATACCATATTTGGACTCTAACCATATCTCTCATTTCTGGCCCCAGGAACACAGGCATTTCAAGATAATCCAAGTCAGCATGTCACTCGTAGAGTATGTATAATAGTCATTTTTAACACAGTAAATAATCCTCGATCCTCCGCAGAGAAGGTGCTCGTCTGAAATGTAACAAGAAGTGAAACAAAGGCAGGAACACTGATCGCTGCTATTCATCCCAATTAGTGTAACTGCCCATCCTGGTCTTAATCATCGACGGCAAACATTTTTATTTCAATGAACTGCTCGTGGAAGTGCTTGTTTCTGAACGCTGCAGGGGCAATGAGTCCCACAGGCTCATTGCACAGTAACAGAGCAGTCTGCATTTCTCCTGGCTACGTGTGGCACCTTGTCATTCATTGCCTGAAGTGTCTTCTTGCCCTTTATATGGAAAGGTAAGGTCAGCTATGGGGGTACTAGATGCGTGGTACATAGATGCGTGGCAAGAGTCTCTTTAGTCTCATTTAGTCAAGTAGTAGGAGGGTGGTGAAGCACTGGAACAGGTTACCCAGAGAGGTGGTGGAGTCTCCATCCTTGGGGGTTTTGAAGACCCGGGTAGACAAAGCCTTGTCTGGGATGATGGAGTTGGGGCTGGCCCTGCTTGGAGCAGGGGGTTGGACTCCATGTGACGCCCTGAGCTCCCTTGCACCCTCCTTGTCTATGCTGCTTTACTGAAAGGAGCGGGGTGAAGACGGCGACTGCTCAGAGGGAGGAAGAAGCTGAGATGTTACCGCCTGTTTTCATTTTCTAGGAACTAAAAGTCACAACTGATGGCTCGAGCGACTGGAGCACTGTGCTTGTTTTCATGCCCTCCTGTTCTCTGCCTTTCTGTAACCATCGGTTTCCTCGTCTGATGCTGAGGTGGTGAAGACCGCGCGGCAGGAATGAGCCGTTGAGTCAGCGCTTGTACAGCCTCTAGCACAACAGGCCAAGGTCCATGACTGGAAAGCCTTGGCACTAATGCATCACAAATGAATCATAACAGAACAAATTAATAATATTTTATGCTCTTGAGGTTTACTTGCTCCATATCTGACTAAGTAGACTGGGCACTGTAGCAGGCTGGTTGGCATAGGCTCGGACGCTGGAGGTGTCTGCAGGCTTGCAGGGACTACAGCCAGCCGCCGAGGATGACTACCTAGGAGAACTGGACCAGCTGCAGAGGGTGATCACCTGGCCATAGGAAGTTAAAGGCACCTGGGGAGAGGAGCCAGAGGATGGAGACTGGGAGCGGGAGAGCTGCAGGGTTGGAGGTGGCAGCACCGGGAGGCTGCGAGAGCGAACTCGCCCACGGGAGAGAAGGAGGACAGCGCGAGGGAGCAGCACGAAGCCGGCAGCACCTGCTCAGGGGCTGGGGAGAGCTCAGGACTGCGAGTCTCCCCCTCTATGGCCTGTAACATGTGTTAGTGAGCACTCGTTGATGTAAGGGGTTTCTTGTGGGGCAAGGGTGTCCAGGAAAGAAAAGACTATTTGAGCTAAGCATGTCCCTGAGCCCATTACAGGCACCGATTAGGCAAATCACATAAGCACATGCTTAACTTTCAGCAGTCCCTTGGTAGTCCATGAAACGACTCACACGCTTATATAGAAGCAAAACTCTTGCGTGGTTTATGCATTGGGGCCATAGCTCATGCTGTCATGCCTTCTGGGTAGAAATGGCTCTAATCTCTGAACTGTGGAAATGCATGCTGCTGCACTATTCAATTAAGGTGGAAAGTCTTACTGAAATGAGATAATCACTTTGCTGTCACTCCATTACGATTCAGATACTGAGGCACATAAAAAAGCAATAAAATAATGTTAAAAGCCAAGTAGGACAAAATCCCCAAGCTCGATATTTTAAATCTGTTGTTTCAGGCAATAAATTACCGTAACCCGTTTAATTAAAAAGCAACACGGAAAACCTTTGAACCCTCTGACTCCTATTTAACAGCCCCACGCCCTCCCTCCCATCGCCCAGCTCTCCAAACCCAGTTTCTTTCAGCAATTTCAAACCAAAGTGCATGGGAATAATTTTTAAAATTGGAATCAATTATTTGCAATATGACACAGTGAGAGAGGGAGGGAGTGTCTGCGAGGTGGAAGGTTTTCAGCACGCACTTTGAAACCCCGCTGGGGATGGCAGCCATTCAAGCTATCGGAGGAACCTTGGAGGAAAGCCGCGGTCCAGGAGCTCCAAAAGGGAAAGGGAACACACGCCGGAGCAGGAAACAATTTGAAACCATCATATGAAAGTACTAGAAGCAGAAATGAAGATGTTGCAAGGAAGAAGAATAAAAGGGAGCAGTCTTGGGAGAGATCAGAATCAGGGAATCATAGAAAATTAGGGTTATCTAGTCCAACCCCCTGCTCCAAGCAGGATCAGCCCCAGCTGCAGCATCCCAGCCCAGGCTTTGTCTAGTTGGGTCTTCAAAGCCTCCAAGGATGGAGAGTCCACCACCTCTTTGGGGAGCCTGTTCCAGTGTTTTACTACCCTCCTAGTGAGAAAGTCTTTCCTAATATCCAACCTCAACTTCCCTTGCTGCAGCTTGAGCCCATTGCTCCTTGTCCTGCCATCTGCCCCCACTGAGACCAGTCCAGCTCCATCCTCTTTGCAGCCCCCCTGCAGGGAGGTGACGGCTGCTGTGCAATCCCCCTCGGTCTTCTCTTCTGCAGACTCAATAAGCCCATTTCCCCCAGCCTCTCCTCACCAGTCACGTGCCCCATTTTCATTGCCCTCCACTGGACTCTCTCCAATTTGTCCACATCCTTTCTGTAGTGGGGGGCCACAGCTGGACATAGGACTCCAGATGTGGCCTCCCCAGTGCTGAATCAGAGAAAGGGAAGAGATCACTAACCTTTGTGCTGAGCATAAATGAAATACCTTTCCTTTCTCCTCCCACCTCATAGATTTCATAGACATTTGGGCTGGAAGGGACCCCGAAGGATCATCGAGTCCAGCCCCCTGCCCCAGGGGCAGGAAGTCAGCAGGGATCACAGGATCCCGGCAAGATAAAATGGTATCCTGTTCTGCACTGTTGTGTCCTGCTGGCTACATGGCATCCACACTCATGCCTCCAACAGCATTTAACTAAAAATACTAATCTGAATCCCAGCCCTGATTTTGTACCTTTTGATATCATTTACTCTGGTGCAAAGCAGATGTAAAACATGACTGAAGTACCAACAAGAGCACTTTATGCTGGTACGAACGGCTGTACAAAGCACGCAGCGGTGAGCTGCATCCTACGTACTTACTCTGCCATAGGAGGGAGCTCAGAGAAGAGTGACATGACCCATCTGGAGATGAGGTGCATTGGTATATGGGGGAAGACACACATCCACCTGCCTTCTCACCTAAGGAGACTGTTTGGCCATGCCTTCAGGTGCTCTTTTTATTCTTGCTATATGACTACGAATCCCCAAACGGGGAAATGCAAAGCTGGAATACAAACACGGCTATTTATGCATTTGTAACAATCATATCTTATCTTAAGTGTCGAGTTAAATAAATATATCGTCTGGCTAAGAGAAGATTAAGGGAGGACAGGACCAAATCAGGGTACATTTCAGGAGTCTAATGGGAGTTTTCCTTGCCGACACTGGAATTGGGGCAAATCCCCAAGGACCTATCGGACCTGGAATGGTCTCCCATCGGAGGTGATGGAAGACCCCTCCCCAGATGCATGGAAATTAGGCTACTGAATTATTGGTCATATGAGTTTAGACAGAGAGCTTGCTACACGTTGCTCAGAGGCGGTGTTTATCTGAATCGCTGCAACCGATATAATCTTCAGGGCCAGATTTCAAAAGCATTTCAGCTCCCTCCTGGATGAGCTCTCCTGAAAATCCAGGCTCACATGGGAGGGCTGAGCCCACCGGAAACCGCTGCCCTGACAATGCGCCCTGCTTCCCCGGCACTAGGAACTAGGTATAACCTATCCCCTCTTTGCAGAAAATCGGCGTATTCTCCCATAGCAAATCTTCTCTGCTCTGCTCTTCCTACGTTTTGGGCTGCGAAGGACCCCTGCACCAGCACGGGTCCCCAGTTTGAGGCTCGAAACTAGGAGATCTGACGGCCTGCTCAAGGTGGGCGCTAGCATACGCGACACAAGTGAAAGCCCGAATCCCAGCGAGCGTATCTCGGCCACTTTGATCTGGCAAAGCAAGAAGTGCCAGAAGCAAGAAATCAGACAGCCTCTCCCGCCACCGAGGCAGGAGTATTTTCAACCATACATTTTTATAAAACACAACCCTATTGGTTTCACCGAGGGGATAAGCCAGGCGTAAATCATCCCAGGCTTCCCTGCAGGACCCAGGACGTGGTGGAAGATTTTTCTGTCCTTTTCCAAGTGAAACAGCTTTTTGCAAATGCCGAGAGTCACTGCATCTGCTTTTCATTACCGTTTCAAAGTTGAGAAACCCATTCGGTATTTTGATACTTGATATATCACTCTCCTTCTTCTGTATATTTAAACAGCGCAGCTTCATATCCCATTCAGCTTCTGAAAGGACAGCTTAATCTGGGGTTGATTTTCTTGTCTTTCAGCAGCACTGGGAAAGATTGGATACAGTCAGTTTATGATAGCAATATGCACAGGTTTTAGAGCCAAAAGGGACCGCTGCAATCGGCTCCTGTAACCTCTCGCTGGGTGTAAGGTCTACCCACGCGACACCTACAGTGCAGGAAATGATTCTTCGGCTCCGCGTCAGCAAACACTTACCCCCGGCTGTGCCCGTTTACCCCGGTAAGGTCTGAGCTACACGTGGAGGGTCCATGGAGGTGTCTGTTCACTCACACCGAAACAAAGAGCCATTTCCTATGCTGCAGGACTCATCGGACAGATTACTTATTATTATTACCATCATCATCATAGTCGTCGTCACCAACCCAATTTTCCCTCTGCCCTGTGGTGCCTCCAATTATTTTGCAACTTTTATTTTGCCGTGTAAAAACGTTTAAGCCTTTGGATGACAGGTGACATGCTTCTCCAGCAATGATCACTGAGCAACAGGCCAGTCCCTTTCGCACATTGGGTTCACACGAGCAGCGCCTTCTGTTGAGAAGAGAAACCCTGGCTTTATTGGAGTCAATGGAAAAACTCATTGAGGTCCAAGGGGAAGAATGAGTGGTCCAGTGCTTCAGGCGTCAACCAAGGCTTGGGGAAACGGGGGTTCAAATCCCACCTTCATTAGAGGTGTCCTGTGGGAGCACGGGGCAGTCTTTCATGGTGAGATCCATGGCTTAGGCGCTGCAATGCTTACAATTAAGGCGCCTTGCATGGGGGCAATACCAGTCGACAGGGTGGGATGCCACGCAGCAAATGGGGAGCTCAGGATGGCTCCGAAGAGCGAGCCGGATCACCTCTGTACTCAGCAGGGAGATGTCCTCACTCCCTGCTCCTGTAAAATGGGGATAATAGTTCACAGAGGAGTTGTGACGGGGACTCTTCACGCGCCGCAGATAGGCAGGAGGGTGCCAGGGTTTCACGCTGGGTTCTGTGTGTGCAACAAATGCAAGTATTGTGGGATCAGCTCAGCCCAGTGGTCCAAGAAACCTGGTCTCCCGTCACTGCCGACTCTAGCAGAGGATGTGCCAGCAACCCTGTAATGGAAAACTCGGTCCCGGGGGGAAGTTCTTTCTACCCTCCTCCGTCAGAGGCTGGCACGTGCTCCGGAGTATGAGTGTTTGCAACCTGTCCGGAGTCTGTATCCTTTTCCTCCTGCTGCTCATCCATTGACTGGGCTTCAATAAGACATTATGAACACCTAGCATTTCTTTAGACCCATGGTTTTCAACTTCTTTTTCATTTGCAGCCCCTTAAAAGATGTTGGATGGGGGTGCAGACCCCTTTGAATCATAAGGGTGGGTATTCATATCCTTTTGAGTGATCAGAGTCATCTTTTGCAGTCCCCTTAGACACAGCCTGCAGCCCCCGGGGGTCCATGGACCACAGGTTGAAAACCACTGCTTTAAACTATTGCGCTATGTTGCTGTACAAATAAAAAGCACCCTTGCTCCAAAAGGAGTGAAGTCCTTTGACTCAGCTGTCACAACATCCCTGCAAGAGGGGTGATACGTTTGTTTTAGGGATGGAGAAAGTGAGCCACACAACAGCTACGGGACTTGCTCAAGGAAGCGGCGCCAGCCTGGGGTGTGGCCAGGAAGGGAGCCCAGCTCTCCTGATGGCAAGGCTGGTGCACTGGCCCCAGGACCAAGGATTATGTGTAGCTCCATGTCATCCCGTAGTCCCTGCCCTGAAAACGTGGAAAAAAGGCCTCTCATTTTTGCACAAAACGATCCCGCTCGTAGTTTCCTGGCCAACAGCAGACTGGAGAAATCCACTAAGCTCCAGGGGGTTTAGACCAAATTGTTCCCTTCTCCAAACCCTGTCTGTTACTGATTTACTGAATTCCTCTCCAAAGCGCGCTGCTGGGGGAGAGAGAGAGTATTTGCAGATGTGCTCTGTGACTGCAGGTCCAAGGACAAGGAGAAGCACTTCCCGTTGGCAGAAGGGAGTTTTTCTGTCCTTCGTGCACCCTGCCAGGTTCGATCACGACAAGGAACCTGCTCTAGGAAGATGCTTCATGCTGGAGGGGCTGGAGACAACAGGAGAGGGTGCTGGATCCTTTCCCTTCTGGCTCTTCTCCGTTGCCTTTGACCGAAGCACTTTACAAATGCAGGCCCCGATTCTGCAAAGAGACCCTGCAAGGTGCTACCGAGGGTAGCGTGGTGTCAACTGCAGGGCGGGGTGATTGAAGAAGTCTCCCACTACGCTTGGGAAGTCGATATGATTATTCCCTATTTATACAGCTAGAGAAACTGAGGCACGAAGGCACAGCAGCTCACCCAAATCCCATGGGCATCTGCAAAGGGAAGGGAAGAGAACCCATAGCTTCTGACCCCAAGTGCTGCTCCAAGGCACAAAGCTTCCTTTCTTCTCTGTTTTCCTTTGAAGCGATATTTTAAAGTCATGGAGTGGACACTGTGGGGGCAAATTTGGCCGCAAACATAGATTTTGTAAAAACAAAAGCAACAGCAACGTTGCTATGATTTGGTTTTAAGTTTGCAAAAGGGCCCAGAGTAACGGATGGCTGTTCGGATGCAAGCGGAAACAAATGATAAATGCCCTGGCTCCCCTCAGCTGCCACGTGCAACTCAGATGCTGCAGGACTGGGCGCGTGCACATGAAACGGCTCCAACGCCTTGGCGCAAACAACCTGACATGAGCTGGTCAAGCTCCAGGAAACACGGGACATGAACAAGCTATTGGACCGGCAACACCTGGAGTGGCGCGTTTGCCATTGCAAAGGCAGAATAAGCCAAAAATTCTCCCCCAAAACGCAGGGGGAAAAGACAGCTCCCACATCACTACCTGCAACTCGGCTCCTCCAGGCCCCAGCAAAATATCATCCGGCAGGACCGTGTTTCTTCACATTGTACGCAGAAGGAAGGCAGCGGAAATTCCTGTGAGCTGCAAACGCGGAGCTGGTTTCCCCTCCCGTCATTCATTTTCTGATCATTAGCAGGGGGAGCTTGGTTGGGGCACTGGTGGCTTTTTCTCGGGTGGTGGGATTTTCAGTAGAGCTCCTGGAGCCCATAATTGGGGCAGATTATCAAAAGAATCCAGGTCCCATGAGGATGGGAAGCTAGATTTTGCCCTCTTTTCTGCATCGGGGAGGCCACATCTGGAGTCCTGTGTCCAGCTGTGGGCCCCACTGCAGAAAGGATGTGGACACATTGGAGAGAGTCCAGTGGAGGGCAGTGGAAATGGTTGTGGGGCTGGGGGACAGGACTGGGGAGGAGAGGAGGAGGGAACTGGGCTGATTTTGTCTGGAGAAGAGAGCCAGGGCTTTGTCTAGTTGGGTCTTCAAAACCTCCAATGGTCAAGACCCCACCACCTCTCTGGGTGACCTGTTCCAGTGCTTTACTGCCCTCCTAGTGAAAGTTTTTCCTAATATCCAACCTCAACATCTGGAAATCTGGCCATGGACCGTTCCAGCTGCTGATCAAGTGGTCTCTGAGGTTTTGAATCCAAATTCTGCTAGACACTGATAAAGCAGGTTTCCTGGCAAACAGTTGGTATAAGTCAGGAATAGCTCCACTTTCCTCTTGGGTGCCATGCTCATGTTAAAACAAGTGCAAGTTGAAGCGTTCTTCAGCCTTTCTCCTCTCGTATGTATTTTCTTTTGCACTTGACTGGAGTTATTTCCCTCTGTTCATTTAATTAAAGGGTGGAATAAGGCATCAGAATAAAACGTGACTTGAATCTGCACATTTTTGTGAATTTTTTCCTGTTTTTTTTTCTTGCACTGGACAGCATCGTCTTTAATCTCCTGTTTTTATTTTATATTGCCTTTTCTCTTTACAAACAAGCAGCTGCTGATCCAGACTGGCAGCACCCTTAATAATTTTCTAGCATTTGCTTTTAAAAAAGAGTTTAGTCTCTGATAAATAAACGTCCCTGGCTGCTTCTCTCTTTGCGCTGCTCCTATCTATCCGGTCTCCAGCCGAGGAAACCAGGGGTGCATCTACACGTGCGCTTTAATGTGCATTACCCTATTTTAATGTTTATTAAAGTGTCACTAAAAAACCATGCACTTTTGCTAATGCGCATTAAAATAGGCTAATGCGCATTAATGCATCACTAAAAACTGTGCACTTTCGCTAATGCACATTAAGCTGGGCTAAAGTTTTCCTAGTATCTCACAATGGAGGTACTAGATTTAATGAGCACTAACTAAAGCACATTAATGCATATGTAGATGGGCCCTAGGAGATTAGGAGGAACTTTTTGACCATGAGGGTGGCCAAGCAGTGGAATAGGTCACCAAGAAAAATTGTGGAGTCTCCATCCCTGGAAGTTTTCAAGAGCAGGTTGGACAGGCACTTGGCTGGGACGGTTTAGTCAGGGCTGATCCTGTCTTGAGCAGGGGGCCAGACTTGATCTTGCAAGATCCCTTCCAGCCCTACTTTCCTCTGGCCGTCTCGGGGAGGCTCCTTGGCTACGAAGCATGCACAGCACAACAGAGGGCTTATTCCTCACCGACAGACTCGGCATTTTCTCTGGCCTTTGTGACAAGCCTGTCTACGAACGGCCCGATGGGTTTTTGTTCTCCACGCACACTTTATGACGTTTGGCTCTTCTTCTTCAGCAGATGACTTCTACTGTGCCCACAGGCCAGAGTGAACATCGAGGAGTTCACCAGTGCTGAACATCAAGGACAGCTGTCGTAGGGAAATGGGGAGAATTTGGATGCGGCTGCAGTAGGTCCCCCTGGGGATGTTCGTCACGTGGCAAAGAACAAGATCTAGCAAACAGTCAGGTTCAAGGACCTTCAAGCCTATGTGAAATGACTCTTGGAGGGGACAGGACCACACACACAGGTCCTAGCTTCAATGTCCAGCCCAATGCACCGCACACCATTGCCCAAAGTCACGGTCTTTTCTTTTAAGGGTGCCGTGCAAGTATTAGCACTGTTAGGTGTGCAAATACCTGCACATGACTCTCAGACATTTCAAACAGGAACCCAGAGCGCCAAAACTTTTCTGCCCTGTGGCTGTCTCTTTGCAACAGAAGATTTGCCCTATTATTTTTATGTAGCCAAGAAAGGAGCGCAAACCCAGAGCTGGCATTGTCCAAAGTGGGGGAGCCTGAGTCTAACACGGTTGAGAACCACGGACCTAATTAAAGGAGCGGCGTATGGGCTCTGACTCGCCGACGACTGCGGCACAGCAGTCCAGCCGTCAGGAAGGACTTCATGGTTTATCTAAGTGAGTCTGGTGAGGGGGAGTTGCCCATTTCCCTTTCTCCCAGTTGGTGCTGGGGCTAGGTCTTCTCACTCCCCATGCCTCCTTGTTCATTCCCCTGGTTGAAAATAGTCCATAACTTTCCCTTTTTTGGTTGTTTTTTTGTTTCACGCGCCCCTCCTGCTTCTCATCCCCTCCCTTGTACCAAAAGCCAAAGCAAAATGCCGGGGGCTCGTATGCATGAGCAGAGCCCAGGCAAACTGCAATCAGGGCTAATGTGTAGGGGTTATTCTACGTTCCCTTTAGGTCTTCCAGCTTAGGGGAAGACTAACTCCTTTCTCCATTTCAGTCACAAAAACCAGAGGTAGAAAAGACCCATCAGGAGGACTTCCTATAAGGGACAGCGTGGTGGTGGGCAGAGAGCTGACTGACCATAGCATACTCATTTTCTTCCTGGTCTGCTGCTAAATTATTTTCAAGACAGAGAACGACGCGCACTTTCCCAATAGGATGCCTCCCTGGAGGCGTGAGGGGTTTGAGCGCTTGCAAAAGGAAGGGAACATAAATCCACGGGACCAGATTCAAGTCTCAGGTATAAACCTGGAGTACTTTTGCTTGCTTCAGTTGAGTTACTTTAGTCTCAGTTTGTGAAATGAGAAAGGGAGAGGTCATTTAACAAGGTTTGTGGCATCCTTTAGTGCCCACATTGCTGGGATCAAGTGTGGCTGCCGTCCTGCCTGGGGGAGAAGGCACGATGGCTAGAATAATTTTCCAGCTGTTTTCGAGCAGGCTCTTTGCGCATCCAACAGCTGGTCCAGGTGCTGAATTTTAAGAGGCATCAACTTTGGCTCTGGGGGCAACTTTCACTTGCGCTGCTGCCTTGTCTCTGTATTTACAAGAAAACAAATAGGGAAAAGGCATATATTTTGCGCAAACAAGGCCAGAGGTGCCCAGTGGCACACCGTTAATAGCCGTGGCGTGTTGAGCGTGGTGAAGGAAGAGGTTTGCAGCTGATTGTTAAGATTGCACTTTATTGCTGCCACTTCATTAGTTTGCTGCTTAGCTGCATTAATAGTTATTTCCAGTGCTGACCTGCTCGCAAGCCCCTGTGCCACTGGCCCCTGCTCCAGACACCGAAAGGGAAGGGGATGAGGGAGTCGGGAGTTTTCTTTGGGACTGGATTATGTCAAAAATATCCCGCGAAGGACAAAGCAGTGGGGAACCGGATCAATGGGGAAGTAGCTGGGAATAACAGAAACAACCATAGGGTGGGGACACAGGACACGGTTACGTCCCAGCATTCCCAGTTTGCTCCAGAGGAACGGTGGGGTGGACACAAGGCATGGCGTTCAGCCCAGAGGAGCTGCTGCTCTCCAGTCTAATGTCATTTCTGAGGGAGAGAGGAGTAAATTTGCTCCCCAGACAGTTGCTGGCACCTGTTGCGTCCGCCCTTCCTTGTTTTGCTGCGGGGCACTGATTTGCTCCAAGCAGACGGGCTCCCTTGCCATCTAGCGGCAGGTGCCAGCGCCTGCTTGGGAAAGCCGGTCGCCTGCCTGCTTCTTCCTGCAGAGAAAATGTGTCGCGGAGTAAAGCCCAGGGTCGGTTATTCTGGAGTAAACGCACTGTGCATCTGCCCCCTTCAAATGTTTCTATGCAGGTTAGTGATACCTGTTGAAATCATTTTTTTAACTTCATTCAGTTAAACCAGAGCAACAGGCTGGGCCAGACATTTAGTTTGGCTTAAAAAAATGTATCTTCTTGTGGGTTAGTTTAAAGCGATTCTCGGCCAGTTTCAGGTGAACTGGTATGCATGCACCCCATTTCAACAGAAGACTGTCTGCACGGTCTTTGTGTTAGTTTACTCCAATTGGTTTCAGACCACATCTCTCATTAGATAGTTAGCCAGGTCCGTCTGACGTCAGGGAGACAGCGGGCAGGGCAAAACGAACTCATTTAGCGAGTCGTGAGCTTCAGAAACATCTGATGAATTAAGCTGTCACCTAGGAAAGTTTATGACTCTCTGAATGGGTTAATCTGTAAAGCGCCACCCTCCCCTGCTTTCTATTACGCAAGGCCTTCGATTCGTGGAAAAACAGCTAGATCTGGGCGACTGGGAGGAATGAGTGAGTGGATAAAAGATGGGGAAGCAAAGACCACGAGCAGTTTGGGGAGCAAAGCAGGAGTCCGGTCAGAGCCAGCAAGCTGCCAAGCACTATGTCAAGTGCTGGACAAGATCTGCAGATCTTGGGCTGAATGAAATATAAAATGCACGTGGATTTTACAGGATCCCGGCCGGTGCAGTGGATCACTGGCCCTGCGACGCTGCTCCACCTGCCCCAGCGCCTCGCACATCAGAGTACGCTCAATGACGGTGCACGCTGAGGATCACAGGACCGCTCGAGAGCATGGAAGTTTTTACTCAAAATTTGCAGTGATCCAGAAAAAAAAACCCACAGAAGATTTTCTGTCTCCACCCCAGGACCTCCGGTAACTCAACCCAATCTGGAGATGCTCCTCGCTAGGAAAGGCCAGCCTTTGCCACAGTGCGATACCATGTGCGCACACGTAGCGTGTTATTCTGCTTGAACATGCAGACACTGGAGTTTTAAGTACATTTAATTCATGCTAAGTATCCAGTTCAATGTGGCCCTTCCTTTCTTTGCTCCTCTTGCACTTGAGATGCAGTTCCTGCGAATCCTTCCAGCACAACGAAAGCGTTGCTGTCTCCAGCACCTACATTATACGAAAGTTATTTCTGGATCATTGACTCTGGCTGTGAACAATTTATATTTGGAAAGGTCTCTATGCTGATACAGTGACCATATCCTTGCCATGCTCCCATCCTTCTTTTGCTGGTGCTTAAGTGTGCGCTGGCGGCACACCTGCCTCCAGTATGCAGAACTTGGCAGATGTGTAAGGAATTAGGCAACTGATGACAAGAAGAGAAAAGATGGTTTCCTAATGCAGGCAGTTCTGTCCCTCCCTCTCTCACAGAGCCCATAGGTGATGCTAGATAACATACTCATGCCAAACTTTTCACGGGCACCCCCTAAATTCTCCGTTCCACATTTTCTGGGTGCCAACTTGGGGCTCTCCAGTCTGATTTGCAGAAATGCCAAGCACTTGCAGCTGCAAATGAAATCAGCAGTGACTTTGAGCTATCAAAAGGTTAAGCATGTCAAACAATATGTCCATAGGTGTCTTAAATTGAGGACCCAAAATGAATGGACACCTTTGACCTTTATGTTTGAGCCTCAGTTTTCCCTCTGCAAAATTAGGACAATACCACCTCAGCTCACAGGAGTACTGGAGCTGGACTGTTCTCAGTGGGGGCAGATGACAGGACAAGGAGCAATGGGCTCAAGCTGCAGCAAGGGAAGTTGAGGTTGGATATTAGGAAAAACTCAGGAGGAGGGTATTAAAACACTGGAACAGGTTACCTAGAGAGGTGGTGGGATCTCCATCCTTGGAGGGTTTGAAGACCCAGGTAGACAAAGCCTTGGCTGGGATGATGCAGTTGGGGCTGATCCTGCTTGGAGCCGGGGGTTGGACTAGATGCCACCCCCTGAGGTCCCTTCAACCCTCATTTTCTAGGATTGTGTGAAATTAAATTCCTTGATATCTCTGAAAGGACGAGCACTACAGAAAAACCCACAACAAGACGAATTCTGTGAAGTTGGAGTCCGAGTGCAGTTCATAAGGCCCAGGGCCACACGGTGGACACAATCATAGAAAAGTCAGGCTGGAAGGGCTCTCAGGAGGTCACCTAGTCCAGACCCCTGCTCAAGGCAGGATCGGAGCCATCCTGGACAAGGTTTTGTCAACTCTGCTTTTAAAAACATTTAATCTAGATAAAATAAATATTGCATAGCTGTTCATTCAACAAGACCTGCCTGTCCTGCACACTGAATGAGGCAGGGATCTCATGGAAAATATAATTTGTCATTATGAGTCAATACACACATGCACAAGAGAGATAAAGTGAAGTTAATTCAGGTACTTCCTGACATTTGGGCGTTTGATTTTGAAACACAAACATTCTCGTAATGCAATTTTAGTGTGTCAGGCGCCTCAGGTCGGTACGGTACTGATACATATATAATTGGTAGCACATGGGATCCTAATGAAAAATGTGGAGTGATGACCTTTGGGATACTTGTCTAATCAGGGATTGGAAAGGCACATATTTTTCTGTTGACTGAGCTTGGCCGCAAAGAAAGCAGGAGTTTGTACAAGCCCTCCATATGATTAACAATACAGCATTCTGGTATGTGTGGTCACAGCTGAACTTGGGAATTGCCCTGTCTGGTCCAATCAGTGGTCCACCATCCCGGACAGATCGTGGCAGATAGGTAATTGTCATCAATGGCTCAATGTCTAGTTGGGAGGTTTTCTTCTTCTCATGTCTCTATACCACATTTGACCATGCTTGTGCTTGTTGATTGTACTTTGCAAGATTTTTCATTGTACATGTGTCTTCGAGCAGTGGTCATTGCAGGAGATGTTGCATAGTCTGAGGGTCTGTGCTGCAGTCACAGGTGGTCGAACCAATGCTATAGCCCCGCTTCTTCAATAATTCCTTGGAGCATCCGACTCTGGTATGTAGGCAGTTGAGACATCGCCACCTTTGCCATAGATCATCAGCCCTGATGGTAAGGACTCAGCCACTGGAATATTCATTTTGTCACTGTCAGGTATTTTCTTCAGCCTCTCATTCCACATCCATAGTCATGTCTCCTTGAGTGTGGCAGCAAGAGGTTGGAAGCTCCTGAGTGATTTCAGTCTTTTGTGCACTGCGGGATGGTCAGACGGCAGGTGTCTCACATCTTTGGTTTTTTCTCAATTGCTCTATCCTGCTAGCCACTCCTCTTCTGAAGTCAGGCGGAGCAATGCCAGCCAGCAGGTGCACACTGTTTAGGCTGGTAGGCTTCAGACATCCTGTCATGCATTAGCACCTATCATCCAGAATGGGGTCGCAGCACTTAGCATGTACGGCTCTCTCCCATACAGGGCATGCACACTCAGTGGAGGAGAAGCTGTGAGCCAGAGCAGTGGTTCGGAGGGTTGAGGGGCTAGCTCCCCATTTCGAGTTGGTGAGCTAATACAATACGTTTTTACAAGTGCTCACCAGGAGGAGGTATCAAGTGGCATTCCTCAGGGGTGTGCTCTGGGTCCAGTATTGCTTAACATTTTCATTAATGATTTGGATGATGGGACTGAGTGCATGCTTAGCAAATTTGCAGATAACAGCAAGTTGGGTGGAATTGCAGACACTTGGGAGTCTCTGCCTGTTTGCACGAACAAAATCGACACATGGAGCGGCGCAGCACGAAAGCGACACATGCTAAAACATCTCTGAGCAGTGTTAGCGTACGGCGCTAAATGAACTCTATAGTGTCAGGAAATCCTGGGTCATGGAAACAGAAACGCAGTTGCGTTGACATAAACAGGACATTTTGTTTCGTCTACACACAGCCTTTGAGGGTTGGGGTGGGATCCAGAATGACCTGAGAAATGATCCACGATCACTCAGATGAGATTCAGCAAGGACAAGTGCAAAGTCTTGCACTTGGGACAGAATAATTGCATGCACAAATACAGCCTGGGGAATAAGCAGCTAGGCTGCAGTACTGCAGAGAAGGACCTGGGGTTACAGTAGACCTGCAATGGGGACTGTACCCCATTAATGAAGAGGGAGCAAATGGCTGGATCCAGGGCCCTGGAGGAACTGTGAGGAGTGATTGATAGGCCTGGTGGGGAAGTGGTGGTCTGGGCTGAGGGCCACAATCAGAGTCAAAGGGCTGAGGCCAGGGTAGGAGGAGCACCCTGAGCTCACTGACCCCTGAGAGCATCCTCCCCACTTTACTTTAACTGCAAGGCACAGCAGGCAGGGCAGCAGCGTGGTACCCTGAGAGGCCAGAGTGGGTAAGCAGGATTACTAGGGGGTGACACGGCCGCCCTCGGGGGCTGTCCTGCTACAAGACCACGTGCTGGATGTGAGCCAGGAGTGCGCTCTTGCTGCCAAAAAAGCCAACAGCCTTCTGGGCTGTGTCAACAGGAGTACCACTTGCAAGGCAAGGGACGTGATTCTTCTGCTCCGTTCAGCACCAGCGTGGCCTCCCCTGGAGCCCCGTGTCTGCTTTTGGGCCCCGCACTTCATGAAGGATGTGAACAGGCTGGAAAGAGTCCAGTGGGGAGGGATAAAAATGATCAGGGGACTGGAAGCAGGACTTACGGGAAGGGATGAAAGAACTAGGGTTACCCAGACTGGGGAAGGGAAGACTGATGACTGTCTCCAAATACCCGAAGGGTAATAATAGGGAGGATGGAGATGGGCTTTTCTCTGTAGCCGTAGGGGACATGACTTGGGGCAATGGACTCAATGTACAGCAGAGGAAACTGAGGCTGGAGATGAGGAGGAGCTTTCTGACACCGAGGGTGCTCATGCATTGGACCAGGCTGCCTAGAGAAATTAAGGCATCTCCATCCCTGGAGCTTTTCAAGAGCAGGTTGGACAGACGCTTGGCTGGGCTGGTTTAGTCAGAGATGCTCCTGCCTTGACCAGGGAGCTGGACTAGATATCCCCATCTAGTGCTTTCCAGCACCTCTTTCTTATGATCCTATAATAGAAGCTGAGACTCTTCTATTTTTCTGGAGGCCGTGGGAGGCAAATCCATGCAGAAACTCTTGCAGCAACTTCCTCTCCCCAGTACCCGATTTGCATTTTGTAGCAAGGAATAAAGCTCGAAACTGAGACAAAAGCCTTCCAAAAAACCCCCCAAAAAGGAGCGAATTTTGAGCGACCACGTTATGACACCTGGCACCTGATGTGAACACCAATCGCTTCAAACAGAGTAGTGGATGTCTGAGGGCTGCTCTCAGCCACGGCTCAAGCTGTGGTTCGCAAAAGCCAAACACCTCAAAGCAGCTGCAACAATTGAAGACTCGGGCCTTGCTGCCTTTTGTCATTGAATTATGCGTCTCCGGCAGTCACTCGGCGCCCTATTTTAAGCCCCGTGGAGCTGATCTCCCATCTCCAACATCCCTACGTCAAAATGTAATGACTTTTTAAAATTTTCCACAAAGCTGAGAAATCCATCTTGTGCTCCACAGCTCAGCTAGATGGAGCTAACAAGGCACAAGTGCTTTAAATCCCACTTTGCATTTTCTAACTTTGATCTCACAACCCCTCTCTTTTATTCTCCCCTATCTTAAAAGGGGGTGGGCTAATTAGCTGGCACCCAGGTAAGAAAAAAAAAAGTATGGCATCACCTTTTATGAGAGGGCGATACCAGGCTTGTGTCCTTACGTTATTATGGCTTAAAGATCCCCTTCCTCATCAGTAGGCTGTAGGGCTGTGGTTCTCAACAGGGCTGTCGCAGCACCCTGGGGCATCCTTCTGAGGGTGCCATCAGGCACGAGGAGATAAGCACGTGCTCTTGCCCCCCTGGCTCCCATGCAAGGAGGTAAGCGCTGGCTAGTCTCCGACCGGCTCCCCGGTCCCTGCCGCACTGCTCTGCCAGGAGCTAAGTGCTCACTCCTCTTCCCCCCACCTCTCATGCCTTTTTGCCACGAATTAAGTGCTGCAGTGAATACATCAGTCATTGAAATGGGGTGCTGCTCGGTTCCCGGGAGTTATGGAGGGGTGTCGGGAGTACAGAAAGGTCGAGGACCATTTCTATGGCATTGTGCTTCCCTTTTCTCACCTTGACTTGCATGGCTTCAAAGTGGCCCAGACCCAAGCCACAGGTGGGAGCTCTCATGTGGGAAGTGGGAGAAGTGGCTTCGACCCCCACCCAGGCAGTGGAAGGCCTAGATCCCAGGTGTCGCACTCGCTGGGTCAGCGCTCTGCACGGCCCCCGGCAGACGTTACACTTAGGACACAATTAACCAGTTAAGCATGTCTTAAGCAATAGCCTGGCCACAGGCTCATGCCATTAATGGTGCCATAAAACAGGGAGTAAGCCACAAAATGATTACACGACATGTATCATCATTTGTGGCTGGATCCCATTGCACCTTAAATTGAACCTGTAGCCGGCGTGCCAGGCAGTTAACGGGTGCTCCCCAAGGCTGGAGTCCTCTTTTCTTTCTTTTCTTCTCTTAAAAGCACAACCACGCCAATGCAATCTTCTCCTGGATAGCTCCTTGCAGGACTTGGGGTACGTTTCCACTGAACGGTGCAGTGCAGCGCAGTGATGCCCGAGCGGTTCCCAATGAGCCAGCTCAGGTACAGAGACCAGAATAGCTCCGGGAGCAGAGAGCTCCCCGCAGGCTGATGTACCCTGCTGAGAAGCTTTCAGTACTCGAGTCGTCTCGTCTCGTATGGTGCTACATCAGGTATCTCCCTACTGCATCGCTTCGTAGAGCCGCATTGAAAGTGTTCAGCCACTAATTGAAGGAGTAGTGATGGTCTGTCTTTAACAAATAGCTCTGCCCAGCGGTTTACAGGGTGATTGAACTCAACGGCTGCTTACGAAAACAGAAGAAATACAAAGAGTTTTAAGCATTCTGAATTAAAAAAAAAAAATCACTTCCCTTCTCATTTAATTAGGTTTCTGTCCCTCAGTCTATGTAATATTGATAATCCTGCTAGTCTTCCAGTCTTCTATGAATAGCAGAGTAGAGGAGAATTAAATGAATGCTGGGGACAACAAACAGGGAAAAATACACTTTAAAAGGTTTCTGATTGTATTATTAAGCAGCAAACATGGCATAGACCCATTCGTCTTCTCCAGGCAACCTTTCAGTGATATATAATGCCGTCACAGCTTTTAAGCACGCCAAATTATGTCCCAGTGATATTTCATGATCCCTAAACGTTAATTTTTGGATCATTTTGGCTTTCCTTTCCCCGTGTTATCGCTTTACCTATATATCTTCCAAAACAAATGAATTGTCTCAAACGACTATGAAAGCCAGCTGCATTATTCATCGTAGGCCAGAGACGCCGTTGGTGTAAATCCTTATCGTTCCATTGACTTCCGCAAAAAGGTTGATGGAGCGATGATAATTTATACCAGCAGGCTCTACATCTCCAGTGTTTCAAGGTATGGGCTCCATCTCACATGGCACTGATCCAGCAAAGCTCTTAAGCACATGCTTAACTTCAAGCCTGCAAACAGCTCCAAGGAGCCTTAGCGGTTTGCTGGATCGAAACTAGACTTCTCGTGCGGGTTGCAGGACTCAGGGTCTCCCGTGCGTTTTCAGCGTTTGCCACACGACGCCGTGGGAACGTTGCTTGGCGTGGGAAAACATTGGCATATCTCCTCTCTTCTCTAAGGCAGGATTCCCTGTGAACTGCGTGTTCCCAAACGTAAGAGTACGGAGGAGCAATAATGATTTAAATCTAACACCTCTTGTGTTGACAACCTCTTTAATGGGCCATTGATTTTGTGTGTGTGCTTGTGAATTTTTATCATATTTCTATGGATTGTTTCCCTAAGCATTTATTTAATACAGCCCTTGTTACTAAATACCTTACACTGCTAGGGAATTTTCACTTCTTCCACTTTTCCTTTGGACATTTCTGAAAGTATTTCTGCTTACATGTTTCTATTCCCTTTGGGGACAAGACATGCATACACATGCACACACACAACACTGCGGTATACACGATTGTCCATTACATAGGTTTGCTTTTTTGGTTCGATGCAAGGCAGATAAACCCAAACCCTCCTTTTTAATGTATAGGCACCAACAGTGGCCAAAAGTTTCAGATTTTGGGAAGTTTCACTTTTTGGATGCCCAACTTGATACACCCTAGGGCTGCGTCCAGACGAGTGTGGCCACGTGGCATGTGGCACCGCAGACCCATCTGAGGGACCACACCCCGCGCATTCAGGCATTCCCTGCACTGATAACTTGCA
This sequence comes from Alligator sinensis, assembly GCF_000455745.1. Lineage (NCBI taxonomy): Eukaryota > Metazoa > Chordata > Crocodylia > Alligatoridae > Alligator > Alligator sinensis. Next base: position 496,389 of record NW_005842368.1, on the reverse strand, counting down.
GTGGGGGGGTCGACCCCGGGAGAGCCTGAGGCCAAAATACCTGCATGGAAAAAAGCAGGGCAACACAGCATGCGCCGCCCAAAACCGGCCTGGGCAGTCGGAGCCATGCTCCAGCTGCTGACCAGGCTCCTGGCTGCAGGAGCGCCATAGCCGCAGCTTCCCCAGCCCCCAAGTCCCCAGGTAAGGGATAGTGGCTGGCCCCAGCCTCCCCCACCCCACCTGGGGTAACCTGCCGCACGCCAGAGCACTCATGGCACGGGCGATCCCCAGGGACAAGGTGTCCCCCTGCTACTTGTCCCCGTGGAACCAAATGGCCATGCTCATCTGGACATGACCCACGGGTGCATCCCCCATGCAGGAGCATGTGTTTGCTGTGGCAAAAGTAGTAGCAGCACAAATTTGCAAATTTGCAATGCATGCCCCTGCACGTGCAGTTTGGCGTGGGGCAAAATGCTCCACTTTGGGGAAACTACCGTTTCCCATCTCCTCCCAGCTCCAGGCATGCTGGAGGAGCCAGGGGGCAACTACAGATGCTCTTGCTAGCATCCAGAGCATCTCCCTGGAGGACCCGGCTGCCAGTTGCTCTTCTTTTTTGGCAGCATTTTTTTTGCTACCAGGAGAACGGTTGCATGTGTGCTGCATGTGGTTTGCAGCACCTCGAACGGTTTTGAGGCGCCACAAAGCACACGTGTGCGCTCATCTGGATGTGCCCTAGAGGGCCAGTTTTCAAAGGACAGGTGCTCAGCATTTTCAGACTACCAGGCCCCTTTAAGGGATATCAGAATTGGGTACTCAAAAATAATTAAAGAAATCGATTCAACCAAACTATTAAAAGATGTAAATAGCTATGTGATAGCTCTTTGAGGAACCATTATTTTAGAGGCAAGCTGAGCTGGTGTCAGACAGGTGCAGTGATGTATTCACCAGAAAACTTCAAGACCCTGAAATGTCTAAGCACTTGAGAGTATCCTTAATTCTGCCGGAAAGGCAGGTGGGTTAGCGGGAACATCTGAGCATCACACATATATTCTGAGAACAGATTTACATTTCTTTCTTGCTTCCATATAAGCACCGAACACAACAACACTTGGCAGCAGTAAAAAAAGGAATCACTGGATGCTAATAAGTATGGAGACTCTTATAGTCGTCAAGTAAATCTCTCCCCAAGTGCCTTCCCAAGGAGCCAGCCAGGTTGCAAAGCTGCTCTATCAATCCTGAGTGCTTACAGCTCACCTGAGAACGCACCATCCTGCGCGGTGACGAGCTAGCATCCAGCTCCGCTGAAGAGATCACACCGATTTGGGAAGGCTTCTCAGAAAGTTTGCATCTGCTTTGGCTAGACTACCTAATTAACAGCCTACCTGTATTCTCCGAGCGTGGTACATTTATGTCTCTAAAAGTATTTGGCAGCCAAAAAGAAGTCTTGATCCAGGAACGATGAATCTGAATCGTGCCTTTCCTGCCTGACGAAAATGAGTTACAAGCAATTTGTGCTACTCCGGGATCCAAACAGCCAAAACTCCTTCAGCAGGCTAACCATCCTTTCCCTCTTCGAATGCACAGACAGACAGACACCTGCCCCACATCAACCTTTCCATTCCTGAGCAGGTCCCTATAAAACCATTAGCCAAAGGCCAATTCCAAGCTCATCCCACTGAACGAGCACAGTCTGGATTCAAGCCAAGGTGCAGTATGGAAACATGGATGATTTCCTGCTGTTAATGGATACAGGGCAAATCTCCACTTATAGAGTCATACTCATATGTCCATTCTATATACCGTATGGTCTCACCTATTCTGGAATATAAAACACCTTGTTTTTGAAAGAAAGAATGAAGGGAAGGGAAAAAAAAGCTTTTTCCAGAGTTATGGCTGCATAGAGCAGAGATAAAGCCCAATTTTCAACTGACGCACGCTTCCTCCCTTGCTTAACTAAAGCTGTAACACTAACTGAAGACTGGTATGCATGAGTGGATCTGTGATTTTGAAATGAGTGAAATAGTCTCCAGAGCTGTGAAATAGGAGGAGAGAGACCCAGAACAATTAACAGAAAGCAAAGTTGCCTTAGGAAAGGTTAGCTGGATTAGTGGATCATCAAGACCATTAGAAAGGAGACATGATTGTTAATGCTTGTGGAGTGAAGAACAATGAGCCATTAAGTCAACCGATTCCCTCAGCTGCCTGAATAGCAATGCCACAACTACTGCACTGTTGAGCAGGAATTAAGGTAGGGTGCTTCTATTCCAGACAGAAAATCAGCTTTTCTGGTTGATGCATGCACTCCAGTTCAGGGGGAAAAGGGGCCTGGTATAGTATTTTTTCCCTGTGTGGATCTCCAGCATTCAACACTGTCAGCCATAAGACACAGCTATCCCCCTAAGAGAGTTGCTTGGAGCCAGGTTGTACCCAAAGAGTAGTGATGGGGAACAGCACCTCTTTTACTGGACCCCTGATTTGGGGGCTTCCATTAAGATCAATTCTTCCTCCAGTCCTGTTCAACAGCTACATGCAGCTGGTAGGTGAACTGGGAAGTCTGCATGGATTCAAGCCAGTTCCATTTATCACCACATAAGACTACACTATTACCACCAAGATGGCCTGATGCTCAGACAACAGGGATTGAAGCTGGACCCAAGCAAGACAGAGATTATTCTGGAGGGCACAGGAAAGCACTTTGACATGTCTTTAGACATGGGGCAGCTACCTTTGGCTGAGAATATGCATTCATATTTGGTCAATGTAGTCTGTAGTTTATCATTGCACCTGGATTCCTTGCTGAGGCTAAGGTCTTCCATAGACCTTTCTTCTAGTAGCCTAGAAAACTCCCTCATATCCTTGTGAGCATGGCCTGGCCTCAAGTAGGCACAACTTGGCCACTTCCTGGACTGTACCTGGACACAAAGCCTCCAGTCCGTAGGAAACAGCTCGTGGACAACATTGCAGGACATTTCTACAACAGTGCCGACTACACGCTCATCCAGCATGTCCACTGCTCCCGATGCTGGCTTCCTACAGAAGATCAAGTCAAGATCAAAGCCTTATTTCTTATCTTTAAAGGACTCCATGTCCAAGGACCAGCGCATCTAACCATCACCTAAAGCTCCAAATTGAAGATTATGGGGAAAACTCCACCCAGCCACAAGAAAACTTCCCCTATAAGAGTAAAAGCCGTATATGCAGGAGACTGAACGTTTCAAAGGGCTGGTCTGAGACTGTGGAACAAACTCTCAAAGGAGCTCACAGACTTTTCCTGCAAGGTGCTAGGCATACGTCTGCAATCTGCCTCCATCAGCATAAACAGAGCAACATGCACGATGAAAACAATGATTACCGAGCCCCAAGGCCGTCTTGAAACGCCACCGTGCGTGCACAGTTCTCTCTACGGAGAGAGGCTGAGAAAAAAGGAGCGTGTGAGAGAATGACTCACAGGTGTTATTCAGGTCACTTGCTGCACTGCTGGTAGGCGCTCGGGCGCTATGGAGATGAGAGTGATATATAAAGTTGAATACAATAGAATCGAGTCTTTCCTCCGAAAGGGAAGGATTGCCCTAGATTTTCACTCTTGGAGGCCAAAAGCTCCAGTATGTGACAAAGCGTTGGCCAAACCTTGTTGAGCTGCTACTTGCTCTTTGATCCATCTGAACAGAGGATCAGAGGAACATCCAGTTATGGTTGTTGCCTATAGGAAAGCTGCCTTTGATTTTTTTGTTATGGGGTCTTAAATGACTGTAGGTTCCCATATTGCAGCAGGGAAGGTTCGCTCTCTGGACAAAGGACTGCACCAGTGAGTCCAGTCCCCTGCGTTCGCAGGCAAGCATTTACAGGAGGAAACTCCAGCATCACCACTTCAGACCTTCATGTGCAACGATGAAGCACAAAACCAGAGATGCCTAGAACCACCTACAACATGTTGTAGGTAAAAGCAGGAGAGGAGGGCACTGCCAGTGCCCTGCCACTGCCAGGACAGAGAAGCGATCGATTCATATATGTGGAGGCCTCCACACTACACAGCAAAGCACAAATTCCCCAGCCCTCGCCAACCAGAGCTCCAGGGCAACACGTGGATGAAGAGCTACGCACTGACCACGCTGCTTGAAGAACAAGCAACTGGGTGACGTGTCTCTTCCCCACAAGCCGTGTCTACACTGGAGGAGAGAAACACCCTGACTAAGTGTAAAGGAGCAGTCAAGCCACAGTCGGTCTCTAGAGAGCTTAATAGCAGCTGCAAGGGATGCCCCAGCGAAGCTTCACTGCCGTATTTCCAGGTTTGGTGCATGCAAGTGGGAAGAGGTGGGTGTGGGGCTGTTATTTGGATTATGGGTGAAGGGGCAAATTGGCTGTGGATAAAAGAGGCAAGAGACAGGTCTCCAGCCAGGCCTTATATTGCCTATCCCCCAAAGTACTTATCCCAGTGCCTGCCCTCTACCAGCAGTCATGACCCCCACTGCCGAGTTGCAACAGAGGCTGTTGATCCCGGATAGGACCCATCAGCCATCTTCGGACACACAGATAGGACGATCAAGGAAGACAATCCTCTTCGACTACGAGGGAGTGCTAGAGAGGATCGGCACAATCTAGCTGTAGCAAAATTCCCCGATTGGTTTATTTAAATTTCTTTCTCAGCCCACTGAGACTCGAGGCACCAGACTAAATCAGTTTTTCTATGGACCTGGAAGGTCTCAATTAGCTGGGATTTGTGCCGCTGTAAAAATGACTATTCTGGAAGACAGGATTTCTTATCTCCTTCCTTGGTCCGCTGGGAATGCTGCTTGACACCATCCTGTCTGCTCGTGGTGTTCACTAACCAGGCAGCTTTGTTTCTGCAACTTATCTCAGACACTTAAGACAAATATACCTGTTAAAGCAAAACCTCATCATCTAGCACATTCGGTTATGTCAGTCATTACTACCATTTCTAAGCTAAAGCTGAGCGGGTACATTTGGACCGTCTATTTTAAAGCCTCCTTTCAGGCCTCTCGCTCTGCTTAACTTGGCCTCACTACTGGTTTAGCTGGATGCACTGATTGTTTCCTTTCCTTTGCCAGCCAGGCCAGGGATCATGTCTGCAGCCATGCAGAAAGAGACTTTAAGGCCTTTGGCTTTAGCCATCCTTCTGGAGCGTGGCCCCTTGACAATGGCCAGGGCTGGCATCGCTGTGCCCAAGAGCACTCGTCTGGGCAGGCGGCACCACCAACCCACAGGCTAGCACACGGGAGCACCTGCTGCATCGTGCTGGCTTAAATGTCCTGCAGAAACCCATTCCTTGCCAGCCCCAAAGCCGTACGTCTGCACAGTCGCACCTGGGACAGGAGCCCTGAGTGTTTCTGGGTGCTGCAAACACCTAGGGAAAGGATTTAACTGAGTTCACAGCCTGATTTGCTGGTGGGAAGAGCTTTCTTCCAAGGAGGGTGCCTGAGAGGGAAGCAGCAAGCAAGATGCAAGGCACACAGAGGAATATTCAGGCCCAGCAGGCCAGCTGGAGCTCGTTATCCGACGGATTTAAATGTACGCTCCATCTGCCGTGGTCAGATCCATGCATTACACTGAATTGACTGTGCAAGTCTACCCGGCCCATCTGCCCCCTGCCTGCTACCCCGTCGCCCCCCGGATTATGGCTCACATTCCAGACCTCGGAGCTGTTTCCAACAGCTGCCCCTTAAGGACGTGTTTTATGCGTCTTTCTTTTGTCTAAATAGAGAGCTCTCCCTCCAAATCACATTGGCAGGGGCCTGGCCTGGGTAATACTCAGCCCTTTATCGGTGGCAGATTTCAGATCATGTCGTTTCTCACCTCTCTGCAGGGTTGGCTTACTTCAGGGATGTTCAACTGGTGGCCTGCAGGCCACGTGCAGCCCACGAGGGGCTAAGCTGCAGCCCCCAGGCTCCTTCTTGGCCACCCCTCCCCTGTCACTTCGCTGCCCCTATCACCTCCACTGCGCCAGCGACTTGGGGCTCCTGGCTCTCCCACCATCCTCCAGCTCCTCCTTGCTACCCGGCCGAAGTGGGGAGCAAGGGGCAGTGCAGGGCGAGGCATGGTGTAGCGTGGCATGAGCACACGGTGCAGGGGTAGGGTGGGGTGCCTGTGCAGGTGTGTGGTGCAGCAGCAAAGGGTGTGGGGCAGGCATGCATTGTAGCAGTGCGGGGGCACATGGACATGTGGTGCAAGGCATTCACGTGGCACTCATCCCTCAGAGGTGCAGCCTGTGAGAGACGTGGCCTCCAGCCCCGTGGTATTTGAACGCCCTTGTGTAGCCGAAGGCTTGGTGCTCCTGATACTTTACAAGAAGGCAGGCTGCTGCAGGTGTGCCAGGGGGCAATTCGGCGTCACGTGGCCTGCGGGGGCTATTAGGATATGAGCCCAGGGCTGGAGCGGGGCAGGCAGTCCCGCCTCAGAGCTGCGGAGAGAAGAGCTCCTGGGTAACATCTGAGCTGGGGTAAGCAACTCTGGGGGATAGTGGAAGGGCCTAAGGGGAGGTGAGGAGGTCCCAGCTGGCCAGGAGCCCGTAGGGGTGGTTATGACTTGATTAGTTTGTGCGACATCTGCAAGGCATGGGTGTGGGTATTGGGGAGGACAGAGCCCATGAACCGTATTTCATGGTGTATAAGTCAATGTGGTGTATAAGTCACCCCACTTTTTCCGATCCAAAAAGTTAGGTCAACTTATACGGATCTACAAAATTCCTAACTTTTTGGATCAGAAATATGGGGTTGACTTATACCAGCCCCTGTGCACCATCATTGTGGGCCAGGTACCCAAGAGGTAGACACGTGCCATAGCGCTGCTCGCAGGGGATGGGACCAGGCTCAGCTGGCGCAGTCCCATCCCCTGTGAGTGGCGCTGCCTGGGCTGCGCCAGCCGAGCACCAAGTCTGGCACTGCTCACAGGGGATGGGGGTGGGCTTGGTGTGCCCCTATCCCCTGCGAATGGTGCTGCCTGGGCCACACCAGCCAAGTGCCAAGCCTGGCCCCGTCCACTGCCAGTGATGCTGCCAAGCACTGAGCCGAGCCCCATCCCCTGTGAGCGGCGCTGAGCTTGGCAGTCAGCTGGCACACCCCCATCCCCATGCCCTGTGAGCATCCCTGTCTGGGTTGCACTGGCTGAGTACCAAGACAGTGCATAAGTCGAGGTTGAGTTAAAAATTGGGCTTCAAAACTCGACTTACACACCACGAAATACTGTAATTAAGGTGATGAGCATGGACACCTGTGTTCATGAGTGCGAGACCATGCTCGGAGAGCCCTGGGGCAGCCTCCCTTGTTCAAAAAGATCAATACATCAAGGCATGGCAGGCGCGGGGGAAGAGGAAATTGCACAAAGACAGCAAAGTTGATGAGGGCTGATGGGGCTCCAGGGGCAGCACGGTCATCCCTGGCATGGGTCCCTGTTACATCCTGGTTGACCTGCACCTAAGGAAGGCCCAGCCTTCTTGTACTCAAGTGACCATCATGCAGTTAACTAGGTCACACCGATTATTGGGGGACAGACCCCAGCTCCACCACCGCTCTGCTTTCAGTGGTGTCAGTGGGGATTGTTCCCCCCGCCCTGCGCATGCTGCAGCCAGCTAAAGCAGCGCGCGCGAGTAGGGAGTTGCTTCTTGTTGAAACTCAGCTGTCCCTTTGCAAAACTTCTATCCTGAATCATCGCGGATGGAAACACCAGAGGGGTATGATTTAATCTGCATGGGGCGGGCTGCTCCAGACCGGGAACAGGTTCTAGAAGAGCTGCAGACAATGCTGCTTGCAACTCACCTAATAATATTATGTCGGCACTTGAAAGTCTTTTTAATGGGAGCATTGTGGGATAGGCTTTGCCAGACAAGAGCTGCCATGGCAACATCAATATCAGTGGTAGTGAGTCAGGGAGAGGAGGGGAAGTCAGCGGCTCTGGTCCATTTAGATTCTTGAAGTGTTTTGCAGATGAAAACATCCCCTAGCGTATGCAGGGCCTGGAAAATAGCAAGCAGACATATTTTCGGTCTCCCAAGTGGAAGTTAAGAGTGGGCTGCTTTCTGTGCAGCTGCAGATCTCCTCCCCGTGCTGTTCCTTGCGTGTCTGTTCTCTCTCTCAGACCTCATCTTTCCTGGCAGCCAACACTGCAGCTCTCTCCTGGTACCCCGAACAATCTCACATTACCTACTACGTGAGCACCTTCACACACTCAGCATTTATCCTGAACCTTGTATGCACTGTATGCATTGCACGCATGCTTCATACTCTGTGCCCAGCACGTGTGATGAATCAACGTACAGTGCCAGCCAGCTGCCTTTGGGGAGGTGGGGAGCTGATGCTACCCCTCCCAAGAGCCATTGGGCATCTGCAGTTAGAAGTGGAGGAAGAAATCAGAGACATCTGCATCTGTCAGTGCAGAGAAAGGAGGAACTGGCCAAACCTCGGCAACAACTGCAACCCTTGGTGGAAGGAAGCAGCAGGAGCCCAGAGCTTGCAATGCTTATTGCTCAGGAACTCCCCGTTGCTAAAAGGGGGCATGGGGACCAAGAGAAGGACAGGCGAAGAGTTACAGCATACATGGCTAAGACATGTTGTTTTCATGCATGACTTACAATTTAACATGCAAGGAATTATCAGAGCATGGACAACATCAAACCACTCAAGGAGATGGATGCATCACCTAATGTATGCTCGACTGGTAGCTTAGAGGAGTATGCCCAGAAATAAAAGCCTCCTCACTCTCCCGGGACTTGGAGGAATATGTCCAGGCCCATGAAAGAGCAAACAAACAGCCACATAAATCCATGGAAAGCAGCAAGACCCTCTGATTCTCCCCTGGGGACAGGATCCCCGCTCTCACCAGCGTGGGCTGCCAGCTGTCAGCACCACTGCACTCCTTCTTCAAAAGCTTCAGAAGATGTTCGGCCTAGTGGTGATGCAAGGTTCACTCAAATCCTATATAAAGTCCCCAGAGAGGTGCTAGATCTTCCCCAGAAATGGCAGGCCACAATGTTTCTACGGCCACTGTTGGACGAGCAACTGAGACAAGTGAAGAGCCCAACCTTTTTGCGGACAATTCACTAACAGAAAAAAATAAGTGCTGGGATCAACCACCCATGATCCATAATTTGCTGAGGTCTGCTAGCCTGCTGGGATCAGTGAACATTACAGAGCATTGCTGGGCTGGGCTGGGGGAGAGGAGAGGGGGGGTATGTGGGGGAAGAATGGGACAATTCACAGAACTGAACTTTACTGTTCCATGAAACCATTTCTAAGATTTACAGCATAGGTTTGAGTTCCTCTTCCTAAAGTAAGAGGAAATAATGCATAGATGAACTTCCAGGAAATACAGAATGACTAACAGGATCACACCTCAGTTCGCCTGTTCGAATCACTTGTACTGGTGCTTCCAAACGAGGGGTTTCTGCAGCCATGCTGGTCTGCCCATGTGGTCCCAAGTGCAGGCTCAGGACCTACGTGGTAAACTCTTCATGGCAGGGTCTCTTCACATCTTTTTTCTGTTATATAAGTTGCTAAGAAGAGTGACACTATGACGAACACAGGCCCCTGCCAGATGTGCAGGTAAAGGCATGATGGGATCTGAGACATGATCCCCACAATTGCATTTCCTACCTTGCCACACATGTATGGCAGGAGATGTAATTTTGGGATTGAGCATCAGATCCCATCACGTCTTATTGCTGGTGCAGGGGGAGCCTGAGATTGTGCAAATAGCAAGCTCCATCCGTTGGGAGCCCCGTCAGCTGAGGGGGGCACCCAGCCGCGGGGACACACCTGGCCACAAGTTCAAATTAGTGGCGTCATAGGAACCAGCCACAAAGTTATTCCACATATTTTGTGGAATAACTTTGTGGCTGGATCCTTGTTTTATGATGCCATTAATTGCTTTAACATGTGGCCAGGTTATAAGTTAAGATGTGATTAACTGATTAATCATATCTTAAGTGAAACCTGTGGCTGGGGCATTATTGCAACAAAACCAGTACTAGCCACTGAAGAACAAGCCTCAACTTCACACCTTTCAAGATCTGCACTCCCACAATCCTTACAACCCAAACTCGGCCGCACTTTAATGAAGAGGCGCCGTTCATCTCCTCTGACTTCACTGGATGCTGAGATGCAGAACGTCACATTCCTACACGGAGTAAGAAACATCAGGAGATAGATTTTGCCACGAGTTTTTATTAACGCTGAATGGAATTGTACCCCGGCGGTGGTGCAATCTCCTACCCTGGAGATCTTCCAAAAATGCCTGGACGTGCACCTTGCTGGGGTCATCTGACCCCAGCAGTCTTCCCTGCCCAAGCGCAGTGGGGCTGGACCCGATGATCTCGTGAGGTCCCTTCTAGGCCTTAACAACTATGAAACTATGAATGAATGTGTGTCCTGAGATGGCTCCCAACCACTCCTCTGCTTGGGGGCTGGTGGGAGCTACACCCTAGAAACCACCGTGCTTTACAAGATCATGTGTCCACACAGCCTGTTTGCAATCTGTCTTTTGATGAATCAGGCTTGAACTCCCACATGGCAGAGGAAGTTGCCCGATCCCTCCTTACCTATCTGTCCCTTGGGGTAGAATAGGAACAATATCAACTTCCTTTGTTACGGCACTTTGAGACCTACATGTTATTACCAGAGTTATTCCTCTGACCTAGTCAGCAGCTGGGATAAAGACCATTGATCTTTGGCAGCACCGGTCTACATTCAAAGGCAGACCACGAATGAAGACTCAGCATGCCTCTTTGTTGATGTTTGCACACTCCTGCGAAGTCTTGTCTACAGGTGGAAAAATAGTCAAGGGCTTTTATGTTCACAAGTCCCAATCCTGTTTTTCCCTTTCAGTGGAAATGATGGATTTGACTCCAGACATCTGAAGGCCTCAAGTCCATTTGATATTGCTAGAGATGTTATCAAAGCTTTCTGCTGAGCTCCAGGGCCACTGGGATTTCTGCTTTCTCCATCCTTTCCCCAAATGTGTGGAACTCAATGCAGCAGCCCGGGGCTACAGCACAAGCAGGAGGGTGAGAACAACCAGCTTGTTGATTATTACCAACAGCAACCTACTCCAACCGAGAGATTTTGCAGTTTGGATGCCTTCCTTATCACACAGATAGGCATGCGGGCAGATCTAGGATTTGCAGAATGTGGCATGGGGCAGCATCATATATAACCCAATGCATTTTTCTCCAAGTAAAAAGAAACTAGAAGTTTTACTAATACTCTGCTTTATTCAGTTATTCAGTTTAAGATTGAAGCAAAAACAAATAGATCTTTATTAGAATGTGCATGAATTTGCTATATCCCATATTACATATACAAAGTACAACAAACTAGGCAAAAATAATCAAAGATAGTCTTTCTTTAATTCTGTTGTCATTATGTTATTTATAGGATCACAGAAAATGCAGGTTGAAGGGACCTCAGGAGGTCACATCTAGTCCAACCCCTGCTCCAAGCAGGCCCAGCCCCAACTACATCATCCCAGCCAAGGCTTTGTCTACCCGGGTCTGCAACACCTCCAAGGATGGAGACTGCACCACCGCTCTGGGGAGCCTGTCCCAGTGCTTTACTACCCTCCTTGTGAGAAAGTTTTTCCTAATATCCAACCTCAACTTCCCTTGCTGCAGCATGAGCCCATTGCTCCTTGTCCTGTCATCTGCCCCCACGGAGAGCAGCCCAGCTCCATCCTCTTTGTAGCCCCCATGCAGGGAGGTGAAGACTGCTATCAAATCCCCTCTCTGTCTTCTCTTCTCCAGACTAAATAACCCCAGTTCCCTCAGCCTCTCCTCCCCAGTCCTGTCCCCCAGCCCCACAACCATTTTCATTGCCCTCCGCTGGACTCTCTCCAATGTGTCCACATCCTTTCTGTAATGGGGGCCCACAGCTGGACACCGGACTCCAGATGTGGCCTCCCCAGTGCCGAATAGAGGGGAAGAATCACTGCCCTTGACCTGCTGGCAATGATTTTCCAAGTGTGAAAACCAAATGCCTGCTGCCTATTATATTATCAATCAGTGCAAATGAGGCAAGAATTGTGAGGAAGGCGCATGACACACCACTGCTAGGCCACGTCCCAAACTCTGATGGTGACACTGATACGACCTTGGGCGAGACACTTAGGGCTGCTTTAAGTCACCGCCTGCCGCAGAGCAGGAAGGACCAGATGTGCGGCGGGTAGCAGAGACGCTTTGCTGAAGGCCGGCACGTTGTGTCCGGAGGCACATACGCAGGCAGCTACTGCCGCACCTCCTCCAGGCACCACGTGCAGTCACGCCCCATCCGAACCCAGAGCTGGTGGTTAGCGTGGATTCTGCTCCACCCTGCCCGCTGTGGCAGAAGTTTTCATGGTTGCTTAACTCCTGAGTCCCATCATATTTCAGTGGCTATTGGATGCTTAACTTCCTTATACTCCTTTGCAAATCCCCTCCCTGGGATCGCCAGTGGGATTCTTCCAGCTGCTAGAGAAGGATGCAAAGGTCTGAGAAGATCGTGGAGATCAGCAGATGGCTCGAGAACTGGGGCTACGAGGAAGTTTCAGGACGTTCAATCACTGGGAGGTTACACAAGAGAAGACCTTATCTGGAGAGAAGAGGCTTTCTCGACACAAGGATTCAACCATGGGGACTAGCCTAGTGGGACTGAGATTAAAGAAACAGGGAGGGAAGTTTGGGAGAGACTCGTGTCACCTCCATGCCTGGCTTTACGACACAGGAAGGAAAAAATATCAAGCAAACAAGAGTACAGCCAAGGATAAAGGCACACCGGAGAGAAGGGGGATGGGAACCCAGAAGACAGTACAAATGCTGATGAGCGGGTTAGTTAAGAAGGCAGTATAGTTAGCAAAAGGAGTGTCTGATGCAGATGATAAACTGGGTGAGGCCAGAGAGGAACAAGTGCAGTGTTTTTCCAACTGTGTACAACGCCTGGACAACAAAATGCAGGGACTAGGACAACGGAAGCAGGATGTAAAACTGGGTTTTGCAGAAAAGCAGAAACAGTAGAATGGGGTCATGACCGGGGGGATACAGGTTTTCTGGGTATGCGGTGCTCAGGGAAGGACAGAAATAACGAAGTTGGGGTAATGCAGCACATCACAGAACCATAGAAAATTAGGGTGTGAAGAGACTTCAGGAGGTCACGTCTACCCCAACCCCTGCTCTAAGCAGGACCAGCCCCAACAGCATCATCCCAACCAAGGCTTTGTTTAGTTGGGTCTTAAAAACCTCCAAGGATGGAAAGTGCACCACCTCTCTGGGGAGCCTGTCCCAGCGCTTCACCCCCCTCCTAGTGAGAAAGTTTTTCCTAATATCCAACCTCAACTTCTCTTTTTGCAGCTTGAGCCCATTGCTCCTTGTTCAGGCTACCCATGATGTGACAGACTGAAGAAGTAAGAGGGATATCCTGGATAAAATAGAATTAGCTGGATCAAAATGAGGTTGGGGGAGGAATGTCAGACTGCATTACTGACATCGTATGAGGAGTCTGCTGTGGACCCTGAGGGCTAGATTTGGATAGAGATGTCTGAATATTAAAAAGAGGTGAATACTACTGTGGGAGACATTCACCTCCCAGTGGTACAGTATACTTCATTTAAGTGCACAGCCAAAGGACTCAAAAAAGTCTTGGTGCTTACCCGGAGTATGCACTTACTGAAACCTAAAGTAAGCAACACCCATGCAGTCCAGGGGGATGCCTGCCGTGTCTCTGACATTAGCAGCCCTGAACTGAGTAGTTTCTGTTATTTCAAGGCTTTTCATAGTTTCAGGCTTGCTATTAAAAGCCTTGCAAATGAGAGGAGCTAGTTTCAGGCCTGCTAATATTTAGCACTGACAGCATGAGTGCTGTTTGCAGCACGGTAGGTGCTCTGAGAGCAACCCCCACAAACTGACTGGTCCCCACCATAGGCCTCTAACAGTCAGTTTTGGGGCTGCTGTTAAAAGCTTTGCAAAGAAGGGGCATTGGGGCATTAAGCCCCTTCATTTTCAAGGCTTCTAAGAGCACTCCTTTGACAGCCACTTCCCTTTCATTGTTTCTGGTGCAGCTAAATGGAGTACATTTAGTCACCAAGCAGAGTTGCAGTTTCAGTTAGTTTGTGGTTAACCAAACTAAAATTAAAACATAAAATAGACAATGGGACTGGCAGATGCCAGGCATTTAAGTGATTTACGCACTTAAAAGCTATGTACATAATCAACATTTGTTACACTGCAAAAAATAGGTAACAAAGTGGGGCTGGCATTGTGTTATGCAGTTAAGCAGTTATTCACTCAAGTATTTAAGTGTATAAATACAAGCAGTTATGCACTTAAGTATATCAGTGGAATATGTGTAAAGCAAAAAATGGTACTAATAATGCTTAGACCCAGATACTCCCAACTGTGATAGCCAATAGATTTCTTAACCCAATGGTCCTTGCACCAACAAGAAACATTATTTCAGTGCTGTTTTGGGTAAGGAGCGGGCACATCTACATGAAACACTAAATGTGCAGTTGACTAATTCTGCTGTGCAATTAGTGCATCATGGCAGAAGCCGTGCTATTGTGCTAACACGCAGAATTAATCTATTGCACATGCATGGCACACGCCGTTTTAGTGGGGTTACAGCACTACTATGCAGTAGCGCCACTGTGCATTCAGTAAGTACCCGTTATTACAGGTATTAAACTTAAGGCGCAGTTACTACAGTGCACCAACGCATGTGTAGACATACCCAGTGAGGACATTACTTCCAAAGGCCGGTTGTGATCCGCAGTGATTAAGTCGCAATTAAGTGGATGAACAAAAACAAGTCTATAACTTCAGAGGGAGGGGGTAGGTTCTTTCAAAAGGGCAAACTGTGAGAAAATAAAGGCATTGATTAATGAATTAATCAGAACTGAAGAGCTCCAAGACTTCCATGTGGAGGAGACTTGGAATTTCGTTAAGTTCAAAATGCAAAAACCTTCTGCATCCCAAGCAAGGGTAAAAATAATATAGGGAATGGCTCAGACCTACCTCAATTACGGATGTTCGGGAAAGTGTCGGGCCCCAAAGAGATTAAGTAAAGGTGTTAAGTGTGTTATAGGTCAGAGATCATAAGCATGAATATATGAAATATAGCAAGAATTGTCAAAAATTGTCAAAAATATGAATATAGCAAGAATTGTCAAAAGGTCAGCTGTGTTAGACTTTGCAAAGGGAAGTCAAGCAAATAACAACAGGTTCTTTAGTCATATAAAGAAAAAACAAAAAAGAAGTGAGGCCACGGAGTCAAGAATAAAGATAACTTAAGTATAACTCCAAAAGTTAAATGAATACCTTGCCTCAGATTTCAACTGGGATGCTAGAAGAGTGGGACAAAGACTATTGAGAATTAGAAAGAACCACAGCCCAGGTGGAAGCAAAGACCTTAATGTGCTCAAACGGATGGTACCAGATAGTCTCCATCCCTCATATAACTGGCTCGGGGATTTTCAAGTCTAGTAGCAAGGGTTTTTAATGCATCTAGCCAATCAGGGGTGGTGCCACGAGCCTGAAGAATAGCAAACATAGTGCTCATATTTAAGAAAGGGGGAAAAAAATGATACAAGGAAGCCCAGGACTGTTAGACTGACCTCAAAAGCATGCAAGGGTTTCAAAGTGATTTGGAAGGAAAGAATCATTAACATCATGGAGGAAAATGGAGAAGGCAATATCGGTTTATCAAGCGCAGACCGTTGCACACTAATCTGTTATCTTTCTTTAGTCGGTTGACTATTTTCAGACAAGGAAAACTCACTCTAGACTTTAATATATAGCACTTGATAGGATGGGGACAGAAGCCTAACTAGCTTAAAGGCAGAGCTAGGTAAATTGTCAAATAGAAGTATAAGATAGTGGGTCGAGATTTGACAACCCCAGAGACCATGTTTAGTCCTATTTTCCTAACAACGCCTTTGCAACACCTCTGTGCATGAGAATACATCTGATACACTGGCTTCCTCTCTCCCTGGTTATTTTTGCTTTTTTTTTTAATCTGAGGAGCTACTAGGAATCACCTGTATGGGACCGCAGGATTCCCTGAGTAAATGTCAGTGATGCTGGGCAGCTTGGAAGGTTTGGCTGAAATGAGATCATGAATAATACCAACTTTGTTGTTGTCAGATTTGCAGACATCAGTGACCTTTCCAAGTATTTGGATCAGATGTGAACTTCAGGCCTGCGTTCCATCTTTCCTTTGGAAACAGATAATGCGATGGTGCTGTGATGTTTAATTCATTTTATTATTAGCCATTCTTTTGTACATCTGCATGGTGTTTGCATCTTTGTAGTCTGAGGCCGTGGTCTGATCCTGGATCAATCCTGTAATAAGACCGACTTGCCCCAAGATTGATCAGCCCTCTAATATCTGCGCGTCTCGCGAGGGTAGTTTCAACCGTAAGGACTCAATCCCTGTTCCAATTTCTATAAACCCCTTCCTGCCTCAGTGAATGTATGGATAATGGGCAGCACATCCATGGGCCTCCTTAAGTCATATAGACTGAGTCTCTGAAGCCCAGAAACCCTAATCCAATAGTATGCCCCGCATTACTCACAATGTGACAGGCCTGCTTTCTTTGCCTCCTTCTCCAGAACCGCTGGGTGGATTGTGGGATTTGCATGGCCTAAAAAGGACATGTAGACTTTAATTTAATTTTTTGAGATTATTTCTAAATATTATATATATCATGTGTGTGTGTTGTTTATATTGATTTATTTTTATGTATTTATTTCTAAATATTATGTGTATTATTTATATTTATTTATTTATATATGTTTATTTGTTTATTTCTAAATATTATATATAATATTTAGACATAATCTAAAAAATTATTATATTATAATAATTATTAGATCATAATCTTATACGTATATTTAGAAATAACCTCAAAATTATTA
Source organism: Alligator sinensis (assembly GCF_000455745.1). Classification (NCBI taxonomy): domain Eukaryota; kingdom Metazoa; phylum Chordata; order Crocodylia; family Alligatoridae; genus Alligator; species Alligator sinensis. The sequence goes on along the minus strand of NW_005842368.1, from coordinate 479,522 downwards.
TATTATAATCATTATTATATTATTATATTTAGAAATAATATCAAAACATTAAATTAAAGTCTATATGTCCTTCTTTTTAGGCCATGCAAAGCGAACAATCTTATATATATAAGAGTTAGATCTAAGAGGACTTTTGTTGCCATTCAGCAAGTACCCAAACAAGTGTTGCATTTTCTTGACAAAAATTTTGCAAGTTTGAGAGAAAGCAACCAGAAGCGGGTATGGAAACTGTCTCTAGTGGGTTATGGAATAGAGAAAATCCCACACAATTTACTGATTCGTTTTGATGCACTGGCTGGGGGAGTAGTTAGCTGATTGCACGATTTCACAATGATTACACACTTAATTCATACAACACAATTTTATTTTAAAACTCTTTGCTACGTATATAACACTGCTTAGCTTTAAGAAACACCACAAACATTAAGAACACAATAATTACATATATCAGAAACAATGCTCCGAATGCACTTCCTTCCCAAACAAGGCTATAAGAATTAGTGCTACAAAAACAACTACAATTACAACTAAAAGTTAAATTTGAATCAATACTGTTATTTTTCATAATATACTTACAATCCTAGAATTCCGAGAAGCCAAATACCAAAATATGGTTTCATTCCTCAGTAGTACGATTTAATGGGTTGGCCTCAGTAGTACGGTTCAATGGGCTCGCCTCAGCAATACGATTCAATGAGCTGGGCTCAGCAGTGATAGGACTAAGTCCCCTTCCTTCAGTCCCTTTCGGGCGCTCCGCGGCTTCAGCGTGAACTAAGAGATTCGTGTTCACGGAGAGGTTGGGTCAGGTGATCAATCTGGTCCGGGCTACACTTGCAATTCTTCCTTCGTTGTTCTACAAGTGAAGTCACCTCCAAATTGGGACAGTAAGTTACAGGTTTTTATTGAGTGAGCTGCCGTCAGTGGGCTCCTCCTACTCAATTTGTCACTATTCCCAAATTTGGGCTCGGATCTTACTCAACAGAAATTACCTTTGTTGAGCATTTTAAATTACTCTTGGGGAGACTTCTTCCATATCACTGTAAATACCTTTTTTTTACCAGTCTGGTTAAAAGGCCCTAGGCTTTGATGTCTCGGAATTCAGGATATTTGCTTTCTTTGTAAAAGACTTCTAAAGATAACATTTAAATTAAGGCTTTAAGTGAAGTCAGGACATTTTTCACGTAGCCCCAAAACAATGAGCTAGATAAGGAGATAAATCCTATCTTCTTCCTGAAACTGGCTAATGGGCAACCTTTACAAACATTCAAACTATTTCATTCAATATGACAGAAACTATTAGTTCAAACCTAAAAGGATCAGATTGGTCCCAGGTGTGCAAAGAATGGGCACGTGCCAAGTTAGCACAAGACAAGGAGAGGTGGGGTTTTAAAGGGTATCTGTTCCTCCACTGCCGCTGCCCGCATACACACTTCTTCTTTGTGGTAAATGAAAGCTAACCGGTTGCAGCTTATCCCCCTTTCACTGAATGGTAGACGACTGTAGAGAACCGTTCCTTTGCCATATGGTAAAGAGCATGCACACAAGCAATTACCACGGCAAAGCTGATATCCTCTGGAACCTTATTCTCTTTGCTCCACGATAAACTGCTCCTGTGCCGATGCTGTATATCAGGGGTATCAAATGTATGACCCAGGGAGCTGCTCTCTCCAGCCCACCAAGCTACCGGTGGGCTGGGGGGGTGGGGTGGCCAGCTACAGGATTTTGGACCCCGGGGCCCCAATGGACCACTGCCACCATCACCACTATTGCCCTTCCCAGGCCAGAGCCAGAGTTGATGCCGCTGCATGTCTTGGGCGAGAGCCAGAGCCGATGCCACCACGTGTCCCAGTGTGAAGCCACCCTGTGATCCAGGCTGGACCCAACCCACAAGGAGCCCCAGAGTCTGGATCTGACCCGGGGCATGAGGTGCATTTGACACCCCTTCGCTCAGTTGCCACCTCTCACAATTTTAATGCAATTCTGTGATATTTGATGTCCTTACAGCTGCCCTGCCTGGAAACCCATGATTGCAGGAAATACTCAGATTTCATATTTTTAAATAAGTCTCTAGCTTTCATATTTGTAAAAAAATAGATCTGAAAAGTCTGCTTGGAGTGTACTCTATGGGCATGGCCAGGCTGGACCATGCCAGGTATAGCTCCAGTGCTGGAAAGCTGGCACACTGCATCACTAGGGTGTAAGCGCAGTGCTGGATGCATGCTTGGCACAAGCCATAAAGCGCCTACATTACATTTTGTTGGTACTTGACATATGCAGAACAGGCACAAGGTGTGTTTTCACAGCAGTGTTCCCTAGCACAGATCAATACACTGTATTTATGCCCTTCTAGCACCCTACCATCGTGTTCTTGAGACTGTTTCTATAGCCATCAAGACTACAGGTTAAAAAAATTGACAAGAACACCCCAGGTTTTTTTTAATTTCAGGATTTTTAAAGGTCTGAGACCTGATGAAGGGTACCTGAAAGCACATCCATATCCCTCCTCACTGTAGAGTTGGTCCAACAAAAGACATCACCCACAAAATCCTTGCCTCTTGCATGATGTTTAAATACATCTCCTTCATTTTAGATCTCATTCATGATTTCTTTAACAGTGCAGTGATTGGTACCAGCGTGCCCCCTCCTGATTTGTGTCACCAGCCCAGCTTCAGCGTTATTGGCCATCGGATTTCAGAAGACCACTCTCCTCAGCTTGCCTGCATCTCCCAGACCTACCTAAATGACTCCTGCTATCCTATACTGTTCATCTGTTTCCTATTTTAGCCTTGCCTCCCAACACTAGCAAATTATTGCGAAGGTCAAAAGAACGATTTGCTAAGAGATTATTCAAAACTGGTTGTTTATATGAGGATCGATCCCCGGGCAGTGAAAACCAGCCTGGCAATAAGTGATTTCAATGGAGCTCTACTGATTTATAGCATCTGAGGATGCATCCCAGTATCTTTCATGTCGGATCTGACATCTCTTTCAAGAAATAGTCTATCCTTACATAAGGAGCGCCATGTGAAGTTTCAAGAGGACTGATTTTCTTATAGGGAAAATAGGACGTGTGCTTAATAATGACTTGGAGTAGGAAACTAGGTTCAGCCTACATAATGAAGCTGCTAGTGGAGACTCCAGAATGAGGGGTTTAATGAAATGGGATCAGTATCTAATTTTTTACCCTGACCCATTATACGAAATGGTTGCGAGCGCCTGATGAAATCAAATGCAAATTCTGGCTGATTATTCCTCCAGGCAACTGGAAATTGGAACGCGCAATTCCCGGCCACGTGAGGTCATAAAGCCAGAGAACCAGATTCTGCTCTAATTTACACCAGCATAAATCAGCAGCAATTAATCCACATTTAAAAGAGGGTAGCCAAGAACAGAACTGAGCTCAAGTACAGCAGTTAGAGGTAAGAAGTGTCTGTATAATTTTATGACTAATAATGATGTAGTAATATCTCCAACCGCTGCTCGAGGTTAGGATAGTGCTCTGGGGGCATTACACAACTGGCCCAGAGTTTTGCACATTAAATAGGGTTTTCCGGTATTTTTCTTGCCTTCTTTTGACATATGAATTAGAACAAGCAACATGGTTAACTGGGGAGAAATTTGAATAGGTGGAAAAATCAATACAGAGAGGAGGAGAGTGGCTTGGAGAATGACAAAGGTGGGAGAGGGTACAAGAACGAGCAGATAGATCCAGAGGCATACTGCAACAAGTGTGAATACCAAAGGGCAAAACGCATGGAGATTTCAAGAGAAATAATACAACGGGCACATTCGCAGTGGGAAGATTTCTATATAATTTTTAAAAAATGATGTCAGAGCCATCACTGAGGTAGGTGATGTCAAGTGCTGGTGAAGAGGTGCTTCATTGGAGCTCCCCCTTGTACAGGCAGGGAGGAAGGACGCTGTGGATCCGGAGCCACCGACTCAACAAGAGGAAGCCGTGCCTCTTCCTGAAAAATGAAGACTGGGAAAGCACCTACCACCACGGCTGTCAAAAGTGACTGGACTCATGTGGAAAATCTGCAACTATATATAGATGAGTAGAAACTGGCCAGATGACCGGATAAAGGGAAACTTTCAGTCCTGACTAAGCAAGCAAGGGTATATAACATAGCGCTGTAAATATTGTATCATCTCCTTGAGAGCGCGGGCAAGCAAAGCTCTGTTCTCGGTAATCCAGGATGGGACGAGGAGTGTGATAGAGGCAGAACGACAGCCACAATCTGGTTTCAGAAAGGGATGAGACGTGCGCAATCCATTTGCTAACGGTCACATCATTAACAGTGCTGCCATGTGGGCATGGGCCTTGAGCTGCAGTCACCCTCCTGGGCGTGCTGAAATGGAGCTTCCTTCATGCTAAGTTAATTGGAGTCGTGCTAACATTGTCTTTTCTCAAAGTTGTTCTGCGCATCATTTAGACTAAAGAAAGGTGTCAATGGGGAGCAGATAGTTAAAAAGACCTGGCTCCAATCTGCAAAGTTGGGGTCTGGCAGTGAACTCCTGCAAAGAAGAGGGGCATCCAGATTTGTGATTTTCATTTGGCTCATTTTACCAAGAGAAATCAGCTACAGAGATTGGTGCAGACTTGTGCTTCCTCGACGTTCAGGGATCCGGGCGTGCAGGGTTTCAGCTCAAGCCCATTGCCAAAGTGAAATAAGAAGTGCTATGTTATTGAAAGTACCTTCCTGTAGGTGAAGTGCCTGCCCTTCAGGTGCATGAGCTTCCCCGGATCCATGGACAAGATGGTGTTTTTAATTTCACTCAAAGTGATGTCTTGGAAAACTTCCAGGTTCTAATCAATCAAAAGTGTCCTAGGGCTAAGAAGGTCCAAGTGTTTGGAATAGGTTTCTTAAGTGAAGGATTTTTCAAAGGCAAGCAACTTTTTATAGCAAGAGAGAAAAGCTTCTGTAGGAACAAGCAGAGGTGACTGCCAGGGCAGGTGGAAGAATGGATGGGACGATCGTTTCGGTGAAGCCTGTGAAGTCTGGGATTGACAGCATTGTACCTTAGAAAGAAACTGGTTTCAGAGGTAAATATATATATATATATACATATATATATATATATATAAATAATGTTTCCAGAATTGCTTTTTTGAATTTTCCAGAATTGCTGCTGGATGGGATCTGAATAAGATGAAGGAATAAGAGAACGGCACAGGGATCAAACATGAGAAGGGAGATGGATCTCTTTCCTTCGACTCTTAATGCAGTGTAATCTTTACTGCTATTACTCTCTATGCCTTCCTGGAACCCATTCCTAATGACTGTTAGTATTTGCATCTTCAACGTACTGCACAAATAATAACTCGCTAATCCTTTTCCCATCCTCAAGGAATAGGTATGTATATTTACCCCTCCTAAATGGGGAAGCGGAGCAGGTTCCAGGCCAGATCTTCAGTGGGCATAAATAAGCATAAATCCATGAACAACAGAATCTAGCTAAGAGAGTTTAACTGATATTCCCAGGGCTATGGAATAAGCAAGTATTGCACCCAGGTGTACTAAAGAATCCCTGGCTCCCAATTCACTGCACAGACAACACTCTTATGCACTTCACTGAGACGATTGTGCAAACACATGCAAGGTACAAGTGACGTGCCACTGCCCTGACTCCTGTGTGGACTCTGGCAGCGGTGCAAAGGGGAGATGACACGCTATGAAACGAGGATGGCATAACTTTGCACTCACGTTGTGCTGCCATAAGTGAAAAAACAATGTTCAGAGAAATGGCGAACCAGGTTTGCAAGGCTGAGAAATCAGTCCATTAAAACACCGGTCTATAGCAAAAGAGCCTCTGGTGCAGCGGCTCTCTCAGCAGTACTCCCTAGTGAAGAGGATTGTAGGAAGGTAAGGCTGCAAGGGCTCTCACAAGGTCATCTAGTCCAGCACCCTGCTCAAGGCAGGATCGTCCCTGACTAAACTATCCCAGCTAAGTGTGTCCAACATGCTCTTGAAACTTTCCAGGGAGGGAGAGTTCACAACTTGGAGGTATCACGTCCCAATGCTTGACCACCCACATAGCCAGAAAGTTCCTCCTAATCTCTAACCTACATTTCTTCTCTTGCAGCCTGAAGCCATTGCTCCTTGTTCTCTCCCCTGCGGCCACAAAAATGTCCATCGCCATCCTCTGCATAATTCAGGTTTTTAAAGAGAGTTCTTAAAACCCCCCTCAGTCTTTTCTTCTCCAGAGAAGAAAACCCTAGTCTTTCAGGGTTGCTCCCTGGGCCCCTAATCATTTCTGTTGCTTTGCTCTTTCCAATCTGTCTACATCCTTCTTGAAGTGCAGGACCCAAAACTGGACATGGGACTCCAGGGGAGGCCTCCCTGGTGTTGAATAGAGTCGAAGACTCACTGCCTTTGATTTGCACATGAAATCCTCAGGTCCTGCACTGCCCTGCACCTCCTTGCCCGGACCTGCTCTGCCCCGTGCCCCCTCATGAAGTATGGATCAGTGCAGGACCCAGCACAGGTCCCAGTGTGGAGGCATGGGGCCATGTGGGTCCTAGCATGAAGGCACAAGGTGCCAGGGATGCCCTGGGTCCCAGGTCTTCATGCATGCTTTCCCAGCTTTTGGAGAAGTGCCCCTGGAGATCCCAGAATGAGTGTCTGTGCCGAGGGAGCCCCAACTTTACATGCATATATAGAGGCATCATAAGAGCCCCTGTAAGTAGGGAAAACCGGGCTTGAGGGACTCGATCCTGCATGGGTGTGTAGGATCAGGGCCCTCAAGTCCCTGGAGCACCTGCCCAGGGCATCTGTAGAGAGCAGGCAGCTCTGGGCACAGAGCTAACAGACATCAGTCACAATCAGGCGGTGCTATTTAACACTCCCTTCTGCTGTGGCCACGGATGTGGTGCAACAAAGGGTGGAGATGTCGATTAGTTTGCTATTTGTGCCACCGTAAGCATTTTTATGGCAGCACAAATACCACATCAAGAAATGACAGTTTAGTAATCCCTAAACCTGTTCTTCTACTGCTCTAGGGTGTTTTGTCCCCTTCTCTACCTCTGCTGCCAACTGTACTTGTCATCTGGTTGGTGGCCCTTCTGGGAGTGAAGATGGAAGTAAAAAATGCATTTAATACTTCAGCCTTTTCTGCATTATCCACAACTAGATTGTTTTCTGCGTTCCATAAGAGGCAGCAGTTTTCGGGATGGTCTGGCGACACCAGTTTCTTTAACAGCATAAATTTAGCCAACCAAATTCTCTGCACTCAGCATAGCTCATTTGCTGGGAAACCTCTGTAGAGTAGACTAGCCTCGATTTCTCTCCCCATTTATTTGTATTTTTTAATTGGGCGCGCACAATTTTCTCATGTTTTTTAGGATTTTTAAATGAACACAGCTATTTTTTTTATATGAGCAAGGTCATAAAAATGCCAACCAAGCACTGGGGATAGTCTTTATCAGTGCTTTTTTGTTCACGTAGGCCAGACCCAAATGAGGCTTTGGTGCTTAAAACAGGTCCAAGGTGGACTTTAAAGGCTACATCTAATTACCTTTACATTCCTAAGTGGCATGCACATCGCTGGTGCAATTCTGGGCACTTCCACAGGTTTTCGATTCTATTCCCACCTCTGGCAGAACAAGATTGCCCAGGTACATGTGTACCTGTCAGATATATGTCCTACCTTTTATCCCAACAGCCTAGTTCAAGTTGTTAGGGCAATCAGCTGGCACATGGGAGACCCAGATTTCAGGCCTCTCTCAGTTGCCTCTCCAACTTGCCAGCAACATACAGTAACCATCAGGCACAGGCTAGGCCAGTGATTCTCAACTGGGGTTCTGCAGCACCCTGGGGTGCCGTGAGATCCTTTCAAGGGTGAGACAGGCTGCATTGCTAGGTGTGTGGACATGATTTACAAACTCAGAGGCCACGTCCAGATGAGCGTGGATGTTTGGCTCCTCAGGGACAAGTAGTGGTGGCACACCTGGCGCCACAGCTACTTGTCCCCAGGGAACACCTGTGCCTTGCACACTTTGGTGCATGGGAAGTTGCCTCAGGTGGGGTAGGGGAGGCTGCCTTACATGGGGTCCTGGGGGCCTCCCAGGGCTGCAGCAGCAGCAATTCTGCCACGTGGAGCCTGGCCAGCAGCTGGAGCATGGCTCAGAGTGGTCTGACTCCGCTTTCGAGCTGTGTGCCTGTGTGTGTGTTGCTTCACTTTTTTTTTCCCGTGGGGTTTTTTTGACCTTTGGATATCCAGGTGTCAGAAAAACCTGCAAGAAATAAAAGCGAAGCAGGGCACCCATGGGCGGTGCGCCCTTGCAGCGTGGAGAACATCTAAATGTGTTGTATGTGGCACTGCAGACGTGTTTGCAGCACCGCACACCGCACTAGGGTTGCCAACTCTGACCGAAGCTATTCCGGGAGATTTTTTCCCCTAACATGACGTAATGTCATTAATTGTACTGTACATTACATATTATGAAAGCAATCTCCTGGATTGCTTTCAATAGTCACCGGGAGATTGATGTCGATTCTGGTAGACTCCCGGCCAATCTAGGGGGGTTGGCAACCCTGCACCGCACAGCCGTGCTCATCTGGATGTGGCCAGAGATTTCAAATAGGAACCCAGAGTGTTAAAAACATTCTGCCCCGTTGTGGTCCAGTATTTTTCTGTAGAAGAATCGCTCTAGTATTTTTCTGGAGCCAAAAAACAAGTGAAAACTAAGAGTTTGCATTTGCTGGGGGGGGCCCTGGAGTCTAACCAAGGGTTGCCTCAAGTCTAAGGGTTGAGAAGCACTGCTCTAGGGCCTGCTCCTGCCACAGTGAGGTAGTAACCATCTCACTGCTGCTTATTGCTTTTATCCATAGATTCAGAAAAGACATTGAGGGCCAGCATGCAGGGCTCCCTCCCTTCCCGGGACCTCACGACTCCTGGATGGCCTGCTCTATGCCATCCAAAAATTCCCCATTCATCAGCTACATTCCCCCGTGGACAGATCCACCGGTATCATGGCTCCTTTACAGCTGTGAAGCAGTATGAAGGGGAATAGGATAATGGCTAATTGAGCCTAGTAGCTGTTTACAGTTCAAATTAAAATCAATAAACAGCTAACCGCGGGGCTGTAACAATGGGAAAAAGAACGTGGCTTCCAGGTGCACACGCTAGTCACTATAGAAAATCGGGAATTAGTTTGAACCTATGAACTTTAAAGAAAGGAGTGATTCGTGAACTAGGAACTCCTCCTAGATCAAGGTAAATCACACCAGTAGAAACCTCCAGTTTTCACTGGTGCAGCGTACCTCCTCCCGGGGTCTACACTAGTGTACTTTTCTCTATTTAGTGCTTAGACGCTTCACTCTGAATCCTGGCCGGACAGTGCTCTGCTCCACAGCTTTAGGGGAAATCATCCATACATTGATGCTGCTGTGTGTCCTCAGCCCCCCTGTACTCTGCTTGCTTCATTTGCCCTTAGTTGTGGACGTATGAACCATTTACTGTGGGGTAAAAGCAAGCAGGCGTTTGCACCATAGTAATTACCTGTGTGCATGCTCTTACCTTGTGGTAAGTAGAAATTAAACCTTATTAGCTTAGCTGTCAATGAAAGAGGGGTCCGTTACCAGTGTAGCTTTCACTTACTCCCAGGGAGGAATGCACATGTGGGTAGTATACGGGCAGGGCAGCGACACAGGGTAAATAACCACCTAGTTTTAAGATGACCGTCAAGTTGCTTAATTAGCTCCACAGTAAAACGTCACTGTCTACAAGTGTGGTGCTATTAGGACGGAGTAAACTAAGTAACTCTGCCAAAGGATAGTACTTGTAAACACAAGTACTGTCCTACAGCAGAGTTATTTACTGCACTGCAACACTTGTGCAGATGCTGACCCAAGCGGCTGGGGCATGAAGGTGCTTCAGTGTGGGAGCTGCCTGCCGGCTGGCTCCACACTGTAGCATCCTTGTGCCCCAGCCAGCCCCTCCACAGCATGTTGAGCCAGGCAGGAGCAGCCCCAGGCTTGCAAACTGATCCCCTGGGGCTCCTTGCCAGCTGGGGCTGCTCTGTCCCAGCAAAATGTGCTGTGGTACCAGGTGCATGTGCAAATGGTGCGCTCAGGAGCAATAACCTTCAGCACAAATTACAAAGCAGTTTATTGCTGCAAATGAATAGCATGTGTAGACGTGCATAGTAACTTTTTCTTTTGTCCATACCTTAAAGCAAGCAGGATCTTACCTTAAATATATTTTAATGCTTTAATGTGAACTCTCCAGTTGTTTTGGAATTGGTTGCTGAATTTTTGTCTGTTAAAAAGCATATCGTTGTTGCTTTGAGGGCACTGCAGTGGGAATGGTCTCGAGCGCATATGATTTTCCACGGAGAACTTGCATGTCCCTCAATGTGCAAGTTGGTCTGCTGCTGCTACTGCCACCTCCTCCATCTCATGCACTTTTCCTGCCCAAGGACACCTCACTGATGTTCATAAAAATATATACATTCCCTCAGCTTGGTGCTCTATTTCTATCTATAGCTAAAAGCTTGAAAGAGCTAGCCAGGAACCTAGGCACTCTTCCTATGGTCTAGTTTACCATATAGGAGCTGCTTCGGCATTTATCCAACCCCTCATGGCTGTGTTGCAAGCCTTTGTTCTCCACCTCACTCAGAGTCAGGTATGAAGTTGTCTCTGGTGGAACTTCTCCATTTGATATCTTCTGCATAATGCATTTTTGGAGAACTAGGCAATGGTTGACATGGTTTTCACTGCTCAATAAATTCAGATGTGCCAACAGCATAATCTTACTTCTGGATAGTTTTTCCCAGTTGACAAAAGTGTTTGACATATTAAGCCTATAGCTGAACTTTGGAGTCTTACAAAAAGAGTAGGATTGTCCAAGAATATTTCTGTTGGTCTTAAAACAACTCTGTTGATGGGTTGAATAGCAGGGTAAAGGTCAATGGCACTCTGCCTGAGCCCTTCCCTGTGACAGACAGGGATGGATGCATTTTAGGGACAACTCTCTTCATTTTTATTTGGAGGTGTCAAGGTGAGCTGTGATATTAAATGTGAGCAGTGGGATTGCTGGGTTTTTGGTTGTAGCCGTGTTGGTCTAAGGACATCAGCAGGCAAGGTTCTTTGAGTAGATGTGATATCTTTTATTAGACCAACTGAGTAGTTGGAAAAAAGTTCAATGGGATTTGGTTTTAATTCACAGGAGGGCTCTTTAGCTTCTTCAGACTGTGCACAGGGACTAAGGTTGCCAAACAGCCTTTACAGGAACTCTTCTTTGCCACAGATGGTGAACTGATGGCCCACTCCAGCAATGATCTTTAGTTGTTCGCAGACTGTTGCTCCCTCCGCAATCAGCTTGAGACTAACTGTCTGTTTGAAGAAAACAGGTTATATGTCCACCAGCACAGTGCCTCTACCATTGGTGGAACTGAACTACCCATCGTTCATGAGATTGCTTATCTTGGAAGTGTTTTAAATGATCATACCAACATGGACAGGGAGGTAGTGTCTGGAAAGTTCGTTTGGCCTTGGTAGGTTTACAGGGTGAGTATGGAGTCACCTTGGGATCAATCTTCTCACCCAATTAAAGGTCTGCAAAACTGTCAAGCTGCTGTAAAAGAGATGTAATATGTGCAGTATATGAAAGTCAGTAAATGTTTGTCAACTGCTTAGTAATTGTACTTTTGTTCTGTGCAGGTACTTACACTGCACTGATCACCACTGTATCTGCATACTGCACTCCAGAGAGGACCAGAACGAAGCGTTTCATATCCTGCCTTTCCTAGCATCTGATGAAGTGAGCTGCTGCTCATGCAAGCTTATGCATTGCTGATTCACCTATTCCAGTGGTGCCCAACCTTTTGGACCTGTCAGCTAGATGAGTGGGGCAGGTCCAGTCTACTGGGGAAAAGAGCTCACATGCCAGGATTGGGGCACTGTCCCCTCCTCCTGGGGTTAGACCCTGAGGGCCCAGGCACCCAATCTAGCATGCAGGGCCTGGGGCTCCCAACGCGGCTGGAAATTTGGTGCCACTGCTTTCCCACAGCCAAATTTCTGGACTTATGAGGAGTCCCACAGGCCAGATGACACGGGGCCACAGGCCACATCTGGCCTGCGAGCAGAGGGCTGAGCATCCAAGTTACTCTATAAGCTGCCACTCTACCCTGTCTTCTCCCGATGATACAGTGGGGGGTGTTTTCATCAAGAGTATGTCACCAGTGCCCTCTACTGGGCAGAATCAGGCCTCTTGTGATTATTTCACCCTTAAATGTTGCCTTGATACCACAGTGAGCTACCGGCAATTCTTCTTTTGCTTGTGTATTTTGGAGTACTGTTCTCTGTGTCATGCGTGTGGTGCAACTAGAGGTCAAACTGCGTGTTGTTTGTGACCTCTGATTCATTACGATGACTCCTCTGTATGCATCGGTCGAGGAAATCTGCAATACCCCAGCCAAAGAATTTGCAGCCCCTGCCACAGAACTGCACTGCTGGAGCAAAGGTTTCATTTTTTGCTTAAAAAAATTAGAGTTCATCCTTATGCTTGCCAAGAAATTCTTCTAAATGTCAACTAAGTGCAAGCTGAGCCCTTGTCTACCATAGGATTTTAGCTTCTTGCTATGGGGTAGCTGCACTACTGCAGTGAGCCACGCTGGTGTGGGCACAGTTTACGTGAGTGCCGTCCACCTGCAGTGGGTTTGTACCAGCTCAGCGACATTGGTGTAGCTGCAGTGCTGGCAAAAAAAACCCTTGATGGAGTCTTTAAACAGCCTGAAACAGCTGCTCCGGGAGAAATGTGAAGTGACCTCAATCATCTGTAAAGTTTGTGATGTTGGAAAACCAGGAACAATTTAAATATCAATACTGCTAGATAAATTCTGCAGATGACAGTTTCATTTAGGTTCGACAGGAAGGCGATGAGGAAGTTCAGAAAATATGACGAAATCGGGTGAAGAGACATCATGACGCAGCAGAAATTCACTGCTGATAACTGCATGCTAATATACCTAGGAAAAAAATAATTTGCACTACTTGTACATGTTGCTCAGTTCCACAACAGCTGTAACCTGCCCAAGGAAAAAGCCTGGGTGTCAACATCAGCATGTATAAGAAAACACCTGCTTTCCTATAGCGAGCTCTTCATCAACAAATTTCCATCCCTTATCATTCACGCTCTGTTAACTCACCTGTGTCTCACAATGGATCCTGGGATCCTATTAGAGTTAGGACACGGTCATATTTATGGCAAAGGTCCCATTGACTTCAGAGGGGCAGGATCAGCCCTTTCATTTGTAAACTATGTAATCTCACCTGCTACTGCACCTCGGTACGCTTCCGGTACTCACCGTGCACCCCGGTACGCTTCGGGTAACATATTATTGAAATAAGCAATCAGCAAAGAGGGTTTGATATTGCTTAAAACAAGGACAACCAAGTTTTTTAATCTTCAGCCCCACCATTCCTTCTCTCAGCTTCCTCTCTTGTCAGGAAGGTTGCCATAAGTGGGTGGCGAAGAAATCAGTGCCTTTTGGAAGCATATTCTGAAACAGGAGGGCTGGGGCAACCCGATCATTCTTCTCTCTTGCTGGCTTGTTTCCACTTAAAATTCAGCAAATGGAGAACTATTATTGGATATTCCATACACAACAGATGGTTCTGCCTTTGCTGAATCCTAAGTGAAAATCACTAAGCCAGCAAGAAAATAATATTCCATTTTTCATTGTCCTTGGACTTGCTGGAGCCTCTCTGGGAAGAGATCAGAGCCTCCCTGGGGAGGCCATGCTCACAATTTGAGAAGCACTGCAACTACAGGAACAAAAAAGAAAAGAAGCAATAATAAGTATTTCTCAGACGTGAAGTGTTAGATTAACTTGTCATACGCACAGGCAGACAGAGAGTTGTTTGGCTGTAGCAGCGGCTGTTCTCTGATGTACGAGATCAAGAACGAAAATGAGAAATCTTTGGATTGAGTCCAAAAATATGAGCCTCCAAAGGATTGGGAGAGAGGCAGAATTAAAAAAGGTGAGCAGTGTCATGGGAAATCTTGAGGTTCCTGATGTAGAGGAAGGCCTTCTTCCAGACACTGGCAAATATCTCTGCAAAGCTGTGCCTTTTCTCAAGGCTCTTCATTTTTATAACGCAGTGATTCTCAACCAGGGTGCCTTGAGCTCCTTTCAGGGGTGCAATGGGGTGCCATGCAATGTTAGTGCCATTAAGTGTATAAACATGATTCACAAGATGAACCCAGAAATTTCAAACAGGAATCCAGAGTGTTAAAAACATTTTGACCCATTGTGATTTTTCCGGGTTTTTGAAACAGAAGATTTGCTCTATTTTTTTTCCATAGTCAAAAAAATGAGTGAAAACGAAGGGCCAGCATTTTCCAAGGGGTGCTTTGAGTTTAATGAGGGGGGCCCTGAGTCTGAAAAGATTAAGAACCACTGTTGTAGTGTCTATAGGCGAGCCTCTCAACACAGTACCCCTCTCATTGGTAAGCAAGCACTGTTATTCCCCTCTGTAGCTAGGAGGAGATTCAGACACAGAGGCCGCATCTACACGAGATGCTAACTGCGCAGTTGTTACTGTGCAGTCATTTAGCACTTGCACACCCAAGTACTAAATGACTGCACGGTAGCATCTCCACACAGCTTCATGGTGGTGCTGCCCGAGCAGTAGCTCATTACTACTGTACAGTAGCGTTGTGTCACAGTCCGTGCCCCGTGATGCTACTGCACAGTAGAGACGAGCTACTACGCGATAAGTATCTCGGGTAGACGTGGCCAGAGAAATTAAGTGACTTGCTCAAATTGTCCCATCAAACCTGTGGCAGGGTCAGATCCAGAACTCAGACCCACTGGATCGCAGTCCAAGGTACACGACCTTCTTCTCCTATGAGAACAAACCTGAAACCTGGGAGAAAATGGCTGATTAGAACAAAAAGTATCGGGATCCTTCCCGCCCAGTTTGGGGCACGCTCTGCTAGAATAATCCCCGCCCCAGCCTCCTGAATCAGTCTCGACCCTAGAACACTGTAGAAGTATCACACCTGCAAACAATTCCCTTAAATAATTTCCACAATAAAAGGAAAACCTAAACTGCATGTGTGCGTGCACGTGCCAAATATACAGTGAACAATGAAACTCCGCATAGCAAAATACTTTACGACTATAATTCTTTATAATCTTAATCTAGGTTATTCCTCCTGGCACGAATCGTGTAACACCTGTCGATCTGAACCTCCATTTATGCAGATGGTTTTGATGGCTACCCAATGTTTCAGCTGATTACAGTTTGTACTGCGTATTTTTTTAACTGAATATGCTGGACTGTCAGCCCTGAAGACTGAAACCCGCTCTTAAGTGTACTGTACAAGCACTGACTGTGCACACTGCCCCAAACAGCACTGGCAAAGTTCCCCCACCCTCATCTGCAGGGATATCTTCTCAGGGCCAAAAAACAATTCAGCCTTTGCCAAGGCTGCCCGCCAGTGTGCTAATTAGTGCCAGCTGAGAAGGTGCTTTGGGATGTGGGCATTTCTCCATCAAGGCACCCAATGCATTACTCAAAGAGAAAAGACAGTAATGCCTTTTGAGTGATAAAATATTCAAAACCTGGACCCTGCAAACCACAGGGACTGAATCTGAATTATTTCATGTGTTTATTTTGTGCCCTCTGCTTAATATTAACACTGAATTTTCCAGGTGAACGTTCACAGAGGATTCCTGTACCAATGACATGATTTCGATTTTTTCCACACCTGCTCTATCTTTCCAGTAAGCAATGGTGCCACCAAAGAGCTGATCTAGAGGAAAACTAGCTTCCCTGGAAAATATACATATTGCAGACAGCGTGGGTGGCATCAGTGAAGGCTTCCCCATTGACGAATCTCACACCGCACACCTGCCCACATTTCAGAAAGAAAATGAAGATGATGTGCAACATCCAAAAGTCTCTGGGATCTGGAGAGACCAGTCCCTCTTCCCCGTCCCAAGCTGGGAACATTGGCTGACTTGTTTGTAGAGACATAGCCAAAACCACCAATAAATCAAGAATTCACAAAGCTGAATAATGAAAAGAAAATGTCCTATAAAAATAAAACAAATCTTTTACCCCCTCTTTGGGTTTTCCTTCTTGTTCTCTTGCTATCCACTTTTCCCAGTCCTCTGGCTCTTTTTTCTTCAGGCTAGGTTTTCCCCTCCCCCTGTATTGTAATTTTTTTTTTCATGAAGTATCTGTTTTCTGATTTCCCTTTTATTTCTTGCTATCTGTTTTTCAGTACTTGTGTTTCCCTTCCTTTTGCTTTCTGCCCACTTCCTCTGTTTAAAGGCACTATCATGCTCCCTACTTTTATAGTATCTGTGCAGCTTGCAACCACTTAGGATTCACTCTAGTTCACCCTCTGAGGCACAGAAATGCCACTGTCACCAGGTTGCTGATAGGAAGCTGAGAGACAGTAAGGCCCAGATCCGTAAAGGATTTAGGTGCCTAAGGTGGAGTTCAGCACCAAATGCCTTTGTGGATCTGGTACTAAATGACTTCCCCAAGGTCCCTTCCAGAGTCAATGATAAAGCAGGAACTGACCTCTGCTCTCTTTCTTTCCCCCTCTCTCTCGCAGTCTCTCTCCTCCATTATATCTTCAAACATTTTCCTTTCCACAGCACTCAGGTCTCTCTCTTTCTCTCTTTGCATTATCATTTGGTCCTCTGTTCTCCTTTCTTTTCATCCCCTCCTAACACAGGCTCCAATCCAACAAAATACTCAAGCATATAAGAAACAAGGACAAGAAGGGGGCTCCCTGCCCATTACAGCCAGTCCAAGTCCCTGGAACAGATTCACAATGGCAAAGGAGCCTTAAATAAAATGACTCCCTGCCCCAAGTGCAGGTAGTGATGGACAGGCCTGGGGCAGAAGTAGAGGGGCAGGGGGCCCAGGGAGAGACTCATAAGCCCAGGGCCTGACCCAGGGTGGGGGAAGTCTGGCTGTCGGGACTGCAAGAGGCAGATCTCTGGGAAGGAGCCAGGCTGGGCTGCTCACAGAAGGACTCCAGGCTGCAGGGGAGCTAGGAGAAAGCCCTGCACCACTGAACAACAGCAGATACATACTTTAAGTCTGTGTTTGTAGTCCTACCACAGTGCAAGATTAACCCCAAGAGGGGAGCCTTTTATTTTAGGAGCAGATGCTCTTTTTTTTTGTTTGCATTTACACTGGAGGACTGGATGTGACTGTAGGGGGTCGACAGGAGGCCACTGGGGTGCTGCAGGGGTACCCCGCATAGAGCATCCCAGGGTCTGGGGCCCAGTGGCCACATGGAGGGCAGAAACCCAAAGCCTTAGAGGGAGTGCTGCTGCTTTGTTGGAGGACTGTAATACTGGATAGCAAAGGCTGGGACACAAGCCTAGGGCTACAAGGTGCAAAACCAGGAGCCAACGGGCTCAGAGCCTGCAAGGGTGAGACAAGGAGCCCAGAATCCGCAAGGCCAAGATTGGAGATGGGGACTGAGATACTGTGGTCCTGGTACCGTGGACCCCAGGTGGAGGAATGCAGCCAGAACAAAGTGGGCCAGGGCCAGGGTGCCTCAACCCAGGCAAGGGCCCTATACCCAAATCCCCCTGCCCTCTGTGGGCACTATCCCTGTCTAACCACAACATCAAGGTATGGCAGAAGAGATAACAAGGTAAGACCCAAAGAAGTCAGAAGGGGCAACTGGGTGGGGGTCTAGGTGGCAGGCAACATCACCACCACATTGCTGGGCATACTACACCTGGCCATCAAATCTAGTCCCCCATGTGCACAGACAACAATTTACCCGAAAATTCCCCCAAATCATCACTTTACAACCTCACACACAGCAACATGCTGATCCACAGGCTTAACTCAGAGCACATTAATAGCTTTACTGAAGTCAGTAGTAGACAATGGGGTGAAAGGCAAGGTATCATCATGCCTAAAACCTAAAGGCATCTTAAATACACGTGCTCCAGGGTTGGGGTGGGAGTGGCAGAGCATTTTAATTAGAGCAGGTCTTTGGAGCTGCTCTAATTAAAACACCTGCAGCGTCTTGTGTATTCAGCACTTCGCGTTTCAAAATGGTGGCAGGAGTGCTTTAACTAAAGCTCATTCAGCAAGCATGGTTAAAATGCCCCACTGCCATTTTGAAACATGAGGATGCTGAATACACAAGATGCTGGAACGTTCTGATTAATCTGAGTCTGGTCTGACGCGGCCTAATGAGAACGTGTCAGAGCACATGTAAAAGCACCCTAAGGTACTGGAAATAAAGAACAACGATAAAGAGTCAGTATTCAACCTGGCAAAAAGGTTAATAGTAGCATGCCTCAAAGTCCTACAATATGTCCGGTGTTTGATACATGTATTATATTCACATTAAAAAATGGAAGAGGGGCAAGCAACAAGAGAAAAATTTGCAGATGATACGAAAGCTATTTGGTTTAGTCAAGTCCAATGAAAGCTGTCACACACTTGAGAGGAGCCCAACAGAATTAAATAAATGGGCAGCTGAAGCTCAGTGTTGACAAATGCAAAGTAAGGTATGCTGGAAGGAAAACTTTGAATGATTCACTCTCCTTCCTGGATTCCAAAGAAACTGTTTCAGATTAGGAAAGCGAGCTGCGTGGTTCTGTGGACTGATCAACAAAGACCTCTGCTCGGTGAACAACTGTGCTCAACGAGAAAGCAAACAAGAACGTAAGATGCATAAGGAATGGGACGTACGACGCCACGAAAGATCCTACAATGCTATTATATGAACCAGAAGTTCATCCTCTTGAGGAATACTGCAGGCAGCACCGTTCCTCCCACCTCAGACAGGATACTGCACGATTCAAGCTGATTCCGAGAACCGCCATGAAAAGACTTCCCCCGAAAAGACCATGAAAAGACTGAGAAAGCAGACAGGTAAGAAGTGATGCGACAAGTATACCAATAGAGCGATGCAGAGAAGGTAAACGGAGAACGTGTTTATTCACCCTGTCTCACAGCACAAGAACAAGGGGACGCGATGAAACAGAGTGGTAAGGAAGGAAAAAGTGATCGACCGCTTTTTCCACAGCATACGCAGCTCTACTG
Source organism: Alligator sinensis (assembly GCF_000455745.1). Taxonomy (NCBI): domain Eukaryota; kingdom Metazoa; phylum Chordata; order Crocodylia; family Alligatoridae; genus Alligator; species Alligator sinensis. Next base: position 460,470 of record NW_005842368.1, on the reverse strand, counting down.
CGGAGCTCGCTGCTTTGGGGTGTCATTGTGAAGCATTCAGAGAGATTTCTAGCGGAAAAGGACATTTATACAACTAACAAGAATGTCTAGGATTGTAGTAGTGGACATTCACAAAAATGACAGGCGGACGATTAAAAACTTTGGGGTTTAAAACTCTAAGTAGTATGGATTAGGGTAAGACCCTCCTGAAGGGCAAATTCTCCTACGGTTGCCCACTGCAGTTTTGCAGGCATCAGAAGTCAGGCTGGCGACTGTCGCAAGAGAGATCACTGGCTTAGCCAGCCCCCAGGTCTGATGAGGGTGGAGACCCATTTGTTCTAAATGGGGTGAATCGCATGCAAGGACCTGCTTATGTGCTTGGTAGAGTCAGGGCTGTGTGCCTTTTCAGATTGGCACCGATCACACTCACCCTTCAAATGCTGGTAAGAAAAGAAATTCATTGAGCAAACCAATACCAGTGTGAAAGTGTGGCACTCTTTACGTACAGATGAGCATGCAGCCACAATCCTCACCTGCATGGGAGAGGGCATAACTTGATTTTATTCCTCATTCGGTACCTCACCTCTCTAGTGAGACTGCCCAAAGGGGCCAAGTATGTCTACAGTACTGCCGTTGACCTTGCTGGGAGGAAACAGGCAGACAGTTAACTCTTTTCCCCATGCAAAACCAAACCACAGCCTCCTGAGCCCCTACAACCTACCAGAAAGGAGCTGTGATCCTTTAGTATTCTCCGAGTCGTCTAGGTCACACCTCCACTTCTAACTGAACAACATGGTTGTCAGGTTTTAAAAATATATTTAAAAATATCCCTTACCTCTGTAATTATTAATAACTGAGATTACTGGAAAATAATGTAAAAACCCAAACATTTGTGCTTTGCTTGTACTTTTCCTTTAATTCAAGATAGACAGAAAAATAAAGCAGTTAATTTCCCCATTCACTTGCAATCATTTTCAGCTTACTTTAAAATGGTTTTTAATTGGCTCCACTTTCTGTTTCATACACTAATATAATACCACAATGCTTGGGTTCAAAGCAGCACAGCAAAATGCTTCAAATGCCAAAAAAATGAACTCTAATAGAATTTTTTAAAGATATATTTTAAATGTCATGAAACATTTTCATCAACATTTAGGTTTTGTAAACTTATGTAAAATATTAAATCTAAATTTTGAATCTCAACTGCCTGACAGAGTCCCTTTCAAATTAAACTTTTAAAAGCAAGCCTAACTGAATCATTTTTTAATCTCTTAAGTGCCCAGTTCTGCAAATGCATTGGTACCTACCCACAGCAGTGAATATTCCACCTGATAGTAATGTTTTTCCAAGATCTAGGTCTACTTATTATAGGAAATACCATGGCTATGCAATTTTGAAATCAACAAAATGTTTGCCGGTGTGAAGGTCTACCAGTTTAGATAGACTTGCAGGATTAGGGTTTCTAACCAAGAGTATTGACAGCGTTTGCCCCAATATGAGAAACTTCCTGGAGTAAGGACTGTGTCATTAATCTCTATGCATAAGGGGCAAATAGCTTTCGTATCGTCATCTCTGTGCATACGGTGATAAAAAAAAAGGTCTGAACAATAGCAACAACAGTGATGACTATTGTTACACGAGTAACTGTAAACATGTAAAAACTAAAAAAGCTCAGATTGGCACTATTAACAGAAGAATGGTAGGAAAATAAGGCTTCCTCTGGTTTTGATTCTTGGCCTATTGCCATGTGCCTTTATTAATAAAAATCATTAATTATCGAGAAAACTTCACCCTGTCACTTCGCATAGATGTCCCCTTTTTGATTCAGGGTGTTGTCAGATTAGGTAGAGCGATGCGAATCAACATCTGAGTATTTAATCTGTTGTTCAAATGTCTGTACTCTGATAGAGTAGAAATGATTACGGAGAGCTGGCATGTTTTAATTTAATTCAATACAATTTTAATGAATTTCTTATTCCGTTAAATAGAAATGTGACAACAGACTGCAGAAAGCACACACTGTAGTTGTGTGAGGTCCAATAAAGTGACAAGAGCCATTTGTGTGGTTTAAGATGGCTTTGCAAGTGACTTGTAACATAGCCACAGACACTGGGAAGCCTTTGAAACTGAACTTATAGCCTGTCGGCTTCCTGTAGGACATAAAGTCTTTTCTTTCTAATTGTTTATAATTTGCTCTCTGCTGCTTTTGCTGCTGCTAGAGGTTGACCTGCGTTGAGCTGGATTTGATACCATAAAAAGTCAGGGGAGAATCTGAAGTGGCTGTTTGGTACTTATAGCTTGCTTGGAAAGCAGGGGGGAAATGCATTCAGGAGCCTTTAGAACTACAGCAAATGGCTCCATCGCGAAAATCATAGCAGGATTATTGATCATATACACTTGCCCTTGCATTTACTATAAAATAGGTCACAGAAATGGGATGCTGTCTCTTTAAATATTGTTCCAGTGCTGATCCTGGATTATGATTAGGTTACGTAACTCGCTTATGCGCTGTTTTTCATCAAGACTTCCAAGGAGCAAATGCTTCCAGGTTAGTCGAAGGCACGAGAGGGCGCTGTGCTTGATGACTCAATAGCTGGTGAGGGCCAGGACTCCAACACGCAGTTTTATGAACGCTGTAACAACCATCTTAGTAAAGGATTTATTTGAATGCAGACAGCTACTTTCCTGTAAACCATGCAAGCCCTAAAAATCTTCAGCACTGCCAACTGCTTGCATGAATTATCACAGGATAAGTAGATGTCTGAATGTAAAACAACTAATTAACCTTAATGGAATTATACATTAATCTTGGCTAAAGCATATTCGGAAAATTGCAAAAAATAAAATGTACATAAAAGATGTTAAATCAATGCATTAAAAGCATTTTTCTCTTGACTCCAAATTACGTGTGTTAAGTGCATCCTCTGCTAAGTAACAGCCCAAACCGTGATACTTTTTGGTGGCCTCAAAAGCTAGCAACACTAATTGTCAATTAAAAATAAAAGGCTGATGTATGTAGCTTTTGATTAGGATAAGAACAGGGCCAATAGCTGGTGGCCAAACTGTGTATGTACCTTACTGCAGAATAAGATTGTGGGGTTTTTTTTAAAGGTTTTACAACCCAATCTAAGATTTAGGGCCTAATCCTGACAGGGAAGCGAACAGGAACAGATGATTAACTTCCCTGCCAGAGCTGCTCAGCACTTTGCAGAATTAAGCTCACCCACAAAAAGTATGTAGGGCTTTTAGGAAGTCACATTCACCCTCCTGTGAAATGGCTGCAATGCTACTAACATTGCAATGATGCTCACTTACACCAAGGTAGGATGTGGCCTGATGTCTTTAAAGACCCTCCCCTGGGATTTCTCCACAAACACTTGGAGGTAGTGAGTAGACCCACAAGGAGCTCTGCTGCTTCGCCGACAGAAATGAAGTCTGAAAATGGTCTCTCCACTCCAGCAAAGCATATGAAACACTGGGTGCAATAGAGGGGCTTTCACTGAAAACAGAAAATTCAGAAGATTTGGCGTCTATCCTGAGATTCACTTACGACCTGCTCCGTGACCTTGGGTAAACCACTTTACCTCTTGGTGCCTCAGTTTCCCCTACGAGTAAAAAACCGATAATACTACTGACCCAGCTTTATGCAGTACATTGAGATCCTCAGATTAAATGCATATTGTACCACCCAAGTATTTATTATTTTTAGGTCACCTGCAAATTCAAACAGTTGACAGGTAATGTCAAATCAGACCCACCAACTCCGTGGGAGTTGTCCTCATTTTCAGTCTACTTCTAGGTAGTTTTAAAACTATTTCATTTTTATGATGGATTTTTTTTCCCCCACCATATGTATTTCAATGAGACATTTAAAATCTTGCTCATAATTTCTTCTGAAGCCTCATTCATTCAAACTGTCACAGCCTGACAGCTCTGTAATGTTCTTAAAAATGGCATTGTTTATACCCTCATTCCATTTAAAAATTAACTTGCAGATTCAAGTAATAAAAATGACTTTATGCTTCTCCAGTGTGAGTGCCACTGAAAACCTGAGTGTCCCTATTCCCTGAGATTGGTCCGTATATTATTTTTCTGGGCAAAAACTCATATGCTAATATAAAACTCTGTGGTTCTACTGTATCTGGAGAATTTAAGCATTTTCTGCCCTGGATGGAGTGGAGTGGAGGGGGTGTGACCTGAGGAGGCAGCGGAGAGCTGAAAAGTCAGGAAAGCCGTTTCATGGGGCTTCCACCCCGACTCTTTCCACAAAGCATGTCACCCACTTACACCGTCAATTCACAGAATAGTGACACACAGTAGCAGGCAAACAGGAATTTATATGATCAGATTTCAGGAGCCATAAATCTGCTGCTGTTAAAGGCAAAGCGGAAGCATTACACTTGTAGGCTAAGTACAGACAGTCAACAAACCTGAGGCTGAATCGATTCAGTCGTCTCAGGTTAGTCTAAGCTGCGCAGATTGAACCGATAAGCAAATGAACAGACATTCGCTTTTGATTCCAGAAATGCAGCCACATGCCTGCAGGGTCCCAGACCAGGAGCTGGGGAGTGCTAGAGCACGCCTCCCTGCTTGGCTGGAGCAGACAGCTTGGGTCGAGGCTAGCCCACCCACCCTGCGAGGGGAGGGTTTGTGAGGGAGGTGCAAAGCATCCTGGGGGACTACGAGTTCACTTGAACATGGAAGGGATCTGGGACAGAAGTTCAATAAAACGATTTAACCTAAATCAGTTAAGTCTGATACTACATCCATCCAGGTTTATCTTAAACCGGTTTCACCCATTTTGAAAGCATTTATGTGCACTGAACTTCTGTTGCGTTCCAGATTTGAACTGTTTTCTGATCATTTGACTAGTTTATGTGTCATTTCTGTTCCTAGCCATAATGGACTTTGTGGCTTTTTGGGGGGGGGAGAGAATCTGGCAGGGGTTTGTTATGGGGGCATTATCTCACATAACCACTTTTCCCCCCCCATCATCTGATCTCAGTGCTGCTTGTTCCATGCATTTCCATGCCCCCTACCCCGCCACGCTGCACAAGGGGCGCAACATAACCTTTTCTTTTAATACCAAGAAATCCATACCACGCTAACCAGAAAAAGCAAATACGTGCAACGTTGCCTCTAAATACACCCGCAGCCAAAAATATTTAACTAAATTCAAAATAATGGATAAAACAAAGTTTCTGTTGAGTTTAGAACAAGAAAAATAACTCTTTGTCTCTCTGCCTAGCAGACAAGGGGTTCATTTGTGCTCGGATGACTATTTCTCATAATTCAGGCAGTCCTAATGAGGCAGGCTGTGGAATGCAAACCAATCGGTTTCACCAGCTAGCCAGAAACACCGTAAAGGTAAGCTGCCTGAGAGCCGGGTAGATGTTTTACAGGACGGTGGGGTCTAGGTCAAGTTATTACAGGGCTGAATGTGTAAGCTAGATTGGAGTTTTTCCAGTTTTGATTTTTTTTTTTGGCCCAGTTGTTCTGTTGTGGTTAGTGCACTCTGAACACCCTGAGGAATAAAAAGCCCTAAGGAGGAACACAAGTTACCTGAAGCTCTTGTCTGACTTTCAGTATTCAACCTGTCGAATATATTTTGGCTGCTGACATGCTGGGTGTTGTGGGATTTCACAGTTCCACCGACACTATGAATAATGTAAGATGATGAAGAGTGAACGTGATTAAATCGTTAGGCGAATAATAAGTGTAACTGCTCAATCTGTGGCAACTTGTACAGAAGTCAACATCAGAGGCCAAACCATCCCATAAAAATCTGATGCCTTGCAAGAAACACAGCTCCTAAAGGCATATTGGGGGAAGGATGTATGATACTTTCTCACTGGGAAAGGGTTGAAGCACTGGAATGGGCTCCCCAGAGAGGTGGTGGGGTCTCCATCCTTGGAGGTTGTTGAGACCCAGCTCAACCAAGCCTTGGCTGGGATGATGTAGTTTGGGCTAGTACTGGGGTTGCACTAGATGTGACCTCTTGAGCTCCCTCCCGACCCTCATTGGCTACGATGTGATATCAAGGATAACACGAGTGCTCTTCACACACAGTTCACACACGCCGCGAACCCACAACAGGGAGGAAAAAGCTGGTCAACACGGTCCGAAAGCAGCTCTAGACCGTCATCACTGAACCAGAACCAGCCACAGGGCAAATCCAGTGTTGCCAACTCTCATGGTTGTTGGCTAGGGTGGCCATCATGGGGGACAGTCCGGTTGTCCTCTGTCCTCTATCAATACGAAACTGCATGCCTTTATGTCCTTTATTTTTCTCTTGAAGAGAGGAAAATCGTCTCAGGTTAGACGACTGATATGAAACCGGATGCTATTTTTCTCTTGAAGAGAAAAATAGAGGACATAAAGGAGTTGGGTTTCGTATCAGGAAAGAAAGCTAAGTTTTCCACATCATGATTGTTGGTGTTGTTCTTACAGTCTATGCCTTGGGGACGCAAAAAGCTTAGCCCTTTCTTTCATATATATATATATATATATATATTTGTGTGGCAACTGTCAATCCTCCTGGATCATGGTGTATGCATGAGGGTCACCCAGACCTTCGATGCATATGCTTGGGCAGGAATTTTGCAGGGGGCGGGGGGAGTGGAGGCTGCCCAGATCTGTCATCCTCCCTTTGGGCCACTGAGACAAAATCCAAAGTCCAGATGTTTGCGGCCTCCATGGCAGTATCTGTATCAGTGTCTGGGAACCGAACCCAGGTCACCTGTGTGGTAGGCAAGGAGTCTCCTACTGAACCACAGGGAACTCCCCATGTCTGTCTATGTATATATAAATATATATAAAAGGAAGCTAAGTTGGCACTGTTCTTAAAGTCTATGCTTTAGGGATGTGAAAAGCTTAGCTCTTTCTTTCATATATAAAAAATATATAGAAAAGAAAGCTAAGTTTTCCACATCACGCTTGTTGGTGTTCTTCTTAAAGTCTACACTTTGGGGCTGCAAAAAGCATAGCTTTTTCTTTCGCATGTATAATATAAATATATATATAAAGGAAAGAGCTAAGTTTTCCACATCACAATTCTGGGCATTGTTCTTAAAGTCTACGTTTTGGGGATGTGAAAAGCTTAGCTCTTTCTTGCACATATAGACATGAATATATATAAAAGGAAGCTAAGTTGGCACTGTTCTTAAAGTCTATGCTTTAGGGATGTGAAAAGCTTAGCTCTTTCTTTCATATATAAAAAATATATAGAAAAGAAAGCTAAGTTTTCCACATCACGCTTGTTGGTGTTCTTCTTAAAGTCTACACTTTGGGGCTGCAAAAAGCATAGCTTTTTCTTTCGCATGTATAATATAAATATATATATAAAGGAAAGAGCTAAGTTTTCCACATCACAATTCTGGGCATTGTTCTTAAAGTCTACGTTTTGGGGATGTGAAAAGCTTAGCTCTTTCTTTCACATATAGACACGAACGCCGTGTGCCCCTGGAGGCTGGGGGTGGGAGCATGGCGAGCTCCCACAGGCGGTGGCGGCGGCAGGAACGTGGCAGCAGAAAGTGGGGAGCTCCTGCAGGTGGTGGTGGTGGCGGGAATGTGGTGGTGAGAAGCGGGGAGCTCCTGCAGGCAGTGGCGGGAACGTGATGGCGGGAGGCGGGGAGCTCTTGCAGGTGGCAGTGGGAACGTGGCGGCGGGAAACAGGGAGCCCTCGCCGGCAGTGGCGCGAATGTGGTGGCGGGAAACAGGGAGCCCTCGCAGGGGGGCGGGAATGTGGTGGCGGGAAACAGGGAGCCCCCGCAGGTGGTGGCGGGAACGTGGTGGCGGGGAGCTCCT
>NW_005842368.1:450764-451669 GCF_000455745.1 Alligator sinensis | reverse complement strand
CGGCGGCTCGTCACGGGGATGGCACCGAGGGATCGGGTCGCTCCTCGTGTCGCTGGTGCCGAAGCGTCCGGCTGCGTCGTAGCGCGGGGGGGATTTGGGAAGGGGCGTCTGCTCGTCGCGCGTCCCACCCGGTCGCGGCGGAGTTGTCGCCCGAAATTTCTTTCCCGAATCCTCCTCAAGTTGTGGGTAGGTGTCAGGGGCAAGCCCCGGTACAGCTGTTGTCTTCAGGCGATGCACCGAAATCCCCCGCTTTTGTACCTGCACGGGGACCTTTGAGCAGCTGAGAATTGGGTCGTGACACTTGTGATTTTTTTTTTTTTTTTTGTTCTTTCCTTGAATTATATTGCAAAACTAACACCGGGTGGTGGCGGTGGTGTGTGCGGAGGGGGCGGTTTATAAACCCAAACGCCGATCCTGAAAAGTTCAGTCACTGCGCGGCACGTATTCCCTTAGCGAGGCTCGGGGAGAAAGACGGCCGTAGCGAAGCGTGATAGGACTGGGAGTTTGCACGAAGTAAACGCTTGTGACGTCTCCGTCCGAAGTTTTTGCTTTCCTTACGGTAATGCTTTGCGGGGAAAAGCTTTGCCAGGGTCCGGCTATCCTCGCCCGGTTTCGGCTCCGTCGTATTTTTCCGTTTGCTGCCATCTTACGCGAAGGTTTAAATGCCCGTGACAGCTCTTTCTTTGACAGGGGAAATGATGAAAACGATTGCCCGTAATTTCTCCAGTGTGTGTAGGCCTCTGTCTCTCTGCAGCAGGGGGAGGAAAAGAGGTGAAGGCAAAACCACGCGTTTGCAGAGCCGCTAAGCAACTTGTTCGGTATGCGAAAGGACTTCTGGCACGGTTTCCGACGATAATTAGCGTTCGCATTGTCCCTCGAAGAAGCAAACGGCTATTGATCCTACA
>NW_005842368.1:439616-450733 GCF_000455745.1 Alligator sinensis | reverse complement strand
GAGCGGTTCTAGATAAAGTAGCTGATTCGGCATGGGTAGGCATGGCTGAAATGATATCATCTCAAGTTATTTGCTGAAGATGGATGTCTGTCGTTTGAGACCGGGCTGCCGAATTATATGATGGCACGGGTTTTACTTTCCAAACGCATTCACTTCATGAGAAACCAACTTGGAGTTTGAGTACTGATTATTCAGACCTTTGCTTCTTAGTCATTACGTTTTGCCTTGGATATTAGTGTATGGGTTTTTCCCCATTGCTTGCCCTCTGCTGACAACACTGCTGTAACATAGATATTCACAGCTTCATGACTAATTATGTGAATTAGTCATAACAACTTTCATTTCCAATTTATTGGAATAATACTACTATTATTTCTAAAATGGCCTATTGCTTAGACTCCTGTGGTCTCTTTGCACTGCTTTTGTGAGCAGGTTTCCTGAGATCAATGCTTTGTTGGTCGTTAATGTGCCTGAGCGTTACGGGATTGTCAGAAGTTAAGGGGTGAGCAATTGCTACCAAAAATATCATAGTCGTTGGCATAATAGTTTGCCAGTTGAAAATGCAGATTTTTTTTTTTTCTTTGTATAGGGAAACTATTTACATGACAAGTTGTGCTTGTTTCACTTGGTTTCCTTGAAGCCATGATGCTTATCTCTTTGATCAAAAGAGGAGGAATAATGCATCTTTTAAAGTCTACATAGATGTATCTAAAATCTTTTAAAACTAGGCTAAAATGCTCTTTTTCAAGGAGAAAATCAGGAGGGCTCAAAGTACCAGGTAAACATTAAATCGGGCATGCCTAAAAGGGAGCTGCAGCCTGGAGTCTAGTGTATCTTGTGGTTATCACCTCTGCGCAATAACTTCTAATTGTTGGCAGATTCAAACAGGCAATTCCTACTAGTGGTTTTTTGTTCGCTGTTTCTATTATTGCAGTGCCTAGAAGCCCTAAGTCATGGATCAGGACTCCACTGCGCTAGAGGCCGTATAACAACAAAAAGGAAGCCCTTGTCTTGCATTTTATACCTAGATTGTAAGCTCAGGGGACGACAGATGGATACAGAGCGGAGCCCAAGGGAACAGACCATATTGATCACCCCGATAGGTAGCAGTCCTAGACCATCAGCTGCTGAATTCAGGTTGTTGGGTTTTCTTTTCTTCTCTCTTTCTTTTTTTCCATAGGCCTCACAGCAGAAAGCTTTAATGGCTTATCAAGAAACTAATTGACACTGAGATGAATTCAGGGCAACTATAACATTTTAAGGCCTGGTCTCAGTGAGAGTTGCATCTGTTTAAAGGTATAACTTTGGGTACTTTGGTATTGGTTTAAATGTTTCCTGGGCACGTGAGCCAGCTGGACCCAAGCCAGGTTTGAACGGCTACAACTTTGTGTGGATGTGCCTGTGTCATTTAGCCAGGAGCTCTGTGCGTGCGTGCGTGTGTGGACAAGCTTTTTAAAATGCTTCAGGATCTTTAAGTCCTGGCCTGCGTGCAGAGGTGTCAGACCTGCAGGTAACCTCGGTTGCGGTCCTGCTCACGGTGGGAGCGGGGAACATTTGGGTTTGGAGGTGCTTTAAGCCCGGGTTAATAGAGCTGACTGCTGATGTGGTTCGAACCCAGGCTCTGTTTTGATTTGGGCTGAAGGTTGTACAGAAAGGGTGTGGAGAAGATAGCCTGAGCATGAATACCCTGCAAGTCCCACCCCACAGTTGCTTGCCTCTGAAGGGCAAACAGCTCCTTGCAGAAGGGGTTGCAGAACAAGTGGGTTTTGTACTGGGGGTATTCCTAGCTGGGCTAAGCCAACACAAAGCCTATAACCCTGGTTAACTGTGCAGTGCAGGCAGAGCTGTACCAGTTTAGCTGAAGACATTACATTTTTAAACCAATTTAATTAAATCAGTGCATCTTTTTGTACGGACACGGTTAAATCCATTTAATCCTGCTTATTGGTTTAGCTTGTCCCTGTAAACTTTAAAAACAAACTGAACTGGCAGTCGCTTTTAAATCAGTGTACGTTTCCATTCAGGGGTTTGCTTTGCTTTAACAAAGCTGGTGGTGCATTTAGAGAAACCAAAGGGAAGTGTCCTAGAAAAGCAAAACAATCCAGTGAATAGACAAATCAAGTGTCACTTGTGCTCTCCTGCTAAATAAACTCGGTGCTCCTCCACTGCAGATTGTGCGCGCTGCCTGCCATTAAACTGTCACCTTCGAAAGCAGAAGCGAGGGGCAGATTTTGCCTTCAGATGCAAGTGCATTTTTCCCGCAGATTTAAAAAAGTTAAGCATTAAAAAGTAAAAATGTTATGTTTAACAATGTGAAAAGGCCCAATGCCAAAGGTTTATGTCAAATGAAATATAATAAACGGGCCAATGTCAGAGAGATGCAAAATTGAGTGGGGGGAAATGATTAATTTTCCTTTTAAATCTACCGTCAGAGGTGTAGCAAGCTCATTGAGGTGGGGGTCTGCTGACCATTGCTGAGGGCAGGGGGGTTGGCGTATCTTCCTGGGCTACTGCTGCAGTGTTGGCTCCGCTTGGTGGTAGCAGCCTCGTGCCCAGGCTCCGGTGCCCTACATAGTCAGTCCAGCCCCAGGGCCGGTGCCCTGCTCACCCTGTCCTACTTATGCCACTGTCTAACATGGAAGATCGCTACAAAGGACATGATTTAGCTGAGTGCGTCTCTTCAGCTTGATTTACTTTTTCAAATTTTTCATTGTCCGGTATTGATCAGCACATGATTTAAATTAGCTGACTCTGAAAGTCTTATTTTTAAAGGTGGTGTGATTGGGTGGGGGGGGGAGAGGGGCTTGGATTTGTGCCCTTTGTGCCATTATTAATGAAGGGCTGAATGAGGAAGAGTGGGTTCAAAAAAAACGCAACCCAAACAGACCTTTTCCTGTCTGTATTAGAAATTCTAGTCTTGTCTACCTTGGCACTTTAACAATGGGGAGCTAGCAGAGTTTTGTCATACCAAGGGACTGAAAACAGCAATTGAGAGGGAAAGGGCCTTCTACTTTGTGTTTACTCCTTCTGGTAATGCTTCTTTAACTTCTGGGTGGAAAACACAAGGAGAAAATCTTTAAGCGAAGCGTTGAACCCTTCACCATGCAATCCTCTAAACCTGATTTCAAGAAAAAAAACAACAACCCCCCTTGTGAAATAACAGGGTTCATGAATGTGCATCTTTGCATTAGTTTTAAAAAGAATGCATTTACCAGTGCTATTCCTAAACTTTAGGTTTTGTTCCTTTTAATGATGCACTTCAAGGAGGATAAAACTTTGCAAGTATTTTAGGGAAATGTGAAGGTTAAAGATCTGTCACGATGAAATAGTCTAATTGGGAGAGGTGTTGACACTTGTTTGTGACCAGTTCATAGTTTTAACTGTGCTGGGAAAGCCATGGAGGAATGTTTAATGTTCAGGATAACAGAGAATTTAATAACACTAGCTCAGCAGCTAGAGTTGAACCTAGTGCAAATTGGGTTTCCTTCATTGCCTGTCCTTTCGTTCCCTCATCTTGACCGCTGCTCCTCTGCTTGACAGTGAGGCCTGCAGTCCTAGTAGTCAAGCAGAAGGACTTGGCCACTGCTCCTCTAGTCCATAGTTTCTCAACCTGTGGTATGCATACCCCTGGAGGTACGCAAGACATAAGTGGGGGTATGCAGGTACCCCAATACTCTTTCTCTCCTGCCCTCTTTTCCTCTCTCTCTTGCCCCTTCTCTCAAAACTATGGCAAAAAATTTGGTATGCCGCGCAGTGCTTTAAATTTCCCCAGTAATAATATGGTGTGAGTTCAGCCCTCCTATCTTTGGCCAACATCACCTCTAGCCCAGGTACATACTCGAGTTGTGCACCCCTGGTGTAAAAGGTAGCAACTGTACCCACACCAGATGGGACATCTGTTATATCACAACCTTATATACACAGCCCTTCTTCCAACCTATGGTACACATTAGTCTGTAAATATAAAATCCCCTGGAAAATTGAGTGTTGGGGTACTTATTAAAATTTTCAGAAGTTAGGGGGTACTTGCTACTTAAATGGTTGAGAAACACTGCTCTAGTCCTTCCTTTCCTTGGCTCTAAGTGCACCTCGTCCAGTTCCATGGTGAGCCTGGTTTGATCAGACCTTCCCAGTCAAACTCCATCAAGGAGGTTAGACGTGCCGTGGACCAGTAATGCAGTGGCACGTGCTGATTTCGTTCTCCAAACTCACTTTCACTTTTGACCCACTTGTGATTGGCACCAAGCTCAAAGGTGAAAAAGCAGACAAGGAGTGATTCATGATAGGGGACATTGTGTGGGGATTCAAGGCAAGACAGCTGGTCACTCTGGAACCATTTTTAGTAATATCCAATAGATCATGCTGCATTAAATTTGAACTTACAAGTTCAAGCAAGAATAGTTAAATGCTGCATGCATAATACCGTTAAGAATATGAAACCTGAGCATATGCAATGTGCCTGTATCTCAACTTACTGTACAGTTGTGCACCAGGTCCATATGTGCATTAAAATATAATTAGTGTGAAGCCTGATTTGGGACTGCATGAATACTTAGAATTTCTTGGAATAGATTTCATGTGTAAAATAGATCTCTGCTCATGTCTCCAAACAACACAGTAAAATGTTGGTAAGGAAACAAGGGTGAGCCACTGTTGAAAAAGTGCAGGTAATGCCCTTCTGTTAGTATGATTTGCTTTTCTAGAAAGAAGAGGATAAAGTTGCTCTCCACGTGACATACAAAGAATTTTTTTTTGTTTTGGTTTTGAGATTTTTTTGGTAGATTAAGTGCATAAACATCCTGCATTTTAGAATCGCGTTAACGTTGTAACGTTTCCAGGTAGTCCTTGAACTGTGGTTCATGAACCACATCTTGCACTATTTTTCAGGGAAAAAAAAATGAAACAAACCGCAACAACCCCACGACCTTTTAAGATCACTTGCTTAAAAAAAAAAAAAAATTCAGGCCAGAACTTTCTTATGTGCCTGCAGTTATGCACCGAATCCATATTTCAATACTAGCTGGCCTAGCTTTTGCAACTGTTGAATTCACTGGGAGCTGCGGAAGCTCATCCTCTGAGAAGGACTTACAACAAATAACTGGCAAGGTTAGGTGCCACAATTAATGACAATGGTTTGCAACCTTGTTAGACTCAAGGCACCCCTCACAAAATCCTGGCTCTGAGCTTTCACTTGGGTCTCGACAACGGAAAAATAATAGAGCAAAAGTCTCAGAAAAAACACAGCAGGTCAGAATATGTTTGCTACCGTGGGTTCCTACTTGAAATTTCTGGGTTTAGCTTGTGAATCATATGCAGGTGTTCGCACACCTAATAGTGGGATTATTGCATAGTGCCGTGCATCACTTTTAAAGATATGATGGCACCTTGGGGTGCTACGGCATCCTGATTGAGAATCCCGGGTCTAAGTTTTGATGCAATATGTTGAAGTCTTCATGTCTCCGTTGCTGAAGATTTATATTTTGTCTGGGTTTATCACAGCATTGGAGATTTAAAAGGCAGTATTCAAGTGCACAGGAAACTGCAAGGGCTTGTAAATGGAAAGTAAAACTGAATAATATACTTTCCCTCTTCAAATTTGAATTTAAAAACCACCCCCAAAACATCCTGCATCAGAATAACTTGACTTGCTATCTGTATTCGGCAATCGACCGTTACACCTGGAATTCTTTCAGTACTGTCAAGATTAAAGTCTCAGATTAAACTATATTACATCTAAGTAGCATGATTTTCTTACTCCAGATTCTGTCTCTCTCCCAGCAGGAGTCTTGCTGTTTAGTCCCGCTGACATTTTGGGCAACGAGGGGGGAAGACTTGCTCCGCTGCAGAGGTCCAGATTAATGAATGGTGTAAATTGCTGTAACCATGCAGTATGATGTTCCCAGTAGTATAAATTAATTGTCCCCAAGATTGTTGGATTACTGCCACTCCTGCTTTTGAATTCAGGTTGCCTACTGCTTCCCATTGTAAAATATTCTTGGTGATGCATTAAAACTTCTACTGTTTACATCAGGCCTTTGATATTTGGCAGGGGGAATGGTCCCAGGATAAAACGCCCCCACCATTTTGTCTGGTGAAAGAGCATTCAGATTTAGCTCGGTTGTGAGTTGGTAACTCACCAGTGCTTTCTCCTGGGCTTGTCTAACACAGTAACAATTTGCGTAACCCGCAGCGTGGTTAAGTGCTAATCCTTCTACCTTGTCTCTGCAAGCAAAAAGGTGTGAGCTCAAGTTAACACATGTGAAGAAAAATCATTATGAGCTGCCTTGCCTTCACAACTTTCACACGTGTTTGAGTTCACCTCTACCTGCTAACCTGTGCAAAAACTACAAACACCAGGGTTTTACCTTAAATTAAACACCACTTTTCCCCCCCAGGACAGACATGCAGACAAATGGAGGAATGTCACTTAGTGCAGTGTAAGCTCTCACTTTATTCGACCAAACCCTGTAGGAAATAACATAAAAAACAATTAAAAATTATCTTGATTTTTAAAGTCAAGCACTTAAAAGTTAGGGAAAGTTACATTTTTGGTTGTGTGGTCAGCTGCTATTACAGTTTTTAATGATTGTATGATTCCCCCCCCCGGGTTACGTAACTGTTCAGTGTATAGGTGGGCTATGTGGCAAGAAATTTGATGTGTCATGATTTTTGAGCATTTGACTTTGTAATATAATGAGGTTTTCTAAACCTTTTGGGTATGTAATGTATGTTTGCCTTTGGTCATTGTTATTGGAGCATGTAAGCCGCTAATATGTATTGGTGACTCTTCATAGGGGCGTTAGGAAGTAAAGAAACATGACTTCTATTTTGCAGGAAGAGGAGATGGGGAGCAGGATAAGAATGGTTTGCCAAAGTAGCAGACCCTTGCTGTACTCTCCCCAAGTATTCGGTGTACTACGCAGCTCCCGATTTATAGGTGCGGATTTGTGAGACTGCGGGCAACTTTCCATGAATTTGCCAACAAACCTTGAGAGAGTTGGCTCTAGGAGGGGCTCTGTCATTGGCCACTGGCTCTATTGCATCAGATATGGGGCGGTGCTTATGATCATAACAGACATCCGATTGGTTTTTGTTCTGTGGAGCAACTTTCCTTGTGGTGGTTGCTGAATACTGTATATGGATGAAAACATAAATGTGCCCCTGCCGTTCCTCATGCAGTCGGCAAGTTATAAACTCCCAGTGCTTTGTGAAGTGACAGCCTGATTGAATCTAATGAAATAACATTAAGATTATATGTATTTTTTGTGGATTTTAAGTTATAACCAGGGATCCTGGCTTTCTCTGTTTAAAAGTTGCAAATTATCTGGTTTAAAAAAATCAAAATTCTTTGATATCAAAGAACCAAAATCCGCATTTTTTCATGATTAAAGTGAAATGCCATTTTTATATATATATATATATATAAAAACACAATGTTTTATTGATATATTTACTATTTTAAGGCAGTCTGGAAGCCTACCAGTGCCTCAGTCATTATAATAAAATAAATTATAAATATCGATAAATTTTGCTGTTTGATTATTATTATTTTTTAATCCTAGAAAATCAGAGCTCCCCTTGCCCCCTTCACCCACCAGGATGCTGTTCCCATTGTGGCTGCCCCCCGCCCTCCGCTGCTTTGTGGTGCTGTGCAGCCCTGATATGCTGGTGTCCTGCCCTGTCCATGCTGGTGCCTCTCACTCCCAACTTGCAGCTCCCTGACCCTGCTAGTGCCCCTCATTTCTAAACCCTGCCCCCACCAGCTGCCGGGGCTATGGGACCAGAGCCAGGGCCTGCAGCCCCCTGTTCCCCACCCCCCAAGCAGTGCCTAAGCTTTGGCTGCCGCGGCTGGAGCAGAGCGCAGAGCTGGCCCTCCTGCAGGCCGCATGGCTGGAGCAGAGCTGAGCGGAGGGAGGATGCGGGCTGCCCAGGGCAAAACCCTGCTCTGCTGCCCTCTGCCCAAGGGCCTCCATGGCCCAGTGGGTGCTGGGAGGCAAAGAGGCTCAGTGCTGCTGCTGCCACCACCATCACTGCTGGGAGAGCTCCATGCCGGCCGTGCTGCCATGGTGAGGTGCCCCCAGGCCCAGCTGCCAACCGTCCCACTCCCTCCCTCACCGTGGGGGCCTCAATCTTTTTCCCCCCTTTACCTGCAGGCAGCTGGGGGAGCTACCTTCCACCGCTGCCTGGCTGTATTGCTGGCCGTGTGCATGCATGCATGTCCTGCTCCTGCTGGCACTCTGCCAGCCTGCAAGGGGGAACCTGCAGTTTAAAGGAGAAAATCTGCATTTTTCCATGGCAAATGGAAAACCCGGGTCCCTGGATATAACCATTAAAACCAAAAACAAACCAACCCTTTTGTTCTTTTTGCTTGTTGACTGAGAAACTAATATTAGTAAAGCTACTTCTGGCTATTATGAAATTCAGTTCTGGCAACTAAACTATAAAGGGTGACCCCCTCTGTGCTCCCCTCCGCTCCCCAAGAGTTCTGCCCAACATCGGTATAAGACAGCGTTTACGAATGCTCCCTGATTTATTAAAAAATTAATTAATTAATTTAAAAAAATACCTCCCCACAAAAAACGAAGCATTTCTCCAGCTAAGGTTTGCAAAGTCTAAGCATTTTTTTCTAAGCATTAACACAGTAGGCTTTGTAGCACCTGTGTGAGGGAGGTAAGTGTTTTTCCTTGAGAAGGACCCAAGCGTACCCAAGTTGTCGCAGGGAAGTTTACAGATGTGGTGGTAGAGCTCAGGTCTCTCAACTTGTATGCGTGCATTACTTAATTATTGAGCAGTTGGTCTACAGTGTTTAATTTTGGCTTTCTTTTACTGTAACCCAATATAACAATATAAACCCAATTTGTTTAGCAAGAAAATAGGCCTTCAAAAGTGCCAGGATTGGGTAACAAGCACAGCTTGAAGGATAGGGAACTTTAGAGCTGTTTTGCATCCTGATATGTGAATTTTAATGAAACTTGGGGTTAAATGAGCTCTCTCCTAACTTCCCAAATCAGGTGTGTGGTTGAGTGCAGAGCCCTTGTAAACAGCCTGCCCTGTTCAGGAAGCGCTCGAGCACTGTCTGCTTCACGCTGCATTTATCCAGGAGGTAGTTCCAGCCTTTGAAAGATGATGGTAGGGAGAGTGAAGCATTATTTTCTAGCACCTACAGGTTTTCCCCACTGGGAATAGTACTCGTGGCTCCGGGCAAATGAAGAGGGACTAGTATTAAAGCCCCTTCTGCTTTGGGTCACTGAATTCTCCAGTGTAGGATATAGAGAAAGCTGTTTGTTTTCTCCTTTGGCAGCTAATGAGATGCACAAAAACAGGGAGGGTTATAATGGAGGAAGGATACCAACATGAAAGGCAGAATAAGAAATCAGCTCTTTCTCCAAAATGGAATAACCCAGAGGGGATAGATAGTAATGAAGACAGGCCGTAGTTGCATCCTTGCACTCTGATGCTGCTCATGTCTGGGCAGTCGCTCTGAGCGGAAGTAGAGCGCTCTCCCGTCCACTGCGCTCTTTAAACTTGGGTCAGCAAATAAACCACGTGGGATGCAGCTGGACCAGTAAACTCCACTTATTTTTCCTTCACGAAATGGCAAGGATTTCTTCATACCTAGGAAGTTGGAGAAGCTGCATTCCCAATTCAGCAGTCGCATCCAAATGGGAGTTGCTTTTTGAGCAGAGTGCTTTTTCAGAGGAGCAGTGTGGTGGGAGGGGACTGAAAGGGTGAAGATGCTGCAGTATTTTCTGAAGAGCATCAACCATGTTGATAGCTGTAACCTTGTTAGTCCATTTTGGAGCTTCTTGGTTGCCTGTCCGAACAGGCTGCCAAAAGGAGATGCTTTTTCTCTTCCCAGAAATTGGCTCTCCTCCAGGGAGTGGCTTTTGCTTGCTTGCTTGCTTGCATGCATGCATACATATGTGTCTCAAAACCAAATGTTATTAATTCCCATGGCATTTCCCACCCTGTGCTAGTGTCTGTGGGCATTTAAACTCCAAACCATGTCTACGTTAGTGACAGGCCCTTCTTTGTGACACAGTGTAAGGAGATTTGATGCATTTAGACTGCCTGAATCGTACCCCTATACAGAAAAAGCTTATCTCTTCTTAACATGATCTTACAGGAAATCTGCCATGGCTGTGAAAATTACTAAAACTTGCTCCAGTTTTGTGAAAGAAGCCTTCCTTGGCACATACGGCTACCAAAGACAGTTCAGCTTGCTGCTATGAGGGTAGTAGATGAAAAATGCTGCATAGTAATTCGTTATAAGGAGCAGTCATAGATTCCATAGGTTTTTAGGGTCACAAGGGATCTCAGTAGATCATCAAGTCTGACCCCCTGCCCTGGGCAGGAAAGAGCGCTGGGGTCAGAAGAGTTAGGATTATTTAGCTTGGGGAAGAGGAGACTGGGGGCGGGGGGTGGGTATTTGGTAAGTCTTCGAATGAAAAAAATATGATTATAAAGAGCATGGCTGTCAACGATTCTCTGCATCCACAGGGGTGATGGGTTTAAATTGCAGCAAGGGAAATTTTAGGATGGCTATTAGGGAGGACCTTTTGGCTGGAGGTAGGTCAGTGTGGGCACACATGCCTGCAGGGACTCTGGGGTCCCTAACACTGGAAATCTTTAACTGTAGGTTAGATAGGTTAGACCAGGGGTTGTCAACCGGGGGTACACGAGAAGGCCCTGGGGGTATGGGCGGACGGGCAGGGACGGAGCGCTGCCGTGCACGTGCCACCCGCCGGACCAGACATGGGGGAAGCTTGTGTGCGGCGGCGGCTGCTGCTCCGCATTTGGCTGCGACTCCCTCCTCCCCGCTCCCTGTCCGGCTGCCAGGGGTACACTGATCCAAAAAGACTGAAACCCCCTGGGTTAGACAACCAGTTGCCTGGGCTGGTTTAAATAGGGATGCTCTTCCATGATCAGAGGCAGTGGCCCAGGTGGTTTTCTGAGGTCCCTGCCAGCCCTATTTCTCTTATACTATATTTTTGACTCTCCTTCTTCCCTGGTAGCAGAGCTCTTGGATCATACTGTAAAACCATCAGGGGTATATGCTTGGGGGAAACTGTGGGGTTTGTATTTTGACGTGACAACAAGGTGGCAAGGACAGCAGG
>NW_005842368.1:437599-439605 GCF_000455745.1 Alligator sinensis | reverse complement strand
GGGAGATATCCAGAGAGGCAGTGGTGAACGTTCAAAACGTGCTCCATCTTGTTCCAGAAAGCTGCGTACAGCATGGATCTGAATTGAAGACCAAGTCGCAGTCCTGCCTTGGGCATTGGTTCCTTAAGCAGCTTGCTTATCCTCTTCCTCAGTTTCTTTCCCATCTAAAGCACAAATAACAACTGCCTCACTTGAGTGTTAGGGATTAATTTGCTGTTTGAAGAAGATGCTAAACAGTAATAATAATGATGATGATAATAATAATATTATTTAAAAGCAAATCACTCCAGAAGGGGAGAAGAGTAAATCGTTGCTTTTCTTTGCCTTACACTTCTCTCTCTCTCTCTCTCTCTCTCTCTCTCTCTCTCTCTCATTAGGTCCTATGCACCGTTCTCAGTGGGGAGAGAGCCTTCAGCAGGCTTTGCAAAGATTGAATGAGCTGCTTTCTCCGGAGTAGATTTCCTAAAGGATCTTCCTTCTAGCAATAGGCTCTATCTATATTGAGAGCAGGCAGACAAAACTAAGTACACCCCATTCATTCCAAAACTTTTGCAGCAGCCTTATGATCCTCCATATATTATGTACACTAGCACTGAAATTCTGCATAGAGCTGGTGCTCACGTAAAATCAGAGTATAGTCTGTGTGCAAAGTATTGGTGTCTCCATTGCTTATTTGAGATGCTTTGGACTTTTTTAGCAGAAGCCACTGCCTCTACTGTAGCCTTGAGAAGGCATCTTGGCTTGCATCATTGCTTAACCTAAGCAAACATTTATAAATATAGCTACCTGGATCATAGTCCAGGACCCCATTGTACCAAGCAGAATACAAACACGCGAGACAGGCCCCGTTTTAAAAAGCTAATCCTTGTTGAAGGCAAAGAGCAGCTGGATAGACAGTTGGACAAGAGGAACTCAGGGAAACAAGAAGGGGCTAGTATGAAAACCTGCAGTAACAGCATCTTCTGCTTAAGTGTTTTTCTAGGCCTAACTGCAGCATCTTTTCCAAATTATGGGTGGGGACAAGGGTAATCTATTTGGAGAAGCTCAGTTGATTTTTAGGATTTATATGAAGGTAATAATCACATTCTTTATCATTTAAGATTAAGTATGGAAATATTCCTGGTAGAAAAGACTCTAGAAGTATAAAAAAAGAAGGTGCTACATGTATGGGAAGTAAATAGAAGAGCACTAAACCTAGAAAGTGGGAGACGAGTTGAGGGCCTTGAGTGGTTTTTTTCTCCACCCGATGTTTAACTTTCAAAGGAAATATGTTGACGCATTCTTCCATTTGTGATTGACAGTATGGTTCAACATGCTTTTTGTGGCTAAACTTCCTACCTTGGGATGACTTGCCTAGCTTAATGCAAAAGAAGTTAAAAGTGAGACCTCGGCATTTTATTTAATACTCCTGGTTGTGCAGGAATTCTGGAGTTAAATTGGACTATTTGGTCTACTACTTTATGAATAAATATATTATGTGGCCTAGTTGCAAAACCGGTATATTTCTCAAACACAATATGATAGAGTTCTTGTTCTGTAACCTAAGGCACGCGCACCATCTAGTGCTAATGTTTCCATTGCCTTTACTGGAGACATACTTTTAATTTTCCTAGCAGCTCCATAAACTTAACATGATACCGTTTCTGTAATGTATTGTGCAGCTGTACCTAACACGCTTTCTCAGAAAGCTGTGCAGTATTAATCCTACATGCTTGTTTGTCCGTTGTTTAAGAGGATTTCTGTTGGACAGATATATCTGTATAGCATATCCTCAGCTGTCTTTACATTCAAATACTTGCTGCGAGTAATGAAAATACTTTAGTTCATAAATATCAACTTCCAAGAACCTGTATGGGCCAAGTACTTGTTTACTACAAATGTGAATCTTGATCATTACCATTTAAACTAAAAATAAACCGAAGATTTTTGTAGATGCAAATGTTGGTTGGTGCTAAATATTTGGCTGAGTAAATTTAGAATGGGTATTTACAGTAAGATAAAATAAT
>NW_005842368.1:379340-437577 GCF_000455745.1 Alligator sinensis | reverse complement strand
GTAGGGAAATGTAGTTGATAGGGAAAGTTTATTTTATAACTGTAGACTCCTACATCTGCTAGCACACAGTACGTCTAAGCATTTCTGCTTTCTAGCTGTGCTAGTATCCTAAAGAAGCTGTGGGCCATTTTTCCTTCCAGAGCTGCATCTGTATACTAAAAGTTTGGGGAAAATATACCCCAGTACTTAGTGCTTATTCTGCAAATGAAGTTCTGTGCAAAATCAGTTATAGACTCAGGCCTTGTTTCATCATTTGTGGATCAAAAGTAAAAATTTAGCTTCTTTCTGTCTTTTAAAGCAATCATCTACTTACAGCCTGTCCCAGATGAGCAGTGTAAATTCATGCTATCGATACATACACGCACAAACTACGTTCTTCTAAAGTCCAGCACTGTTAAGGTAGGAAATGCCAGAAGGTTCAGGCTAATTCTGCCTACACGTGCATATTCATCACAGTGACTTAAAATCTTTATGTGATTCCATACTGGTATTATTATTATTATTATTATTCCACAGGATCCTTTCACAGGATGGCTGTTGATCGGGGAATGTCTCCTGTCATTGTTGTTCTGCGTACGGTTCAACGCCTGGTTTGCTGCTCTGACTAGGAAGTTATTAATTGCATTGTGGTCTTTGCTGTCATGCTTGCGACCATAGATTTTTGGGCTTTGTAAATAATAATGAATTTATCTTTATCGCCCTCTGTGAGATGGAAGAGATTTATTGTTGGGGGACTTGCATCCTAAAAGGTCATGGCCAAAATTTACAGACATTTAGATTCTCAACTTGATAGACCTGGGAGTCTGATTTTTCGGATTAGTTTAGCACCCTTCATATGTTCAGAGCACTGTAGAGCTTATTTCTTAGGCCTTCTTTCAAACAGATGAATCCTAATTTTGTTGTATGCAAATTCAGCAATGGCTAAGGGTCTTGGAATATCCTCGAGTTGGAAGAACCTTTCATGATGCTGAATATTAAGTGGTCTGAATATAGGAGATGCTGCTATTCACCATATAACTGAAGTTTGTGCAGTAGGAGTTTCAGCTGCAAAGTTTTGCCCAAAGACTAAACTTGCAGAAAAGATGTTAGAATAGATAATTTCCTTTTAATTAGGTTTGTGCTCTTTAATACTAACAAAAGCGAGGACTTGTTTTACATGTGAGAAATTACCAAAAGAACTGTTCTGGAATAATTGCTCCAGAATGATTTGCCGCATGAACACTGTGAAACCAGACTACCTTTTTCCAATTTAACTTCGTTCATTTGTGGTGTAGTAAGATACTTTCTGAATGTGAAGTGTCCAGACAGGGGGTTAGTACAAGCTAGCTAATACTGTTTAAATTTACACGTCACTTTTATTTCATGATGGCTTCACTGCATAAATAAGTCTTGGGACTGACTTCTGTCATCTCTGAGCCCCACCTGAAACAAAATTACAAAAAAAAAAACCCCTAGAAGAAAAGAAAAAGAAATTTACTGTGTCTAAAATGTGAGTAAAATTATGTTGAAAGCCTGATTCAAGGGCTTCTTCCAAATCTGAAAAAATGAAGCATGAATAAAGATTTGCTCTCACTTTGGTTTCTTTTGTGTAGTTTGGAAATGGTTTTAAGTCTCTGTCCAAAGGAATAAGAGAAACTTAATCACCTGCAGTTCAGAAAGGAAAAAGAAAAGATTTATGACTTAAGGTTTTCTTGCTCAGGTTTTGGTTTGTTTTGTTTTTTGAAAGATGAAAGAGATCCGGTAAAGAATATTATGGAGTCATTTCTGTTCTTATTCGGAGGGCTGGGTCCTTCAGAAGGGCTCTCCCATTTCCAAAGCTCAAGTTTCCCATGAGGCATAGAGATCAAAATTGAAAAATATATGTCATTTTTGTCCAACATATTTGAGCAGCTGCTTGAGTTTGAAGCTAACGGGGTAAGGTAGTAAAGCTGGACGAGCACGTGCATGGTGATGGTGAAGCAGAATAGCATCGCTCTTTGTTTGGAGAGTGGTTCTGCCCTCTGCCTGCAGGGCCTAGCGGTGCAGGGGTTAAGGTGTCTGGCAGCGGTGCTAGAGTTGTGTGTTCAAGCCCTGCTCCAGACCAGAGGCTTGCCCCAGTCTACTTGCTGGGAATGGGTATTGTGGACGAGGGAGTCAGAGGTGACTGACCACATGTAGTCAGCTACATTGCTCTCTTGTGTGCCATGGGCTACAACATCTGAAAAATCCTAACCATGCTAACCCCGTGAGCTGCTAGATTTGGGAGGACTTTGGGCATGTTGTTTGCAGGAATGAATATGTGGGGTACTAAAATGAACCGTGATTCAGGAGACCTATTATTCTGTGAGGGTTTTTCTGACCTGCTCATCACGGGTGCCTCCTAGAAGTGTGTTCAGTAATGCCACCAATGTTTACAATACAGTGTTCTCATATCTTCTCCCCAGGGGAGAATTGTGTGCGGTTGAGTGTCTTGTTAGGTTAGGGTTTTCTAATATGCATTTTTTCCCCTGCAATCAACCCCCAAGACAGTACCATTGCATAAACTTTACCCCTTCTCCAGAGAGGAGGCCAGGTAAGGTGCCACCTTCTAGACTAATTTGTTCAGAGAGGCCTGAACTTTTATAGACTATATCCTACTTTGTCAGATGCTTCCTCTAGAAAGTTTTCCTGGATCTGAAGTTGTCCACCAGTCTGTGTCTTGGTTCACGGGCAGGGATCACCTTGAAGATAAGAAATAAGACCTTGAATTTAGTTCTGTAGTCTGCGAAATCAATGTTGAGCTCAAAGAACAGGTGTGAAATGCTCTTGTTAATCTGTGTTGTTGCAGTGATTCATACTAATTGGAGTTTCTTTGCTCAGGTATATGGCATTGTGATAGCTGAATTTACTTAAGGTGAACAATTAATAGCCTTGGTTGACCACCAACTGTGAGGAGTGGCTAAAGAGCCGTAATGTAGACTGCAGATAGATAGGTTTCTGTATCCACAGATGGTATTTAACATATATAACTGTATTGTTGAATCATCCACTATTTCTGTCATTCTAGTCTTCCAACGTCTAATTTTTGTAGGCCTTAATCATACTGGAGAATGCTTGTCCAAACTAGCCTGCTGCAATAGATGGTGATGTTCATGTGAGCAAAGGCTACTCAAAATCAAATTCAAAGTTTTGGAGTCCTCATTAACATATCATCTACCATTGGGGAAAAATCAAGCTAACATTTATACTAAGTAAATTAGGAGCTCCAAAAACAGGAATGGGAAAGAGGCTGTAGTGTAGAGCATATTCACACCAACTTGGATAAGATAAGGATGTCTGAACCTCTCTAGACAACTAGTATAGGAATACTTTCAGTGTTTCTTGTGAAAATGTGGTGCCAGCATCTTAATGCGTGTACATGTAAGTATAGGTCTTAAATAACCCTCTCACTCCCTTCCCTTTTACAAAAGAAAAGAAAACCCTACATAGCAGGGGGAGGATCCAGGTTTTAATGTCAGTCTTCATCACTCCTCATACCTGGAAAGATTATGAAGCATGTCCTCAAAAAATCTTTCGAAACATCTACAGGATGCCAAAATGATCAGGAACAGATAACATAGATTTGTTAAGAGCAAGCCATGTTGGACCAGCCCCGTTGCCTTTTACATCAAGGTGATGGGCTTTGTGGATGGAGAGAGCGCCGTGGATGTGATAAACCTCAACTTCAATCAGGTTTTGACACACTTTCTCATTATATTCTCATTAGTAAGCTAAAGAAATAATAGACTAGATTAAAGTACGGTAACGGCGGATACATAACTGATTGGATCATTGTGTTTAAACAGTGATCATCAATGGCTTGATGTCTTGTTGAGAGGAAGTACCAAGTGGGGCTCCCCAGTGGTCTGTCCCAGATCCACTACTGATTAGTATCTTTATCATGGTTTTGGAGTATGGGATTGAGCGTGCACTGGGCAATATGGATATAGCTCTTTTTTATAGGAAAATTGGGTTTGTTCTTCTTAAGCTATTGGTCCCCCTTTTGGAGGTGCTGAAGAAGCCCACTGCCATTGACATCAGTAAGATGCGGCAGCTGCACGTTATCTTTATAACCGGGACACGTACATGTTAACATCACTTTCCTGTGGGGTTTATCCTCGCGATGTGTAATCTGTAAATATAAAAAGCAGAAAAATGACATTCCTAACTGGAATTTGAATAAAGTTGATTGGCTCAGTAATTCATAAAGGGGGATACACTGAAGAGCTCAGCTGTGCTGGTACATTTAGTGCGCTAGTAAATATTTGCACTATAGTTACAGCAGGCAGACTTCTCATTGTTTTAGAAATGGCCATTGCACCTGAAGAACAGCATAGCTTTGATAGATCACAAAGCTTGTACCTCAAAGTAGTGATAAGAACAAAGCTTTTGAAAGGGTATGTTTTCATGGGACAATAGTGCCATGCAGAGTTACCCAAGCTAGCTCCGATACCTTGAGCAGCATAGCCACATTAGCACGGCGTTCTGACCAGAATAAATATACCCCATAATAGTGTGGCTCATTATGTATGCTTTATTATACCCTTATCTAGTTAGGCTGCAGCTGTAATTCTACTTGCTTTCAGTAATTGGTGACAGCATAAATAATTCCAAGGTACATTGAACAAAGACCAAAGTATATTTTTTGGTGTAGCCTCTGCCTCTTTTTTAGAACAATAGCGTTGCTCATGGCAGAGCCGTTTAATTGGAGAATGTGAAATAATGCAGAAGTTTATTTAAGAAAAGCACTGAAAGTTTTTATAATCGACCATTCGAGATGGCAGCAGAACTCACCCCTTTCACTCATCTTTATGGCTTATTTTAAGCACTGATATTGTGACCTTTGGGTTTGGTAATATAATACAGTCATTGTAATGGCGTTAAACGCACCTAGGGGATTAAGGTGCAATACCCTGTGTCAGAAGGGTATCATAAAAGAGGTGTATAATAAGAGTGAGGTATACTGTTTCTGCCAGTGTTTTCAAACTACTCACTGCCTAAGGTACGGCTGCTGTCGCTTGTAGTCAGCGGATCATTTATCAACGTATGATATGACAGTTCTGATTGAAATGTCTTAAAAAGCCCCCTGTAGTAGCCCAATTAGGGCTGCTACGCAGTTGTTACTTGGCAGTTGTTTTAGTGTTTGTGATGCTGATCGACCCTGGTGGTCCATACGTACCCCTGACAGAAGTGTGGGGGTCCTGTCCTTTCTTTTTCCTATACATGTTGGCACTGAGGGTCGCTGCGTATGCCAGAAACCATGTGAAGTTGATTGCAGGACCTGCGTAGTGTCGGTTAAATGTCATTCCTACTCCAAATCCGCTGAATGTTCATGTATTGTCTCATACAATGCAACTTTATTTGGTGCAGATTGTAACCAGAGAATGCTATTGAAGAGCTGTGATTTGTTGTACCTGATCTCAAACTGAGAAAATAACCCTGCATTTTTAGGGAAATATTTGGCACAGCGGGAACTCTCAACGAGGGGTCGGGGAACGCACAATCCTGCCGTCAGATGATGAATCATACTGGTGGGCCTGCGAACGCAGCCCTCCTTAGCGCCAAGATCAGAGCTCCTCGCTCAGCTGTCTGGTGCTTTGTGCCTTGCCTAACCTTGCCCATTTGCTTCAGGCAGAACAGGTGAATTTAGCACACGCTACCCAAGGGCCGAGTAACTGGAAATCATGGCAGCAGGGTAGACGTTGAGACGGCTCCTGTCCTCACCTCATTTCCAGCAGCCGCTTGCTATTGGGACCATAACTGAATTTGGGGGGGGGCTTGCACAGTTAAGCTTTCAGCTGTCCTGCTGCTCTAGTCCCTGCTTTGCTTTTCTCTCCCAGTTAACTTAATCTTTGTGCGGATGCAAGCCCCAGCTCAGCCCTTTATTCAGGACAGTGTGGCAGTGCTGCCGTCCTCGACCTCCTTGAGCGATGGTTGAGGGGGGAAGTGGCAGAGCTGAGCCATGGACTGAAACAGCAACGCGACAAGAAATTGACAAAACAACGTTTTTTCGAAGGGCTGGAATGCCCCCCCCCCCCATAACTCGGTTTGCTGGGTTGCCCTTTCAAACCGCATGGGATAGATTGGGCTTTTGTCAAGTTTCCCAATTACCCAATTAGTGTGTATTCCTGCAGAATTTTATTTTTTTTTTCCCATGTGAACTTTTAAAACCGTTTAGGTAAAAACCATTTTGTAATAACTAGCAATTCAGAGACACTTCAGTGTATTGCTGCGAACACGTTCTCGACAGAAAAATGCCATGAAAACCCGCATAGACTTCTGATGCCGAAGTCCACGTTAGGCAGGGCAGTGAACATAAGGAGCTTCAAGACTGAGAATCTCAGCTTCTGTGGCTCCTGAGTCATCGTAACATGTGGTGTGTCCTATATAATCAACGTGAATATTTTACACCTTGTGTTACCAAGGTAATAGAGCTTTATCAGCCTGTCAGAAGACTGGTTCTGCAATAGGCTGTGAAAAGATCAGCTTTTAATTTGCCTATTGTATCCTGAGAAAGGCCAAGGTGATGGATAATGTGCGTTTTTAAAAGAAAATTAATTACGCGCATTGTTACCAGTGTAGGATGTTATCACTGGAGTTATGTACAGAAGTTTTATAGTAAATGGCTTGTTCTGTAAGTAATGCAAAACCGCGTTTTGTCGTTCTGATTGTGGGATGAGGTGAAATTGTATAACTCACTGAAAAATAACTGTAGCAGCATAGAAAACCTGAAATACTTCTGAAATCATCTTGTTTTTTTACCTTTTATTTACTAATTTTTTCTGTAAAGCACATATCCCTAATCAAGAGAAACTTCTACAGATTGTGAGTATATACCATATATTGCTATTTGCATAAAACGAATGGCTAAAAACCTGAAGTTTGACAGATTTGCTCATCCCTTCTCAACCAACTTCAAGTCACAAAATGACAAATCACCTGCCAAAATAACTTCTTCCCTATGATTGCTGTATAATCCCCAACAACCCCTTAAACAACATACTGGGGGGGGAAAAACAGACTAACTTCACCATCTTCCTTGAAGGGGAAGACATTCAGGCAAAGGGAGAGTGAGCTTCTGAGAGAACAAGGCCTCCATAAAGCCTTGTACAGACATTCAGTTTCTCCTGGGAGAGCCAGTGCTCTCCCAGGAGAAACCATGAGTGTGCAGATTTTCACGCTTTTTCTCCCAGGGTAAAAATGACCACTCTAGGAGAAAAATACCCTGGAAACAACTAAGGTTTGGTCACTCCCAGGAGTATTTCTCCTGGTTCAGTGAAGGTCTGTACATGCCATTGCTGCTCTCAGAGGAGAACATAGTCCTTCACCTTTTCCCCCTCCTCCCCCCAAGGAGACTGTGTGTTGCTCCCTGGACCGTGCTGCCCCAGATCACTCCACCTTTGCAGTCCCCATGTTGTGCTGCAGGGAAACAGTAGGGCTGTGCGAAGCTTCACTCGCTGATTTGATTCGGCAGAGATTCGGCTCGATTCGGCGGCCGAATCTCTGAATCCAAACGAATCAGGAGACCCTTTAATCTCTACAAATCAAATCGGAACCCTCTGAATCGATTCTGAGAGATTTGGACAGATTTGATGATTTAGACATAGACACAATTTTAATGTTTTCTCCCCGTGCCTCAAGGTCCCAGGCGGCTCGTGAATGCTGAGACGCTGGGGTGGATGAAGCGTCCCATGGGGGCACGGGGGGGCTCCCCAGCGCGTTCAGCAGCGGACCTGGAAGCGGACCAGAAGCCAAATTGCTGATTCTCTGAATCGGCATCGAATCTTCAGATTTGGATTTGGCCGAATCAAATCGGGACAGCGGTCGGAATCAATGAATTGAATCGCTGTCCCCAATTTGGGACGAATCTGAATCAAGTATGGCCCATTTCGCACACCCCTAGGAAACAGGCTGAGCACGGGCAGTCTGGGTCAGCCGGTCAGAGCTGTCATATGCACTACTGCCGTCTTTGCCAGACACACTCGGGAGGCCTGGAGAGCACGCTAAGAGACATGCACTGGACCAACCCCCCGGGTGCACAGTGTCATCGCTGCAAGCTCTCCACTCTTCAGGGCCTCAGTATTCGAATGTCTGTACACATGGCTCTGGGTAAATTTCTCTGCCTGGAGAGCAAACCAGGGAGAACTGTCTTGGATTATTTGAATGTGTGCATGCCACCGGTATTGTCTTGGCAGCAGAGATTGGAAGGCTTCTCTAGGGTCACTTAAGAGACCTTCAAACCCTCCTCCATTGTATAGCAGCAAGTGTTAGCTTCTGCGTATTGGTTGACTGAAACTATTGGGAGTATTATGCTCTGTGCGGAAAAGTAGTCCCTTGCACAGTGAGAGAGGATGCCATTGAAAATAACATTAAAGTCCATTTAAAAACTAATAGGTGAATGCATGGCTCTGTCAAGCACTTGGCATAATGCTGGTGTTAATAACAATTTTTAATTGGAAGCTAGTGTAACCCATTGAGTGCTGGTTGCATGTACTCATCAAGAAGTGGCACTTGAGCAGGCAGATATAATTCTGCACCAGTTTAGGCAATTCTGCACCAATTTGATGTGGAGTAGCTTGAGAGAGTCCAGAGAAGAACCACTCGTATGATTAGAGGCCTGAAGAGCAAGCCATACGAAGAAAGGCTGACAGATATGGGACTGTTCAGCCTAGAACAGAGAAGACTTTGGGGGGATTTGGTGGCAGCTTACATATATATCAGGGGCGAGCATCAGGGGCTAGGAGAGCAGCTATTCATGAAGTGCCCCAGGGGAAAACCAGGAGCAATAGTCATAAACTCCTAGAAGAAGGTTTCAGACTGGATATAAGGGAAAAACTTCATGGTTCGTGTGACCAGACTCTGGAATAGACTCCCAACGGGGTGGTGCAGGCGCCTACCCTGGAGATCTTCAGTAGGAGACTGGATGCACACCTTGCTGGGGTTATTTGACCCTCGCAGTCTTTCCTGCCCAGAGCAGGGGGGCTGGATCCCATGATCTCACGAGGTCCCTTCCAGTCCTCAACTTCTGTGAATCTGTAAAATATGCCCAGGATTGTAGGCGTGTGAGTGACCTTAAATTCCAGCTTTGTGTAGAGTAAATGCACTAATGCACTTGGCCAGAGGTATTGAAACTATGCTTAATGCCAGTGAAGCTTGCATCCAAATGCAGGCGTCCACCCTTCCTGCCAAGTACAGATGGTGTGGGGACTATCTGACAATCCTGGACTCTGAACGACTCCCAAACTGGGGTTGGTAACAAAAAGCAAGGGTGTTCCTTGGATCAGGAAGGCCGATGTGCTTTCTGCATTCCTCTTGCTTTCCGTCAGACTACCAACACCAACCAGTTTTTGCCACTGTCTCACCTGGTTTTTTGCCAGTTAGCTCCAGCCTCAGGTAGATGCACCGAGTAAGACTCAACCGCACTGACATATGGTAGATAAGGAGGAGACAGCCATAGGCTGACAGAAAACACTAGCCTACGCAGCCTCATTATGAGGCCTTTGAGATGGTTGCAGGTGTGACGCAATAGGACATTTTGGTTTCTGCGGGACAGCAATAGCCCAGTGCTATTTTTTTTGTGAGCTCTCTTAAAGAGGAATAGGACAAGCCATTAAAGACCAGGTTCACATTTGTCGTGTTTTGCTGTTATACAGTTATTGCAGTTTATATTATATCAACAAAATGTTTCTAGTGTGCGCTTGTTGGCATAGTTTATTCCAGCCTCCTTCTGTCCCCCTCTCCAAAGTAGACTAAGCTGTCTTGGCTGAATTGCAATGTTTGCCACTATAACTGCATCTACCCTCTTGGCTTTTGGCAATTATTTGACGAGTGATCACGATCCCGACCCGTATAGCTGTGCTGGCAAAAGTTTGTAGTGTAGTTCTAGCCTGAACCCTGTTCGATACCGCAGATTTGCATGCTGCCTTCCAGATATTTCCAAGCCTCAGAAATGTGGATGAACTTGTTTTTTGCATTATTGCTGTGAGGTAGGGAAGCAGTATTTCCATTTTCGAGATGACAAAACTGAGTCAGAGGCATTAAGTTCACACACCCAAGGTCTTGCAGTTGGTTGGTGGCAGAGGTTGGGAAGGAACCCAGGTGTGCTGAGACTGTAATCTGCTGCTTCAACCATGCGATCGGCCTTAGTCTCTAAAGCAAAGCTCCTGTTATTACCCAGGTCTCTGATAAGTGCTGGAAGCACTTAATATATGTTCAGTGTTGACTTAGGAGCAAGTTGAGAAAATTAGAATCATTTAAGGAAAATTAGTTCACTTTCCATAATGCCATGCTCATACACTTTTAACGGTTTTTAAATGGTTAATTTCTAACACAAATGAAGGAGTGGGTTCATTCTGTCATCAACGTGTTTCCAATCCATTTTCAGTTATCTTTCAGCTTAATTTTGAACAGATAGAAAATGAACTAAAACTGCTTTATTTCTTAAAGGAAATGGAAACTGGTTATGTGCTGAGGGGTGTTATGAAGACCCTGAACTTAAGAGTCTTTTTCAATTATGGAGCTCATTTAAAAATGTTTTTCTTTCAAATAGATGTTTATCTAGTCTAATCTCCTCCTGCGAGCAGAAAGAGTCATTTCCCCCTCATCTCCCCCCATAAATATCTTAAGTACATCAGAAAAGTTAACTAACAGGAAGCCACAGAAGAAACACAACTCATGACACAAGTCGCAAATTTGAGAGATTGGAAACTTTCAAAGCTTCAGTGGTTTAACCAGTTTCTGGGGTTTTCGTTGTTGTTGTTTTTTTTTTAATAAGAGGAAATAATAGGACTTAAAACAGGTTAGGAAAGCTCCTGTTCCTGGGATTGGTATCGTGTCACTTAGCATCTATTATAGAAACCTTGTAATAGAAATGTTTACAGTCTGTTTTAATTTGGAAACCCAGACCTAGACTTAGTAATGTTTCATTGTCCAAGGTTAAACTCATCCCTGTAGCTTTTCCTCCCCCTCCCCCCATAAGGGCAAAAAAATGTTTAGTATTGCTCTTATAAGAAACCCTATTTTGCGTGTTATGGTGTTGACGGTGAAGGCTCTTTTTAGGAACGAAACCGACTTCAGTTGTGGGTTTCCCAGGGGTTATTTTGGACACCGAGAGGGAAAGTATCATTTGAATGGCGAGAAGCACCTAGCCTCTGTCATTCCTAAGCAAATATCAGTTGGAGAAGTACAGAAAATGCTATCAAGCCTCTTTTAGTTGGGAAATATTAAACAGAGTCCACTTTCATACAAGCTGATGTCACTAGGTAAATGTGTTATGCTTTTATTTTTATGTAAGGTGAGCTTTTCCAGTTTCTTCCAGTCTTCCATAAACAGACAGTCATTTTTAGTGGTTGAAATTTCTGAGAAATGACCACCGCTAGAAATGTTCCTGGGAGAGGTAGAAGTCCAGGTACTGAGCCTGCAACCCCCCTCTTGCCCTTGCTTCTTGTGCCTTCTCGGGACCAGGTTGACCCTGGGCTGGGGAAGCAGTGGCTTTGTTCCTCCCATTCCCGCAGAGGGCGGGGTGATGGGAAAGGGCTCCCTGTCCTTCCCCAGACTGGGACATCCAGGTTGTCTCTCAAGGGAGATCTTCCAGGTGTCAGCGTGGCAGATCTTTCTCCAAGAGGGGCATGCTTCTCTCGAGAGAAATGGATGAATCGCTGTAGCTTCTACGAAAGACGGTTGGAGACTCACCACTTGACATTATCTTGTAACAGAGGAGGTTCTGCTTAATATTCATTTTATTTTCAGTTGGTTGCTGCGTGTCAGCTCTCTTCCCTGTCTACTGTCTTCTCTCCTTGATTTTTTTTTTAATTCTGTTTTTTGCATTTTCTTCCGATTTTCCCATGCTCAGCAGCTCTTCCATTTAAGCGTTGTCCACTGGGGGCTCTGCAAAGCCAGGTATGTCCTTTTGCCAACGTTGCTGTTTGTTGTGAAAGCAAGAGTTTGGCTCAGTGATTTTTGTGTGGATGAACTGTGCCCTGTGTTTTAGCAAGTCATGCCTTCAAAAAAAAAAAAAAAAAAGATAGTTTCATGGATACAAACACTCCTTCCATTCACAAATGCCTAGAAAATCGAAAGCAAGGACACTAGGTTATTTAAAAAAAATGTATAATTAAGAACATCCTTAATGCAACTCTGGTTGTTTGCTGCCTTGATTTAGCAGCTGGGAAAAAAAGAGCAGAGCCAGCCTTAGGCCAGCAGATCAGTCCCCCTGGACCACTGCAAGGGCTTTGCATGCAACAGTGATTGAGGACCATTGCAGCCAAATTCAGGCTGCTCCCCGGCCGCTGCCTGTTGTTGGCTCATCACCACCGCTCCGGGAGGGTCTGCATCCTCAGCCCATACCAGTGAATTAGCGAAAAGTTTGGCTTCAAGTGTGCTTCATGTCCAAGGTGGATCATACTTGGTTATTTTCCTGTTGCTTGTAGCTACAAATGTGACTAGGGATTGTGGTCAGTGAAGATGCAGTTGCATGATCAACACTTGCTTGTGCTTTGGGGGAAGGGGAGGGAAAAGTGCTCTATGGGCCCAACTCATAGACATTTGCTGTGATGAGGTTGTGGGAGTGTTGCAGCCTAGCTAAAAACATTGCATCTGCTGCAGGTTTGGTAATAGGGGGCCTAGATTTGGTCTTGAACACAATCAATATGTTGCTGTTAGCCAGGAGCTTATGTCCTGTCCTGGGGAATCTTTTAAAAGCTCAGCAAGTGTTTTAACTTTTAAAAGGAGATCTGTCACTTTAAGTGGATGTATGTTAAGGTTAAACTCCAATCTTTTATTGCATTCAGGTAGTGCAAGCAGAAAAGTGCCCTTGAAATACGAGCTAGCAGTTCCATGCCTGTTCTGCTGAAACAGTTGGAGCACCTCTATTACAGCAGAAACCTGTTAAATGGTAGCCCTGGTGCATAAATAATATCTGCAGTTTATTCTCTTCATTTCGAAATGATATCCAGGGATCTGCACGCTGCTATTTTAACTTTGCCAAATGCAGTATTATGGCACAGAGGTTTAGTATGTCTCCACATGTGACCCTGGACAAATTTAAAATCTGATTACTTGGAAACAGACTCTGATTTCTTGGATGCCTGTTGATTTGTTCTAGGCTGACCAATTTTGAAACGGGGGAAAAAAAAAAGGGACAGTTTCTTAGGTATTACAGAAATAGTCTTAGTCCTTGGCAGACTCTGATATGCGAATTGCTGAACCACAGCTGGCATCTTTAATTAGGATTGTTAACATGCAAAGTCAACAATTACGCCAGTATTGCAGAGTCGACCCTAATTTATTCTGTGATTGTTGTCACTTTCTTTTCCTATTAACTCAGGTTCGGAATATTTGTTAAATCTAGGTTTTTGTCACGGATGCTCAAAATCGAGGCCACGTGCCTCTGGGCAGGCTCTGTTCGAGCGAAGCACCTTGCACCCCAGCAGCCCAAATCAAAGGGGGCAGCTAAGCAGCAGAAGCAGAAATGGAGTGGAGCAGGAAGAGAAGTTGTTCATGTATAAATACAGTACAGTTGGTGGGCAAGAAGTGGGGGCAGTTTCTACGTGAGAAAGGGATGCTGCTGTGATTTCAGTGCGGGGAGATGCAGAGAAGGAAAAGAGAGGAAGAAAGCAGGAGAGAGAAAAGGAACCAGAAGGTAAAGGTGAGCAGACTGTGAATGGAAAAGAAGGCAAAGAGAAGACAGTGACACACAGTATTGCAGCTAATTAAATCAATTTTATTTGAACATTTTGTGGTACTTTGCCCTAGAAAACCTCCCACAGCTGTTCCCTTTTTTGTCGGAAGGGAAGAATTGGTAGCATGGTGCTGTTGCAGCACAATTGCTTCCTTTGGTTGGATGGGTAGCTAGATTAATGGACCAGGCCTCTTTCACTTGACTGAGCTATCAAATCAGTGTTGCAATAATTACATAATTGCTCAATTGACAGAGAATACAATAGCCATGCAGATTTCCATCATTTTATAGCCAGCTATGCAAGCAAAGTCTTGCAGGCCACAGCAGTAATCAGGAGGAAGGTCTGCCGCCAGATAGTCTGTTTCTGGAGATGACTTAAGTGGTGGCAGAAGACAGCTGGGTGCACTGGGGTATGGACACACGTGTCTTTGGATCCATTTCAAAAGGGCTGTTACATCCCAATTGTTACACGTGGACAAGCTGGGACCCATACAAACGTAGTAGTATGCTCCAACTTTAACATGACTTGGTTCGGTGTTAGAATTGGAGTAGTTTTGCTACGTTTGTATTATTCCCAGTTTGTCCACACGCAACAATTAAAACGTAACAGCAGCTCCCCTTTTGAAATAGCTCCAGCTGTACGTGTCTGTACCCTAAAACAACATGCCTTCTGCCCTTCCTCCCCCTACACACCTCAAACTCCGATATTGCAACAAGGTCAATAATTTACGAACAACCGGTCACTCTGACCAGCGGTATTGATCTGGGGCTGTGCCAATTGCTGCTAATTCTGGGATTGAGTCTCTGGATTTTGCAATGGATTTCTTCTTATTTTTTGTTTGCCTGGAGGTGGGGTGGGCGGCATGAAAGATGTGTGACTTTGTTTGTTCGGCTGATGTAGGGGGTGGTCCTTGTTGCCGGTGCCTTGATGGTAGGTGCACAGGTTTCATGGTAGTTGCAGCATAGTTTCTCTATAGATGGCAGACTTGGCTACGATGTCTGCTTGAGTGTATACCTACCATGTCTGTCAGTAATGGTTCAGAGACATGGTCCACCTCATGATGGTTGAAGACCTGCTGATCTTGGAAGTAAAGGACCACGAATTGTCACCTTCCCACTACCCCCAATTTTGTAGGCATGCTTCCTGCCAGTAGGCAAGGTGTATACTTCCCATGGTGTATACTTCTCACGTCCATCAGTAATGGTTCAGAGACCTGGTCCACCTTCTCATGGTTGAAGACCTGCTGATCTTAGGTATTTTGTAGGCATGATTCTTGCCAGTTGGCTACCAGGCCAGCCAGACCATGTAACAAGAGGTGCACATGCTTATGGATAATAGTCGAGTTAGCAGAATTTTGTAGCTCATTGTAATGGCCTATCTTTAAGCAAGAAAACGGAGCCTTTAGTCGGATTAGAAGGTTTTAGGTTACAAAGCCTTTGGCAAGTTGTAGCCTCTCTACTTCTACCTTCCCACCAGCGTAGCTGAGGGAGCAGACATACATGATTGTATCCCTCTCCAAGGATACCCAGACAAGCTGTCACAGCACAACCGTTCTGCACCATTCAGCCGCAAAACTTCCCCAACATTAACCTTGCTTCACCCAGGGCCAGAATTAGAGTGATTTAGCCCATTTGTGTGGCTACAGACTCGTGCAGACCTAGCATTTTGATTGTAACAGCTGTTCCCAAGCAGCGGGTCCTTCTCCGGTTTTCAAGTTGCTAAACTACGTTTGTCCGTACACAAAGTGGCTTATCTAGTTTCTGGCTGAGATGAGGGCTTTGAGAGCAGCATGGTAGTCAGACAAAGCTTGAAGTAATTTTCGTAGGCTTGATGTGAACTAGAAGAAATGGCAGTGTACGTCATCTCCCCTGGTAAAGGGAGTGTACCTGCTGTCTGTCATTGGGATTTGTAACTGAGGAAGGGAAAAAAGAGACATTAAGAGCAACACAGAAGAAGAAGATTCAGTCAGGAAGAGAGATGAAGAAAGGTGAGGAGCATCTCGGCAGTGGAGGTTTTGCCTTTGTGGCCAGAGCGAAGGCTCTTTGGATGGGTTTCTGTCCTGTGTTAGCAGCCTTGCAGAAGCACATCTCCACTCCGACAGTAGCAGCAAAGAAATGACTTAGCTAGCACCCATCCTTAGTGACGCCTTGTTTAATTAAACTACGTAAATTCAAGGAGAGGGCTGCAACCAAAGTAAAAAGGGTACGAGATACAGAAGTTGCTCTTCTCCTGATGCATACATTTCTGATCAGTAGCAAGGCTTTTAAATATATATTTGTATTTAATGTGGGGCTTTAATAACACTTAAATTTTTTCTGTGTTCTGACTCTTGTTTCGATGTTTTAGTTAGTCGATGCAAAAAAAGTCACCCTGGGTATAACCAATTCAGGTTGAAACTAAGGAACATCTGCTGGAATAAGGAAGTACAGTGCTCATACAGCATTAATTTTCATTTTGTAATCATTTCTTTTGACTTCACTAGAGACTACATCAATGATGTCAGCCAGAATACAGTTTATGTTCTGTCTGTCACTGAAATGATAGATGGCATTGAGCGTTGCCAGAATCATACATTGCATTGGAGATTTCAGTAAGTTGCTGATGACATTCTGCACAAAAGAGCCAGAATTTGAGGGGCCTGTTGAACACTGGATCCAAGGGCAAAATCTTTGTTTCTTTGAAGCATTTTGAGGTCAAATACCTGGGCTTTATAATAGTAAGAACGCTTTTCTATTTGTCGCTCTTCTAACGTATTAGAACCAGTTCTGGTTGTGACACCTTCAAAACTGCATCCTGACGCATTGGCACGATGACTTGAAGTGGGCCATTTTAGCTGTAATGAGGCCATGAAAATTATTTGGAAAAGTCTCAAAAAGGAAAATTCAAGAAGGAAAAACAAATGTGATGCCAACAGCTGTGGAAAACCAAAAATATATCATTAAATGAACAAAAGAGAAAAGGCACTACAAACTAAAGTTTTATTTATCTGTCAGGGTCTATGTTCACCACGAAAGCAAATTGGACTCAGAACTTCATTAAACAAAAGAGCTCATTGTTCACAGCGCCATCTTTTTAAAATGGGGGATGATGTCCAGTTTTTGTGATTTAGATGAAAAGAAAATACAAATAAGAGCATTCTTTCAATGTAATAGCTTACTTTATGGCGAACAATACCAGGAGAGAATATTGTGAGACATTTCAGAGCTGGTAAGTCTGTATGAACAAGTGCCGTTAAACCAGGAGTACAAGAAACAGCGGCAGTAGATCAGGCGGGTGAAACGAGGTACAGACTTCAGGGGAAGTGAGAGCGCTGGCACGGGATGAAGAGGCGAGGATTGAAATTGGTTGAAGTTGGGGTGGTAGAACAAGACGGATCCTCAGCTGATTTAAGATGTCATAGCTCCATTAGGTTCAGCTGAGCTGTAATAATTGATACCAGTTGTGAACGTGTTCTAGCTTGTTAGGTGGGTTGTAGCGGAGATCAGTAGGGGAGTAATGGGAGATAGAGCAGAAACATGGCACTTTTAAGAACGTTAAGAAATGGTTAAAGACTGTGGAGGAGGTGACTGAAGTGGTTTTCGCGAAATCTGTGAAAGATCTTGAGTATATGTGTACGTTGGGCTTCAAACCAGAATAAGCAGGAAACTTTAGGATGGGGATGAGATCCTTTCTGCAGGAGCGAGGAAGCAACCTGTCATTTTGTGGCTAAATTTAAAAATTTAGGAGATCTGGGACTTAAAGATGACAAATGAGAGGGGATTGCAGTCGTGACATCCCTTATGCTGTTTCAGTGATTGTTGAACTTCGATAATACAGCATGGAATTGTTTCTTCAGATCATAAACGAAGGACTTTTGGTTGGTTGCTTGATTTGTATTACAATTTTAAGACAAAGAAATTGTCAGTTATTTTAGACTCCAATATTGGCTTTAAAAACATTTGCAAAGCTTTTTCCGTTTAGTTGTATCATAAAAAGTACAAAGACATAAATTAGTTACTTTGAAAACAGATCACTGAGGCAGGAATCAGAGCCACCTTCAAAATGCCTTGCTCGGTAGCAAACAAACATACACAAATTAAGGAGAATTTCAACAATTTTTAGCTATATGTTACTAGAGATTTCTTATGGATTCAGAATTAAGCATGCCTGCTTATATTGGGATAGCCTTTACATGCCCATAAAATGATGTGAGTTTTAATTAAAGTATACCAATTCAGTATTTCCTAGCAGGTAGGATTCCTGTTTATTGAAATAGGTGCACCACTGACATGATTGTAGCTCCGGCATGTGCGGTAACAAAACATAGGAGAACAGCGTGAAGGAAGCAAACAGGAGCTTGGATATGGGATGAACAAAGAGTTAGTAGACCTCTTATGTTTCTAATTGATGTGCCCATGGATTATATCAGAAGTCAGCAACCTGTGGCCTGTGAGCTAGGTCGGGCCTGCAAAGAGATCTTAGTCAGTGCAGTAATCGGTGGCGGGGGAAATGGTAACTGGGTTGCACGCAGTGGCCCACCTTCAGCCTGAGCTGCATTATTTTGACCTGCTGTTGCTGCAAGGACGCCGACCCCTGGATTATATGGTCTGCCATATAAAGAGTTAATGAAAATTACCAGTAAAAGGGGAGCTGTTGGAGGTAAGCAATCAGCGTGCCCACTGTTCAACTCTGATGAAAAGGCCTTTTGATCCCTTATCTCGCCAGTCATCCCATCTCCCACTTGGAAGTGCAGAAACTCATTCTTTTTGGAGCAAAATCTTATCTCGAGCCATTCTTTCTATCCCAAAGAGGAAACAAGTACAAGGTTAATTCTGCACAATCCATCTCCTATATTACATTTCTTGTTAACTTCTGTAGCTGCATGGGTAAGAACTGAAAAATATTTAATTATACTCCATTAAATTGACAAGAAAAGCATGCTCAGCTGCCTTTGGAAGAGAGATTTAGATGGACAAAGAGTAGCAGCCACCTTGACTTTTTTGAAAGATGAACTAGAAGGGAGAAGGCTGGAAATGTTATGTATCAAACCTTCCTCAAGTCCCTATTATGGCACTTCTTAAAAGGGATTGAAGTAGTGTCTTGGAGACCTAAGGAGTTTACAGCTAATGCTCAGAATTGCAGTATTTTGTGATATGCAAAATCCTCTTGGCTTGCAACAGATTGAAGAGACTAGGGAGCCTGAACACCATTCATGCTGTGAGACCTAGGACGGATAAGGATGGTCTCTTGATCAAGGCACTGGAACTGGGCCTTGGGAGACCTGGGTTCACGTCTTTGCTTTGCCACAGCCTTCCTGCCTGCCTGTGCTTCCATTCCCCTTCTGTATAGTGACACTGAGACTTCGCCACCTCTCTCTGTTGTGTTGTAAGGATAGACATGCTCATGAATGTGAGATACTTGGGTGTTGGGGTGAGAAGGGCCACGTCGCTATCTGGCCAGTTGGCTGGTCCTGCCAGTTCACTAGCATTGACGTGATACTTTTTCCATCACGGTCCAGGAAATAGAAAAGTGACAAGACTTCTTATGGGCAGTACCTTTTACTGGACCACCTGCATGGTTGGGGTAGATGGAGAATTTTTGCCTCTCGTTCGTTTAAACCACTTTGAGAGCGGTGTAGAAAAGCTTGAATGCTGCTGCTCGTGGCAGACCTGTTCTCTGGTTAAAGCTTCAAGGTCTTCAGGGATGACTGCTTGTGACTCTTCACTGGCACCAAATTCCTCGGGGGGGAAATTAAAGCAAAACCGAAATGCTGTCAAAGTATCTGAAATGGTGTGGCCCTCTTCCTTGCTTCTCTTGAATGTATTTTTCCAATAAATACTTGTCCTTGCCGTGGCAGGACGTTGACGGTGCCCTCATCCTCCTGCTTTATCCGTGGCAAGGGAGCGTGTTCTCGACATTCTTGGGCCGTGTATCTAGGTGTTGCATGACAGTGTTTCCCGTTTTATATTTTTGTGGACTAAATGCCCGTGAAATTTGGGGACTAGCTGTCCTAAGTGTAACCAGGCACAGCAACAGGTTAGACCAGGTCCCTCCCGGCCCTATTTTTTCTACAATTCTGTCTGCCATCGATGAACAATCAGGCTTGACTATAAGGAGAGACCGAGAGCTGAAATCACCTTTTCCCTTTTATTTTAAAAAGGGAGATTACAAAAAAGGTCGGTCAGGAATAGTAATTCTTGTGTACCCTCTTATACAAGGAAAGCTGTTACTAGATGTGAATAAAGTAGCAGTTTTGTCTAATAAGCTCCCCCCAACATCTCTGATCAGGAACAAAAATGAACAGTGGAAACAATAACAGTTGATTAGAGAGAGGCAAGATACAGTTACAAAAAGGTCAGACAGGCTCAACAAACTTAACTTGAGGAAATAAGAAAAACAGACAGGGCAAAAGACTGGAATTGATTGATTTTAATCCTCAAGAAGGCTTTGGGTCTCTTAGATTGTCGTTTTACAGCAGTAATATGAGTGGTTATTGTCTCGGTATGATCTGTTCTTTGGATAGAAAATTGCCCAGGAGAAGGCTGAAGTGGTTATAAATGGTTACAGGACTGGTAAAAGGGGGGTGGTAAGTGCAGCGTCCCAGCAAGCAACATCTGACCTGCCAATAACCAGGTTCAAGATGTACCAAAGACTTCCAGGAGTCAGTGTTTAGAGGTCTGCAGGTAAGACATAGTGTAATGGAAGATTTGTGCTGGAATGACATGTACTATG
Source organism: Alligator sinensis (assembly GCF_000455745.1). Taxonomy (NCBI): domain Eukaryota; kingdom Metazoa; phylum Chordata; order Crocodylia; family Alligatoridae; genus Alligator; species Alligator sinensis. The sequence goes on along the minus strand of NW_005842368.1, from coordinate 417,190 downwards.
TCCAGAAGGTATCTTGAGGGAAGAGGCATGAACTAACAAGTTGGCTTGAGCAAGTTTCTCTAGAGAAATGCGAAGTAATGCCACTAGAGTTCAAAGAGTGGTGCCAGAATTATGCTTTCAGTGGTCACAAATTACAAAACACTAATCAGGGGAAGAATCTGGGGCTGACAGTGTAAGGAAACCTGATACGCTTAACTTAAAACTTGGCAGGAAAGCAAAGAAAACTCTTGGATGTATAAATGGGTCCAAATTGGAAGAGACAATTATGGTCATTTGTAAAAACTAGGAAAGTTTTGGGGCCCTGTATTACACAGAGGATTACGGGGAGAATACAAAGAGTGTAAGAGGGCTGAGGTTTTACAGCCTCAAATGTTAAAAGGTTTAAAAAAAAAAATAAATCCAAAAGCAAAGTTTAAGCCTAAAAGGTAAGTTTTAGAAAGATGAATGACTGATGGGAAGGGGCTGGCATAGACACCATGACCGGCTCTTCCACTTAACGTTACAAAAGCAGAGCTTAACAAAAGGATGTTTTAAAAACTTCAAAGGTTTGGCTGCACCCAGCAGAAGGATGCTGGAGGAGTCATTTGTATTGGCAGAGGCTACTCACAATAGCAGCAAAGAGCACGATCTTTTCACTGATCTTGGAATATGGTGGGAAACGGCTCAACAGCAAGCCTGCTTTTCCAGGGGAAAGGCCAGTCCGCTGTGCCGAGTCTCTGAGGTCTGTACGTTAGGGAGACTGGGGGTAAGTTCACACGAGTTCTCCCAAACTCTGTGCCTTGAAGATGACGCCTGCAAGAGCCGGGCTTATTTTAGGCCTGGAATGAATTCTGTGCGCAACTTATGGCATGGCATGGCACACTTCCAGCTTGAGGGCTGGGAATATAGTGAAAGTTGGGTTTTTAGGGTTTTTTTGCCTGGAATTGTTACTTCTCCAGCCCCTAAACGACTTTCCTATCTCTTGTAGTCACGGGTAGGCTGGAAAGAGTAATTGTGTAGAATCAGAGCTCCTTCCTGTCTGGCAGCTCTCTGAAACTAGCATTTTCGGGGCGTTGCTTTCCCAGCTTACAGGAAAGTTCCCTGCCTTCCTTGGACATACGGTGCAGACTTGATACTAGGATTGAGGTCATCTATATGTGGGAATGCTTTGCTGGCACAGGTATACCATTGCACTGTGCTGGCATAGTGCCACTGGCGTACACCCTAGCAAAGTTGTGCTTTTCTGGAAAACGTTCCTTCCTTCTCGCCTCCCGTTCCCTCCTTGGCCAAGCCGTATGGGTGAAGGTGCAGTTTTGTTGGTGTCACTGTATCTACACCAGGCCTTCTGCCAGCGCAGCTGTGACGGTTGCATCCCTGGCACACAGTAGAAACCCCTGGTGTAGGTATGGTGCGACTGGCCGAATGTTTTTCAGGTGACGGGAGGATTTTACAAACCTCAGTGAAAGATTGGACTCTTTCTCTTGTGAGTTTTGTGTTCCAGAGCTGAGACCTGGTCTTGCTTGGGGGCTGTTACCCAGATTACAACCTTGCAGGATGGCTATTGATTGATAAAAGGGACCAAACAGGTCTGCAGCCCAACCTTTTTATTCGCTTGAAGAAAAAACAAACACTTATCCCAAACTCAGTCTGGCTACCCATGACAGCGCAATGTAGATTCTCACCTATACTGGCTGGGGAACTCAAGAGGGGGGTGGCATGAAGACTGGCAGCAGGTCTTTTTGAATTTGCTGAGCCCTCCAAACGTCCCTCCAGCCTGTACCCCGTATTTATAGATGCCTGGTTCTGAGGATTTTTTTTTTTTTTAACAACTTATCTAGAAACTTAACAAAAATCAATGATAGCGAAGCAACATCTAGTACATTTTTTACATCAATTACTGTAAGATAAAGCTTTGGTATATTTGGTTTATTTAATATATGTCTTCTCTTAGAACGTCTCTTTTCAGGCTTTGTGCTCTCCTTAGTTGTAGCTCATTATTGGGTTAGTTAGACATGCTGATGTCTGTCTTTAATTTACTTTGCTGGCCAGTGCTAGTTGTCGTGTCTGCAAAGCTTCACCCTTTGGTCACTCAGGAACAGGCTTTGGGGCCTCCTGCTGAGCCACACTTCTGCAGTTGGCCAAGGCCCCTTGAAAATGGACAAGGCTGGCAACAGGGCCTGCACTTGTGTGGCTGTGAGCCTTCGTGGCTTTCTGGACTTACCAAAATCATATGCTTCCATACCCTTTTCTTTGCTGCAGGCATGTGTCTGAGTGCAGACACACATTTTACAAGGCCCTCAGCGAATAGAAGTGGTAGGAAAATGCAACCTGAATTTTCAGCTTTCAGGAGGCTGAATCTACTTGGATTTGGCTGGGCTGTGCATGTGCACGTGTTGTATGTTGATGATAGAGCTGGGGCTTGAAAAACCCATTTAATGAAGTGAGTAGGAATCATTCCTGAGCAAGTCATCGCTCTCACCCCTGCGGCTGCAAGGAGTCTTTGAAACGTGTTTAGAGATTAACTTGTGCTGGTTTCCTCTGGGGTGGTGTTTTTTCGTTTGGTTTTTTTTGTTTGTTTTGGGTTTTTTTTGTTTTTTTTTTTAGAGAAATCGTGTCGGTGCAGGTGGTTTTGTGGGGAGGTGCTGGTGGGAGTAGGGACCTCTGAAGGGTATCTGTCCACTGTCTCCAGGCTTGCTGCTTTAGCGGGGGCGACTCTAGTGCGGTGATGTGAGACACTGATGTTTTTGGCATGGTAGGTTGATTTAGTGTTTGGGTGAGTAGGTGCTGAGCAAACGGCTGCAACCCTGGATACATGTGTTGTTATTCTGGACAGTGATTTCTTCGACTTGACCTCCCTCCCTCCTTCCATCTTGCACATTTGCATGCAGGAAGAAACCTTTGAACAGCAAATTAAAGCACAGTCTTGTTTGAAGACCGGTGTAAGGCGCATCCACTGTGTAAAGAGATGGGCAGTGGCCAAAACCTTGGGGTCAGATGTCCAAAGCTTGAGAAACGTGAATCCTGATATTGCCTGCTGGTCCCTGTCCTGCTGTTTTAATAGCCCAGATTCCCTGTTGAATGCTCCCGGCCATTGGAAATGCCCAGATTTTTTAACTTAATTTCGAAACTTGGGCCCAGGCCCTTCTATACAGACTTCTCTGCTGCTTCCTGCTTGGTATGACTTATCCGTCTTATTTTGCTGTTCCAGTCTGTAGGACTAAAGCTTCCTGAAAGTGTTATTGAAGTTGCGTGCTCTTCTTTTTCGAGGCATTTTCCATGCTGATGGTAAAGCTGCCATTTGCTTTTGCAATTTGTTCAAGTTTTCTTCCTGTTAAAGCAAGCATATTCATTTGGCATAGGCTGATAAGTGCATTTTTAATTGTATGCATTGTGGATTTATAGGATGCCATTGTGTCTTAAACTAACGTTTCGAAATGGTGATTCCTCGGGGAAATGTCTGTCTTCTCAGTTCTGAAATGGATCTCTCTCGAAGGGGTTAGTTTACATAATATTTGAGCAGTAATGTTGGAGGCCTTTTGTAAATACTGTAAGATGCTTACTAAGCTAGTTGTCTTTGTTATGTAGACAAGCAGGCTTTAAATACTTTACTGCCTGTGCAAGAGCTGCGGCGTGGGTGTAGGGGAAGGGTGTGACATGTAACTCAACCCATTAGGCTCGCTGAACCTGGGGTGAAGAGCTGCTGGCTCGACAGATCAGCGCTTACTAGCTTTATAGCATATTTACATCCTTTTAATACGTGAACTCTCTTGTATGATTCAGTGTCTTCAGGTTAAAAGACAGCTTTGCTGCCGGTAGCATGACTTGGACTTCTGTTTGCTCTTTGTAGCTTTTTGGCTTCCTCTGTAAACTTGACATTGGGCGTAGGATATTGTGGGACCCGCTTCATTAATGGACATTTAGCAGACCGGCCGTGCTGTGAAATGGAGGTAAGAAAAGGAAAAATCCAGGTATTTTATGGCCTGCTTTTATACAAGCATGAATTCAAGGTCTGGGCTGTTTTCTCAACACTGCTCTATGTCCACATGCCATTTGCAAAAGGAGGTCATTGGATGCTACAGCACGCTGATTTGAAGAGCTGGATTTCTCAGCTTGCTTCGTTTGCTTGTTCAGTACGGGGGGAAGGAACGACTTCCCAGCGCGTCCTTGTAGAAACTACTGATAAGCAATAGTTTGTAAGTAAATTGTGCGTGGCAGGTGCTGCTGGAAAGTTCTCGTTTGGGTAATATTGACTTTAACTGTCCTGGCAGTTTTGCCTACGTCTTCTGACTCATAGTAGGAGTTTTTTTTGCAGTATCATTTGTAGGATGACAGCCTTTCAAATATGACTGCTAACTTTTTCCCATCGGTTATTTTTTTTTCCCCCCAGCTATTCCTAATGTTTTTGCCTCTGTGTGAGTAATTTTACAGAGGCAAAGCCTGTGTGAAAGTAATTTATTGCTGAAGATTATGGGAAATTAAATCAAGGCTAACTGCAGAGACTGGGCTTCAGAAATTAAAATCTCCAATTGCTGACTCAATTAGGATGCCTGTGGGTAATTGCTTGAGGTCCTGGCATTTATAGGGAAGAGAACCAGTTTCTTTTGTCAAATAATACTGAGCTGAAAAGCACTTATTGGCAAAATACAGTAGTTTACTTTGCTGTGTGTTATCGTGTTTATGTAACAACCATTGCCTTGTGTTTAGTTTGGTTTGGAAAAGGATGGATTCTCTTGTTTTACCTGCTAAACCACTTGGCTTTCCTTGCAGCCTTGAGGCTGCACAGGGTATTTTTAAAACAGAATTGGTCATTATTTTTCACAAAGAAAAGCATGTTCTGGTACTCCATGTGCCGCTGCTGGCAGCGTTCCCAATAATATCCCACCTCTTTCAAGGGGATGATAAATTGTTCATATAAAGCTTATTTCTGCTACATGATAACACGCAAGGTCTCCATGCAGAAGAAAATGATTTTCAAACATGTTTAATAGTGATCTAAACCACTGAGATGTTCTGTTACACGAATTAAAACAGCATCGGGGGGTGACATTAAGTAAAAGCAGGGGAAGAGAATGAGTGAATGACACAAGTGTGCACTTATGGATAATAGACATAATACCGGGAAGGGATACAGGGTTCTGATTGCAGAATCTTTGTTACTGGCAGCAATGCACAAGCCAGGGTGATCTTTAGATCCCAGATGACTTCACAGTTCAAACAAACCCAAAAAACCTGAAATTGGGCATTTGAAGCTGGGCAGATTTAATAGGAGCAGTTGGAAGATAGTTGTAAGGGTAAAGTCGCACTTTTGAATGCATTTTCTCTGCACACTGGTCTAAAATTCTTAGCATTTTTTTGTCAAGCAAACGTTGGGATCTGTTTTCCTATTGTTGCACGAGGGATTTAGCTCCCATTAGCATTAATGGATGTTAACCACATAATCTCCTGTTTCAGAGCATGTGTAGTAACAGATCCTTTCCCATCGATGCCAGGAGGATTTATCTCCGTCGGCCAAAGTAGTTCCTGTCATTGCAAAAGCCTTATTAAAAAATAAAATAAAATAAAAGTCCATAGACAGAAAGGTTCCCATCCAGCACATTTGGGAGCCAGCGTGTTGTATGTTCTGTAGCATCACGGATGTAACAAAAGCAGGGTTTATAAAAATAAAGTAAGAACTGGAGCTTTCCAGCTTTATATCCAGGAAAGCCGTAGGCTGGAGGGTCTTATATTGAAGGGCACTTCAGTTTTGTATCCCGTTTGCTTAGTCAAGAAGCTTTTTTCCCCCACTATATTAATGAAATAATTTACCATGACATTTTATGTCCTGGATATTGCTGTTCCCCTCAAATGAGTTTATTTTTATATTAAGCTTTCTGATCTATTATACATTAGAGAGTCAACCTGCTAATGGACCCCCTCCCCCATCCTTGCTTCTTTATTTGTTCATCGATTGACAAATGTACCTTCCTCTGTTCAAAGATAATTGAGATTTTTTACATGCATGCTTTGATTTGCATCGTGTTGCTAAATATCTGGCCTTCCTGATCTAGAGTTTTCAAGGGTTTAGGGTTTGCCATTTTGTGAAATGCCTTTGGGATGGTTTCCCTGCTCCTCTGCTTTGCTAGCTCAGGCTTTGTCCGGGCCTCTGATGCAGATCCTGGTGCTGAAGATGTCAGTCTCCTCCTCCCGAGTGCCGTGCTGAAAGTGGAAAGCCCACATACCGGTGATTAACCACGCAGTCATAATGCTAAGGATCTGCTTCTGTGAGGCAAGGGGAATAGCAAAGATGTTGATCACGGTCTTTCATTCCCACTGTTGATTGTCCTGTGCCATTAAACAACAACTCCCTCTGAGACGGATAAATGCCTTGATGATGATGATGATGACGGTGACAGCCACCGAGCACTTGAGAGCCTGGTATGAAGGCGAGGGACCTGCCCTTCCATAACAATCCAGATAACCATACTAGCAAACCACTAGAAGCAGTGCGACTTGAAGGTTAAGTTGGCTTCACCTTGTTAGCTGCACAAACAACGTGGGTTTTTTCTTGCTCTTTTGTTCAGTTTTAAGTTTAATGCATCTCGTGTTGGTTAGTGGTCTGTTAGCGCCACTGGAGAGGTGAAGGGAAGTCTGATATTATTAAAACCACAGAAAGAAGTGCTTTAGCAGGCAGAGGGTGAATGGGGCTTTGAAGCAACGGGGCATCCTCTTTGGAGATCACCTTGAAAGCTTGGGGTCCCTATATGCCGCTGCTGGGAAGGCAGTATGTGAGAGTGGATAGATGGCATCTTGCGGCAGGGACAGGCAGTGGGCAGACGTTGTAGGGTTTGGTCTGATAGCTGGAGGTCCTGGCTCTTCCCAATGGACTCAGTGACCTCTGGAGTTTGGAGAGCCTGTTTTTCCTGTACTGTAATGCACAGCTGGGGCTTTTAAAAATGCTTCCCTCTTGTTCGACAGAAAGGAGATGGTTCATTGGTTGTGCATGCTTGGTTAATTCATAGAGAGAATCCCAAGGAGTTGTCATGAATAATACCCCTAATACTTGGTTCCCCCCACGATGCCTGCCATTTTGCCTTCTCAGTTTCATGCTGCCTGCAGTCCAGCGTTTCGATTAAACAGTCCTTCCATAATGCAGATCTAACATCTTTTTGTGAAGCCGAGCTCTGTGACCCCCCCCCCCCCCCCAATGAATTATTGGTGATGCTGGATTTCATTTTCATTAGCCCTGTTACTGTTTACTCGAATATTTCTTTACAAGCCAGGGTAGGGAAGATATCTTTCTTTTTTTGGGCAGAAGCATCCAGCAGTCTGGAATCATTTATATGTTCAGGCTGCTCAGGATCTCAGACATAAAATATTAATTACATTATGCTGCATGAAATTAAATGCTGAATGAGAAGCATTTCTGTAGCCTTAAAGCACTGCTCTGAAAAGGAGCATGCAAAACCAGTACAGATCCCCATGCTGGAGGACTATAAAACATCTGGTCGTTGAGAAGGCCTCTGCATATTTCCTCTGGTGGGGCGTGCCTGGCCCATGCAGCTCTGGTAGTGGGCTCTGGACGGGCGTGCTTCCTCCCTCCGCTCTGCCCCTCGTCTCGCTGCTCTTCGCTGGTCTAGGAGCGGTGCTATGCAAGGGGGACGTGGTCCTCTCATGGCCCTGATTTCCCTCTACAACCAGCAACGCAGGATCAAGAGCTGCCCTGGACCTTTGGCCTTCATTCTTTCTCCTTCATGCTCTGTTTCTATTAACATTTTAGACAATCCATAGTCGTACGCACCATGAGCAAAACTGGTTTTAATTAGAATAGTTTTATTAGTGTTTTTGATTGTGTAAGATGGTTGTCTTGGAACATTAGTTATGCTCTTGAAGAAACCTCGGTAGTTGAACCAAAGGTTAAGAAACCAAGGCTTATGTGGTGTGCTGCTTTCCCTTTTGTCTTGCTGACTTTGGACACCCGTACCAGATGTTTCACCTGCCTTGGAGAGGGATGTTCTCCCTCAAGATGCTCTGCTTGCAGGGTCCTACACTGCGACCAAGGAAGGAGAAGGCACAAGGGACTTGAGGCTTCACCTCTTCAAAAAGCAAAGACAGCCAAGCTGGTGGAAGGAAACTGAGGCATCATTGTCTTCTGAAAAGGTCTAAAAGCTGGCTTTGCCCCCGGACACGTGTGTAGTAAAGGTAAAGGTTCCTTCCTTAGTTTGCCCACCCTGGTTACAGGCTCTGGGAAGCTGAAGGTGCCAAAGAGGATTCGAAGTGGAAATATCCAAAACGTGCCGGTGGAGATGATCTTGGTGTGCAGAGCCAAAGCATAAATGCATTGACGTAGTGGTTCCAGGTGCTGATAACAGTGCAGTCCTTCGTCTTCTTCACGCTTCTCTTGACAGCTTTCTCGGCAAGGAAAGGAGGACCTTCAAACTGCAACAGCCCACCCGGCATCCTCGGTGCCAGGTTTAGGCCCCATGTTGGGCTGCGATCAAGTTTTGAGGGCTGTGATCAAGTTTTTGCCAATCTCATTCTTTTCTGGGCCTTTTTCCCCCCTTCTGTTATTAACATGTCTAACTACAGACAAGTGGATATCTGGGAATTATTTTTATAGCAGGTTGTGCGATACTCTTCTTCCTTCCTGTCTCTCATCCCATGTCTATTCAGGCCTCCCTGTCTTTAGGTCCTGTTGATCCGAAGTGCTTGCCCTTTTCGGGATAGAGGCTATTAAAGATACTACCGGCAATCGAGGGAGCAGGGTTTTATTCAAGCCACTTCCTGATTCTGAAGTTGGAGGCCATTTTTTGCCCTATTCTGGACCTCTAGAAGAGCATAACTTTCTTCAGAAAACTTTTATTTCTGTATGCTAACTTTATCATTCCCTCCCTTTTTCTCAGAGATTGGTTTTCAGCTCTTGGTTTGGAGGACAATTATTTCCTTATCTCAGTCAGGCACACTTATCACAAGTGCCTCCATTTCAAAGCAAGAGAGTATCATTTTTCAGTTCAAGGGTCTTTCTTTCCAGCCTTGCTTCTGCTTCCAGAGTATTCACAAAATGTCTGTGGTGGCAAACAGATTTGTGATTATCCCCATTTGGACAATGGATGATCTTTCCAATGTCATTGCCTGGGCAGGCACTTTTTTTTAAAAGGCTGGGATTCATGATAAATTGGGGGGGGGAAAAAAAGGCACTGTTAGAACGCATTTCCAGCGTTTCCTTCAATAGGGCTGTTTTCGAGTGTCGACTGGGTAGACTGCTTCTTCCTCAGGGAAGATTTGTGAAGCAGCACTCGACTTTTGGCGCTGCAACTAATGTCCTCCCCGAACCATGTTCTTAGTTAAATAAATGGGGCTTGTGGCTTCAGCAACTTACCTTGCTCTTTATGCACGTTTCCAGCTGAGAGCCCGATGGCGTGCTCTGCAGATCGTCTTCCTGCGCTGTTGTGCAAGGCTGCAGCATCTATTGCGGAGGACGCAGGAAGGGAACATAGACGGCATTTGCAACGAGTGCAACAGAAAAAAATTGCTCTCTTATTTTTCTGTAGTCAAAAAATGAGGGGAAGCTAAGAGCTGGCATTTCCTGAGGGGTACCAGGAGTCTAAACAGGTTGACAACCACTGGCCTAGAGATGGTGTTGCATAGAAACATTGTGGAGGGCAGGATAATTTATTGGCAATTAATAGATGTTCTACCTCATCTCCTGCACAGTCATCTAGGTGGTTAAAACATGGTATATAAAAATAGACAGGGAAGTGTCTGGTCTGCTTGACGTTACAGGGTAAGCAGTAGTTTTCGGAGAACAGTGCTCTCACCCCAACGTAAACCGTGGCATTGCACAAAACAGCAAACGAAGGTAACTAGGTAAACCAATTCAAACATCAATCTTAAAGGAAAATTTTGCATGCTGAGATTATCCGGACATATAGACCTTTTTAATTTATTTTATTTTTTAATTTATTTAATTTAATTTATTCAAGAGTAGCAAGAGATAACCTGAGGTCTGAGATCAAGCATCTGTCTTTCCATTGGAAAATTGCACAAAACAGCAAACGAAGGTAACTAGGTAAACCAATTCAAACATCAATCTTAAAGGAAAATTTTGCATGCTGAGATTATCTGGACATATAGACCTTTTTAATTTATTTTATTTTTTAATTTATTTAATTTAATTTATTCAAGAGTAGCAAGAGATAGATGCTTGATCTCAGACCTCAGGTTGTCTTTTCATTGGAAAGATAAAACGGGATGCAGATAGGATTTTAACTGCACTTTCCAGAGTTTCCGGCCCCGTTGCCTTTGCAGCTGGGATCTACGAACTGCTTCTCTAAGTCACTCTCATCACAAAGGTTGAGACTCAGTCTTCACTTCAGCACATGGGTGATGTCTCCAGCACCCTCACTGCACCGGTATTCAAAATATGGTGGTAAACACCGAGGAAGAATGAAGTCGCAGAGGCTGCAATTGAAAGTGGAAAAGGCTTTAGGGTGGGCAAAAAAAAAAGTATACTTTTCCCTGGCTCTAATCAATACTTAATTATTTGCCATGTCTCAGAATCTCAGACTGTCACTATTTTTGGCTAAGGTGCATTTATCAGACACATCAGCCTTTCATTTTCTCGATGAAGACAAATTTGTCTTTGTCCATGAAATAGTTAAGGTTTCAACATCTACCCGCATACCAAAAGTCATCCATCTTCATGCGACTGTAACTTAGTTCTCATATAGTTAATGAAATATCCATTCGAGCCAAAGGAAAATGTTCTTTATTTCATCTGTTAATTAAAGCAACATTCTTGGCTGCAGTCGCATCTGAGGGAAGGGTTAGCTCGTAACGGGTGCTTATGGCAGAACCAGCATTTACAGTTTCTCATAAGGAGAAAGAAGCCTTAGATCCACATCCTGGATCTCTTCCTAAAATAGCCAGTGCTTTTTACGTTCATCAATCAATTGTGTGCTTTTCCTGAACCTCCGGCACGCACGGCTGAAGCCAAACTGCACATCTTAGATTCCAAAAGAGCTTCACCTTGCTATTTAGATACGACTAAAGAAATCAAGCATGCTTCATATTTGTTGTCTCTGATACTGAGAATCCAGAGGGGCAGGCAATATTTTTTTCAGTGCGATCAGGATGGGTTAAAATCTATGCATAAGAGGCCTCTCTCAATACTGGCTTCCATCCTTTTTCTTGAGGTCTAAGGTTCCCTTCTGCTAGGGCCGGTAGCATTTGTCACACGTACCGTACAGACGGTATAGCTGCCGTTTGGGACTCCATTCTCACTTTTTCTGTTCCTGGACTAAATGTCCAGATCTGAGGCTCGTGTTTGTAGGGTCTTTCAGTCACTCTTTAATTAGAGCTCTTTGGGCATGTCTGCTTATCGTAGTGATGCGCTACAACGCCATACGGCGTGCCGCGGCGATGAAGCGATCGCTTGGGTCTACATGTGATGGGCAGCTAAGTTGCCATAGGGGTGTTCCCCCCCAGTATAGCGTGCCCCTACGGCGATGGAGCAGCAAAATCGAATCGTGCCTGGCACTCACAGCGCAGTATGGGCAGTTACTGCGCCGCGCTTTAATGCTTCCAAAAGGAAGTACTAAAGCTCAGTGCCACAGCAACATCGCCATACGGCAGCGTGTAGACGCACCTTTTGTGCCGTTTTCCTTTTGCAGTCCACTGCTTGCCCATCTATCCCACAAGTAGATATATGCAGAGGCCACCTGGAAAACAAAATGAAAGTTATTTGTAACTGGAGTTTTTTGAGATGGACTCTGCATACTGGTGCGTGCTGCCCACCTTTCCCTCTTGCTCAGCACGTCAGTGCTAGCTAGCCCTGCGGAGATGCTGGGAGGGACAACGTGGAGGTGGGAGGAAGAGCAGAGAGCCGTGGGCCTCCTCTGTCGCTTTGCCCCTGAAACAGGAAGAGAGGAGGAGGAGCAGGCGACTGCTACCCGAGATGCTACCTTTTGCCTTTTTGGTAAAGCATTTGACCAGTGTTAGTGTGCAGAAATCCAATTACAAGAAAATAAACTTTTTTGAACCCCACCCGCCATTGATTTGATTTCATTAAATTAGGAGCATGATAAAATTAATCTACCTCTAACGACTACTGGCACAACAGTTTAAAATTCTGGCTGCTGCTTTGAATCAGTGCACAAAGTAATCCTTGTTTAAAAATCATCTAAGAGAACAGACAAAGGGACAGTCAAAATGAAGCAGTTCGGTGCATAGAGCAATTGGGTTTTTTTAACCTAATGATCAGCTTGTGCACATAGAACCAGATTTTGCCACTCCAGTTTGTGCTGAGCAATATCTTACTTGATGATCAACCCCACTTATTACAGCATCAGCACCGAGTGCTAGGAAAACTAAATTTAGCTAGGTGCCTGAGCAGCAGATACTCTCGGTGTAGTCTCACTTCTGGAAAGTAGCTGACAAATAGGCACGTATCACGCTCATCCATTGGAGAAGTGTTTTAGATATTCACTGTCAACTTGTAAACTTGTACTTCAGCCTGGAACGGCTATATGAAAAATATTTTTTTTCCACTTTGCTCTTATACACTGGGTACTTTTTGGATATATCTAATGTCACCATTTTCCCTTTTAGCGAGCGTGTAAAGGCGTATGAACACAAACAAGAACAAGTTGCCAACAGCACTGCATCAGAAGTGGGAATTTTTGTGCGTTGTTCTGATTCCAGGTGACAGCAGTGTTGGTAAAGGTGTTTGAGAAAATACCAGTGTGCCGCTCCGCTCTCTGTGTGGTTTGTGTTTGTGTCTGCCAGGCAGTGCAGTGTCAAAAGATAGAGAGTGGAGTTAGGGATTGAATCATAGAAATGAGGGCTGAAGGGACCTCAGGGGGTTGTATCTAGTCCAACTCCCTGCTCCAAGCAGGACCAGCCCCAACTACATCATCCCAGCCAAGGCTTTGTCTACCCGGGGCTTCAAAACCTCCAAGGATGGAGACTCCCCCACCTCTCTGTGTCACCTGATCCAGTGCTTCACCACCCTCCTAGTGAGAAAATTTTTCCTAATATCCAACCTCAGCTTCCCTTGCTGCAGCTTGAGCCCATTGCTCCTTGTCCTGCCATCTGCCCCCACTGAGAACAGCCCAGCTCCATCCTCTTTGCAGCCCCCCTGCAGGGAGGTGAAGGCTGCTATTCAATCCCCCTCGGTCTTCTCTTCTGCAGCCTCAATCAGGCCAGTTCCCTCAGCCTCTCCTCATCAGTCCTGTCCCCCAGCCCACAACCATTTTCATTGCCCTCCGCTGGACTTTCTCCAATGTGTCCACATCCTTCCTATAGTGGGAGGCCAAAACTGGACATGACTCCAGATGTGGCCTCACCAGTGCCAGATAGAAGGGAAGAATCACTGCCCTTGACCTTTTGGGGGCAACTGGGACTTCATCCAGATTCATTTTGTAACCTCGGGCAAAACAATGTACTTTTCTGTGCCTGTAAGATGAGTATCGTCCTACTTGTAGGGCTGTTGGGTTTAATGCGGCAGCATGGGGGAGCGGTATTCTGGTGAGAGGCGATGCTATAAATGCTCTATATTGCTCAGGTTTAGCCAGCCCCACGTACAATGCAAGGTGCACTAGCGTTGTGAAATGGCCACACCTGTACAGCGAGGAGGAGTGGTGCTGCGCGTCCGAACTCCAGACTGCTTTTTATTTCAAGTGTCAAGGACTCTCTCAAGGAGTGAAATGGAGAATGGCTGCAGGGGAAGTGGAGGGGTGAGAAAACTGGGGAAGGAAAAGGCAAAACCAGGCAACATAGCAGCTTGTTTTTGGATGTTTGTCCTACTTGGTTTAATTTCCTGGCAGTGTCCCACTCTGTGAGGAACAGAAATAAGTGGTGACAAACCAAGTATCCCCATGGAGTCTGGTCAGCGTTTTCATGTTACGCTTGGGCATATAATTCACTTAATGAGGCTCTGTGCTTTGGCCAGAGTTTCCATGTGTGCTCCTAAGTGAGCCATCGAAATCAAGTGGTCTGATAGTCAAGTTGCTGAAGGCCCAGCAGTTCTCTCCCTTAGATGTGTTTCCTTGGGTGTTCATATCGAAAACCTTGGCCTCTTCTTCCAAAAATGACTTGCCAGATCAGCAGAGGATTCACCCCACATTTCTGGCCCTGCATGAGCGAGTGAAACGTGCACCAAATCCAGCACGTCTCTCTGAGTAGTTCTAAAATAGTCATTGTTTTATTTTAATAATTTTGCTCAGCCTTGAAAAGCCTTTGCAGTATTACACGCTAAACAATTCCTTCTGAAGAGTGTTTTAAAGCAGATAAGAGGAACAGTGCTTTAGACGTGTCTTCAGAAATGTAAACAGTCATAGCAATACTACAGTACTTTATGGCGTTCCTGTTCAAAGGCAAGTGCAAGCTTAGTTGGCACAAGCTGCAACTTGCATGTGAACAGGAGGTAATTATGATGAAGTGAGTTCACTTCAGACTTCAAACACTAGGGAGTTAATTTGCTGTAACATGATTGAAAACACAAAACGTTTGTAGATGGTTTGCTCCCAGGATAGAGAATTTCAGCAAGAAACGCATGTTTCGACACGATTTCTTTTGAAAAGTGCAGCCATTGAGACATGATGTCGTTCATCAGATCCGGGACATACCGATGACCGTGTTGATCGTTGTACTAATTAATGAGATGGTACCTTTGTAGAAGAGCCAAGAGGCCAACTGGAAGCCTACTCAAAGGACACGGCTTGTCACGGTTCTTGTTTGGCATCTCCGCTCTTTTCTAGGTTTGGGGCCGATTGGCTTATTGCTGCTGTCCTACTCTTATCTATCCAGGTAACACTTGGGAACCTCTTAAAGAAAATCAGTAATTCAATGAACATTGTAAAACCACTTCTGAAAACAAAGAGGCCTGGCGTTTTTGGTCAGTCCACATTCTGATATTTTAGACTCCTCTGTTGCTTATTGCCTTGATTTTTAACTATTGCTGCTGTTTGAGATTACATAAATAAGAACTGATGGTTTCCCTTCTTGGCACCAACTTCACATTCACTTTTGTTACTCATAACGCCTTCCCTGTTTTCAACACAAGCGTGGGCCCACGTGAAGTACGTTTTGCCGAGACTTTAACGTTCAAATTTAAAACAAAACACAATCTGGGTTTTGAAGGTTGCACCCTGACGTTTTCTAGACCGTGTTTTCAACTCCAGGGATAGGTTGCCTTGTTAAAACCTCTGGGTCCACCAGAAGATCTTTTCTCAGGAAAGTGAGTATCCATGAGGTTTTGCAGGCGAGCTCTCATTTTCCAAGACTTGTGTGTTTTCTGCTGTCACTTCTGAAGTCGACTTCACCAGCCCTGCCTTGTGGAAGCAGACTAGTGGATCTAATACAGTGATCTATAGATGTAAGAGGTTGCATGGTCCAAGAGAAAAGTAATGGGATATAGAACATTTCACCCCTAGGTCACTGGTTGAAATATCTCCCAGGTTTAATAATGTGTTGACAGCTAAGGGAATAGCTCTGCTGTCTACACATGTTGCCCCTTGCCATAACGAAAAGCAAAGCTAAAGTTAAGAATATGAAACCAGAACTCTAGTTCTTACAGTAAAGTGCAGAAGACAGTTTGACAGCTTGTTGGTCTCTGAAACGACCTGGCTGTTTCAGTCCAGTTTCCAGCGAATAGAAATATATATGGCAAAAGCCACTGCAGTGAAGAACTCTGCAGATGGATTTAGTTTGAGGTTGGGTGGCTATGAAAACTTAACTTTCCTCTTACGCAAGGAATTATTTCCTCCAGATGAGGAATTGGGGCATGATGATGGAGGACAGTGGGAAGATAAAATAGGATAACAGGAGTTTCTGGCTCGTTCTGTGGGTTCATTTTTATTTTGGAGCATATAGGGCATGGGCTTAACACCAAGCAACTCCGTTTACATTCTGTGTCAGAATGGCAGGACCATAATTTTTAATGCAGATATGTGGGGGTGAAAAGGAGATGGTTAATACGCATTTTTGTGGAGGAGCCGATTTATGTTGTCTATCTTGGTTGTTGTGGCCTGATGAAAGTGGGAAGAGGCAGTGATTGAACATAGTCATAGAAAATGAGGGTTGAAGGGAGCTCAAGAGGTCACATCGAGTCCAACCCCCTGCTCCAAGCAGGACCAGCCCCAACTACATCATCCCAGACAAGGCTTTGTCTAGTTGGGTTTTAAACACCTCCAAGGATGGAAAGTCTACCACCTCCAGAGAGTTGGGGAATCGAACCAGGAGCTAGATGTCCCTATCAGAGCAGTCCTCCCCCACCCCCTTTCCCCTCCATCTTCTTAGTTTTTGGTTCCCTGCAAGCCCGGCTCCGAAATTCTCCAAAAACTCTGAAATGTTTTGGAGCCTTCCGATTCGTTTCAGAGCTGTTTCGGAGCCTTCTGTTTCAATTCAGATTTGATGTTTCGGGTGTCACAACCACAGGAAACATCTCCAAAACGAAATGGCTGCTGAAGTTTCGCACAGCCCTACTTCACTACCCTCCTGGTGAGAAAGTCTTTCCTAATATCTAACCTCAACTTCCCTTGCTGCAGCTTGAGCCCATTGCTCCTTGTCCTGCCATCTGCCCCCACTGAGACCAGCCCAGCTCCATCCTCTTTGCAGCCCCCCTGCAGGGAGGTGAAGGCTGCTATTCAATCCCCCTTGGTCTTCTCTTCTCCAGACTAAATCAGCCCATGACTGGTGAGGAGAGGCTGAGGGACATGTCCCCCCAGCCCCACAACCATTTTTGTTGCCCTCCGCTGGATCCTCTCCAATGTGTCCTCATCCTTTCTGCAGTGGGGGGCCAAAACTGGACACAGGACCCCAGATATGGCCTCCTCAGTGCTGAATAGAGGGAAGAATCAGTCCCTCAATCTGCTGGCACCGCTCCTCCCAATGCAGCCCAGGATGCCGGTAGCCTTCCTGGCACCACGGGCACACTGCTGGCTCCTGTTCAACTTATTGCCCACTGTCACCCCCAGGTCCTGCTGCTTAACCAGTCGGTCCCCAGCCTGTACCAGTGCATGGGATTGTTCCCTCCTAAGTGCAGGACATTGTACTTCTCTGTATTGAACCTCAAGAGATTCCCCTTTGGCCCAGCCCTCCAATTTGTCAAGACGTCTCTTTATCTGAGCCTGACCCTGCAGCGTATCTGCTGCTCTCCAGGAGCTCTCTCCGTCACGTCGAAGGGTCTGGCTGTAACTCTCAAGTTGGCCAATTCAGATTATGAAGAATGGGACTCCCTTGCCTAAAATCATTCTCCAAACTAATTTAGCCTCCTCATTGAATTGTTGATAAATTGTTGATGGCGTTGCTTTTTCACTGTCGTAAATTTGCCAGCCATGGCAAAATAATACTTGGCTCTTTTGTATAACACTTCTAAGTAGCTTTCTGGTAGTCTTTTGCCAAGAAGTTTAACATTTTCTGATGGGGAAACTGAGGCGTGCAAAGGTGCAGTGACTTGCCTGAAGTTGCCCAGGAGGCCAGGCTTTTCCTATAGGCTACAAACTACATTGTCCGGGGGGTCCCCATGGACCAGCTGACGCTATACCGCAAGGCGGAGGTTGAGCATCCCGACCTAGTAGCATTGCAGCGTGTTTTCCAGCCAGAAAGTTCTCGCCACGCTAGAAGTGATTCTGCGAGAGGCAGGTGATTCTCAGTGGAAATGGCTTCATTTTTTGCATACTTTTTATAACATGATGTGGGGGAGGGAGTGGCATTCATAGCGGAAAGTCTCTGATCATAGAAGTGTTCACACCCGTTTGTGTTCCTAGCATCGGTGTGATTTCATTGGAGACAGGCCCTCTCACTTCTTTTCCAGCGTCATAGAGCAGTTGGTTTAACCGAAGGGTTTTCCAGGCCCCACGCTAATAGACTATCTTTCTTGTAACTATTACAAGTCTGCTGGTTAGCAAGATTAATTGGGCATCTTGAACAAAGACGCTATTTCTAATTTAGTCGGTGAGCCGCAGAAAAGTATTTAATATAGATTCAGTGCCACGGCTGTCCTCTCGAAACCATTTTGTAGCTAATGGCCTGAAATACTCCAAGGCTGGAATGGACAACCCCTCAGATGCTCACAAAATGGCTCAAAAATCAGCCCCCAACCCCACCTGCTCCATAAAAACTTGAAGAATCCATGGAAATTGTATGAAAGCTCAGTCACAAATGGCTTATTTCGTAATCGTTTCTTGTTGTGCGGGCCCATGTGCAGTCATCTTGCTGGCATGCTGTAAGATGTTGCTTCTGGCTGTTCAGATCTTCAGAGCTTTTTCTCAAGGAAAAAAAAAATGTAGATTTTTTTCTGTGATAGTCCAGTAATCTTGGCTATTGATAAATGAAAATCTTGCCACTGAGATGGAACACAGATGCTTTTATTTGTAATTGTTTGCATTTTGGGAATGTGACCAGAAGTCCGTGCTACTAAGCTGCTGATTCATATTTCCATCAGACGATGGAGGTATAAGGAGGCTGCAGGAACAGTTGCAAGAACCGGGAACACATGCAATGCCTCCAATGAATGTCTCGCCACTAAACTACTGCAAGCTAAGAACAGATGCATCTGCTTTTCAGACTAGCAGGATCCAGATGAAGGTATTGAAAGGATTTACATTTGCATTGCCTTGATTTTAAACCACTGATTTTTTTCCAAATGCATGTGGACTATTTTGCAAAAGAAAAATCCAGTCTTTTTTATCTTGGAGAAAAAAAAAAGCGTGTGTGTGTGTCTTTTCTGTCTGTCTGGATTTTATGACTTTGGATTTTATGACACCAAGTCATCTCTTTTGTAGAGTGACTAGTAAGGTAGCATGCCTGGGGAGGAACTTGCTAGAGACAAGGCAGTATAACTCAATTGTTTTCATCCATAGTAGGAAGGAGGAGTTGCGTTTGAGCTATCGCCGTTTTATATCGAGGGAAACTGCACTGGAGGGGGTGAGGCGAGTCGGTGAGTAGGCCAGGGGCCCAGTCCCTTCTTCCGTCCTCCTTAGGGATGCTGCTCCCTCGTGCTGGTGTTGTGAGTATTTTAGGTCTGTTTGTAGAGCACTCTGAACGACCTAAAGCGACACAAGTATTTGCTGAGGAGCCTTTCCATGGGTCTAGTTCAGAAGATGGATTGGCTTGTCTTCTGGCTGGTAAAGCGGATGGAGGCCCCTCGCACCCGCACGGTTGCAGGGACGTGCTATAATCTTAAACTGCATCTCCTTAGTTCAAACGCTGAGAGGATGCAGTACACTGGATTGCATTTCAAGCTTCCCCATGAATATTGTGACAAAAACTGGTGTGGGTTGTATATGCGACTTGACATCGCTTAGCCCCTGTAAAGTGTGTGTAGGGGAGGATGGGGCTGTGGGTGTTAAATGGGCTCCACCTCCAGAGGATGGCTGTGGCGCCTGCTAGCGGCCACTCTGACCCTGTCCTGCCTTGCTAGTCTCTCTGGTTACCTGGCACACCTTAATGCCCAATTAATATCAATATGGGGGGCTGCCCTCGGAGACTGCAGCAAGTCTTGGGTGCTTTGCTCATTGCTGGGTGGCCATGGACTGTCCCCAGTCCCTGCCAGAACCAAGCATTGCTCGTTTCCCTGCCTCGTTGCTCTGGGCCCACTGGCCCTGTAGCCAAACTCTCTGCCCCATGAGCCCACTTGTACTCTGCCGGCAGTAATTGTGGCCTCTTGCCTCCCCCATAGCCATGCTCATGCCCATGCCTCACGGGTCTTGTACTGCTCCCTGGGCTCTCTGGCTCTATACTGGTCTCACCCCAGCTGCTGCCTGTCACGGTCTCAGGCCACCTGATCTCAGCACCTGATCAAAGCACAGATTACCTCCCAGGCACCCCCTGTAGCCTCTGATCGCTCCTGTAGCCAGTCCTAAACCTTCGGTTACTGCAAGCCCTAAAGCAGGAACAAATAACTTACCCCCCCTGTATACTGCTCCATTGCTCAAGATCAGGCTCAGGCCCTTTTCTCCTCCCTTTCTGTTATCTCATCTGGCTCTCCCACGGCTCAGGTGCTGCTAACTCCCTAAGCAGCAGCCCAGCCTCCCGCTGCCTGCAGTTTGCAGGCTAGGCCTGTAGCCCTTTAGTCTGGAGTGGGCAAAATACGGCCCATGGGCTGAATCCATCCCACTGCGGGTCTTTGTCCAGCCTGGTCCTGCCTGGTCCAGGCACCATCCAGCCGTGGCATGTCCCACCACCCCCTGGGCATGCAGCAGAGCTGGGGCTGCTGCATGGCTGGACTGCCTTTCTAGGCAGCTCAGGTGGCAGCAGCTCCTTCCAGCTGCTGCCACCGCTGGCCCCAGCCCCATGGTACCGGTGGGGTCCTGCGCCGTACGGCCCCGTGCATCCTGCGCCTGCTCTGGGCTCGCTGGCACAGGCTCAGCAGTGGCAGCGCTGGGCAGAAACTGCTGCTCAGCGCGGGGGACAAGCGGTCCCTCCCCATCACCGTTGCAAGCCATTCCTGGTGCAGCCAGCGGAGCCCATGCCGGGCTGTCCTGCATCTGTGCTGCCGTCACCACTGCCTCTGGGCTGCAATCCCTCTTCGGAAAGTCCACTTTTAAATAAAACACCCTCGCTTTTTAAACCTTCCTTTCAGAATGACCAGCGTTTCTGTCCTGCTTCAGATATTTAGAAGGGGCGATGGCTGCAGCTTGGCTGGGCTTGAGAATAGCTGCCCCAAACATCTAGCAGTGCTGCTGGCCCTTTCTCCCTTCTGCTCCCCACGGGCTTGTAGCCTCTTCTGTTCACTTTGGAGCTGCAGGTAGCGGTTAGCACCTCCTTGCAAGGAGGAAACGCATCCCTCTGTGCTCTCTCCCGAGGTGTACATGTGAAAGGAAGTGCAGCCTGCCATCGACAGAGCAATGAATTTGATTTTGCTTGAAGGCTTGTCAAATGCTCAGAGTAAAACGATGGGAAAATACCAAGAGATTCCTTGCCCTGCCAGTTTTAAGAACCTGGGATATTAACTGAAACACTACATTTTTTTCAGATGGAATGGGGATTTTTTTCCCCCACCTTTTCATCCCTCCTGTCTCCCTCCCTCCCCAATGTCCCTATAAGGCAAATGCTACTAACGTGTTAGAACATAAGCAGGTAATAACCCCCCCCATAATCAGTTAATCAAATATAGTTGAGCTGTAGCTCAAACAAAAATGATGAGCCCCGAGGCAGGCATTTATGGAGTGAGCTTCAGCAGCCTTTTTTCTGCAGGATGTCAAACTAAATGATCAGAAACAGCCCTTTTTGGCCTGAGAAATACCTGTGGAAACCGAGTCATTTTTAATTTTGAAGTTTTCAGTGCGGCCTCAGTTCAATGGTGACTATTACTGCTCCTAAGCAGTTTGAGCCAAACCAGGTTATGATTTTTTTTTTCCAAGTAGAAATTACATGCTCCGATTACACGTGATGCAAAATATTTTACTTTCGTTGTTCAGAAATACCTGAAATTACGCATTTAACCCCCTCTTGCACAGAAGACATCAGAAAAATAACATTCAGGTCAAGTATAAAGACACTTTGGTTCAGTATTTTCGAAGCTAGGAGCAAAGTGTGCGTGTTTCTGTTGGTTTGGGCCTGGAACAGCATGGTCTTGACCAGATAACGGTGCATTCTCGTTGCCAGTATTGCATTATGAATGGGTGATAGGGCAGAGATAAAGGAGCACAGGGCTAGAAGTTGCTCTTCTTATCTTAGCCCTGCTGCTGACTTGCTTGTCAGAAGAGGTAGCATCTAACTTTTTCCCCTGTTATGCAAATATCCCAGTGGGGAGAGCACAGGAAGGCTTTTCCTTGCTGGGTGAGGGGTCTCCCTCCCACAAGAGCCAGGCACAAGTATTGCATGACGTTCTCCAAGACCTTGGGGACCACTGTTGAGCTGATTTTGCATGGAGGGCAGCTGGATACTGCTGCAGTGGTTGGGAAGACCCCAAAGCAGACATTGTGGTGCTTACGTTTCTCTTAAGATGAGATGCTCTTATAGTGTCTGGAAGGGCGCAGGGGGAGATGGAGTACTTCTGACTGAATTGGGGTCAGCGAGAGTAGACTTTCATCCCAAGCACCAATAACAGTGTTTTCGGATGCACCGATAAGATGATTGCAGAAGACAATCATCCTGGACCGCAAGGGATTGCCAATGATGATGGGTTAACAGTGTTATTTTGGATCTGCTCCTTCACCACAGTTTTCCTAAGGGGCTTTGTTTCTGCACCATCTCTGTGTTGGGCATACGCCTGTTACTCGTGCTGTAGCCCTTTAGCCCTTTTTGTTATCTGTTCTAGAGTTGGCTGGCTAAGAAATTGCCAAGGCAGCTGGAATTACTGAGACAACCGCAGAAAAGCAGGAAGACTACTATCGCTGCTGCTGCAAAATGGCAGACGATTGAGCTAGAGAGTACAGGCGGTGAAAGGAAAACAGTATTTCAAGGAGGTAAGAAGGGCATGCTTTTGCAACGCTAAATCCCAATGATAGCTTTGCTAACATTTATACAAGCTTTGATGTATTTGCCATCTAATTTTAATTCTGAAAATGAAATGCAACTGCTCAGGTCTGGTTCAAGAAGCAGGAGGGTCAGTGGTAGTTAGCTTTTTGTTATAGTATTACGTCAGTCTCCCCTACCTTGTTGATTCAGGTTGCTTTATCCAGTCAACTGGTGTTGGAATCATCCTTTCCATCCCACCAGATCGCTGTTCTTCCTTTGAAAACGTGAGGGTCACTGCTTTTCCTCTCTTTCCTGCTTGTAATATAGGGAGGCTGCTAATGTGCTCCTCTGTCAGCGCTAGAATCGTTACCTTCAGCAATATGATCTTCATCTCTCTGCCAGGACGAGATGAAGATACAAATGCAATCCTCAGCTTCCTATCCTGCTTGTCCACTTCTGGGGGAAGACCCATGCTGGTACTCGCATAGGTTTCAGGTCATAAGGGATGGTTAGATCATATGGTCTGGCCTCCTTATTGGTGCAGACCTTAAAATTTCAAGCCGTTACTCCTGTGTTGAATGACCTCACTTCTGTATTGCATGCCCTACCTCCTTGTTCATTGCCTAGGAGGAGTAACTGCAGTGCCAGAGAAGGTGTGCCTCCCGTTCCTGCGGTCCGTTCCTGCAAAGCCTTGCTTGGTGAAGGGATATGATTCGTACGGCCTAGTAGTGGTCAGAGAACACACAGGACTTCTGGAATTAATTCCCAGCCAAGAAACCGTGCAGATAGTGCAGGTTGGAAATGCAGGTTAATTCACAGCTTGGTTACAACGCTGCAGTTTGAAATAAGAAACCCAAACCAAAATTCCCCTTAAAGGCAACGGGGAGTTGATAATAAAAATTTGGCCACTGAACTTCCTCTGTATAAACTTATGTCCTCTCTTCCAAGTAACCCTTTCTCTCTAAAGCAATGTCAAGGTTTTCACCGGGACTTAAAAGCAACCTGGGTCATCATTAGACTGTACCCTACGATTCTCATCTTGGTTGGTGCCTGCGTGCAGATTGCTTGGGCAGGAGCCCCGCTGTTGCAGTTTTGTTTGGCCCCTCTGCGTTAGGTCTGCCCATACGGCTTAGACCCTCCTTAGCTTCAGATCTTCCCGTTCAGAGATGTTCTTATCTTTTAGCATTCTTGGCCTTGCACACAACCCCTTGTAGAGAGGCCACACTGTTTGCCTTTAAAAACACTTGCCATATTTTCAAAACTGTTTCTTTGAACTCTGCTGTATTTCACAATATGAAGAGCCCTTGGAGTGAACTTGGACGTGGTGGGGGGGGATGGCATTTTGGTTTATAGATGCCCACTGGTTTCGCTGCTTGAAATTGCTCCTCTGTGTACAGGTGCATCCGTCCCCTTCGGTACTGGCCTGGTGCTGCGGCATTTGGTTACTGTTGTGAATTCATGGAATTATAATCTCATTGTTTGCTTAGTATTAATATGCTTTGTCTCATTCAATTACCATCCAGGGATTATAGTAAACATGGTACTTATTTGTATTCATATCCAGGCTATTTATATTTGCTGTGTCTTATACCTGTCAACTAAACATCTTAAATATCCTTTAATTATATGGAGAAGAGGGAGGCATTACCTCTCTTGAACTTCTGAAGGGTCAGGTGTTTCTAAAAAAAGCTCCATCACCCCATCTGCCTCCTGGTTTTAGTGTTAGGCTGGGACATCGCAGGAGGATCAAGGAACTTGCCCCTGTTGCTTGTGTGAAGATGGCTTTTCCCCGTAAACCAGCTACATAGAAACCTCGAAATAGGGCTTAGATCAGGGGCTGGCAGCATTTTTTGGCAGAGCGCCCAAACCCTCCTCAACCTTGATTTTTATAAGATGTTGGCATGCCAGGGGTGGAAAGCAGGGGAGCTGCGAGGGGCCCGTAGCGCCGGCCCCTTCCCCAAGGCGTGCATGCCAAGCTAAATGCCTTCACGTGCCACGCTCTGGCACGCGTGCTGGGGTTGGCTGCCCCTGTTTTAGAGAGAACTGTGTCTGCTATAGTTTACCTAGGAGTCCAGAAAGACGGTATCCGATCACAGTGTCAGGGCCCCAGTATGTTAGAAACGTGTAGGTGGAGACTCAAAGTTTGAGCCTGTGAAAAAGGCTCGGCCTCTTTGATGTACGTGTGCTTGAATGAGCCCTGACAGTTCCCTGTATCTTGCAGGATTAGTCCTTTGAGCTGCCGCGGGTTTTTGCCCCCTCTTTTTCTTTTCCCCTTCCTGTAGCCAATCTCTGGCATGTTCCTCTCTGCAAATCTCCTTGCGACAGCTTCTGCAAATGTTGCCTCGATCTTTCAGTCTGCCAGATGCAACCGCTTCTACAGCATGAAGATTTCTTTGCAGAGTTATGATATGCAAGGAAAGGCCTTTAAAAAAAAAATTAAGCAAGAACTTATGTGGGTTGGCAGCCTTCACTAAAAATGTACACACTCTCAGTATTTGGTGGTTCATGCTCCCAGATGGAGTGGTAGAAGCAGTTTCACAGGGAGATCAGCGGAGCCAGAATTTTCTGCTGTGTGTGTATACATTATATACATATATAAAATAGACGTCATTACTTGCTGTGCCCTCAGAAGACCTGATAGCTCAAAAATGTGAAGAATTTCCAAATCAGGTGGTATTACCATGCTAAAAAAAGTCAACTGTAATTA
Source organism: Alligator sinensis (assembly GCF_000455745.1). Classification (NCBI taxonomy): domain Eukaryota; kingdom Metazoa; phylum Chordata; order Crocodylia; family Alligatoridae; genus Alligator; species Alligator sinensis. Next base: position 392,124 of record NW_005842368.1, on the reverse strand, counting down.
ACATGCAAAAACCTGCCATAATGGAGTTCGCAGTAAAATCACCATGCTCAGACTTGAGTACATCTTATCCAATACAAACTCTCCAATAACTGCTTTGGTTTTGTCCTCATCTGGTTTAGAAATGGACATAGAAAAAAGCCTGGAGCAACTTCGCCAGCCTGTTGGGATTGAAACTATAAAAAAAAATAAAATAAAATGAAATTTTAATTCAGAACAAAAAACCCCAATTATTAAAGTAGTCAGCCAGACTTTTTTAATCCGAACTGCCGCTGCTCAGGTTGTCATTGCTGGTGAGTTTTGCTGCAAGGTCTGTGCATCACTTAAGTCAGAAGCAGGATGACTGTACAGGAGTCGCATTCACTTAAGTGTATTCTGACTCATCCAGCCACCCAGGTTTTTCAACATCTTCATTAGATTTAATAGAACAGAAACAATGGAACTGACACAATGAAGTTTTCATACTTGTCTCAACTTGACCAGGACATAAGACTTCCCTGCAGTCGTTGGAAGTATTAAATTGGTTTGGAATTGCTGCTTTTTAACATACTCAGGAAGGCCGCAGTCTTGTCTCTGTCTTAGTACACTTACACTTACTGGTACTTTCACCTCAACTTGGCTTATTTCAGGGTCTCTAAAATTACAAGTGCAGGACAGTTTGTCTCATCCAAGTATCGGCTGATACAGTTTTAAAAACACAGAACTTGTAATTACTTGAAGTTTGACTTTCAGCTGCATATCTTTTTGCCACATGGAAATAACATTAAAAAACAGCCCCTAAAACCACTTAGTCTTCCATAATAGATCATCTCTGCTGGATTACTTAAAGACTGATCACTTATGAAATAACTCCCTTTGGAGAGGCTAAAAATTCTCAGTCTCAAATAAAATAAAATAAAATAAATCTGGAAATCACCATTCACTACTAATGCTGTCTGGAATCGGGCTGAAGAAGTTTACAAATGACAGAAACCACGTTTATCGCTGCTGGCTTTGGGGAGAAAAGGAGTGCCAAGCAGAATGGGAGTACTGAACTGTGCAAGCCATTACTGTGAGCGACTTAATTTTGAGCCAGACTTGTCCTAAAAAGACAGACTGACTGTTTTCTTAACCAAGAACGCAGATGATAGTCCAGAAGTTATTGTTTCCATACAGCCTCACAATTAATCTACTCTAATTGTTGTTGAATACCATGAAGAGGGAAAAGGAAGACATCCGTGTGTTTTGAATACTGGAAAAAAATGCAAATATCCAAGTTTTGTGCATTGCTTTTGTGCTTTGTGACATGAAACTTGAGTAACGACTTAAGTATAACATTCATTAATTCTTACACACTATGCGTTTTGTGGTACCAGGATAAATTAATTAAATAGTAGAGTAAATAGGGTCTTCAGTATATAGTTCAGACTCGGAGAGTGGGTTAAGAATACAATATAAAGCTAAAAAATTGTTTCAACTTACGAGGGGAAATTCTTCCAAATGTATAACAATAAGCCTGATAAAGCTACTTGGTATCCTAGGGATTTCATGTATAAATCTGATGGCTCCTTTGTTCGCTAGCAGAAAGCTTCATATTTAATTCTTCAAGTGTTGGCAAAATGAGAGATCGTGTTGCCAGACCTTTGTGTGGGTGGAAGGATGGTTGCGGCTGCCGTTTCTTGCCCCAGATCCTTCTGCATACTTGCTTGGTAATCTGCATAACGAAGGGTGGGTAACCCAGGCATGGGATGGAGACCACTTGCTGTGCCCCTGCAGTTGGTGTGGTCAGTGGACTGCAATCCAGCCCTGGGGCATAGTCTTTCTGTAGGTAGCCTGGTTTTCGTTGGATCCCATGTTCCTGGGTTTTCTGGATCGATCCCACAGTCTGTTCGGCTAGAGGCAAGTCGAGGCCGAGCTCTAACTCCTGCAGATAAGTGAGAGAGAGAGAGACTGCAAGAGGAACAGCCCGGAGGTGCTGGCCCTTTTTAAATTTTGTCATGGGTTTTCCCATGGGATGGGAGACTCCAACTAATAGTGAGGAGCTTTATCTTTCTGAACTAATTGGGCGTGAAGATGAGGTTGTCTGCTTATTGGTGAGCTGGAAGTACTATAGATTTGAGCACTTGAATTCCAAGGAGTGTCTGGCATAAATACTTCGGCATTGTGTGCTAGAGCCCGTTGGGCCAGTATGGGTAAAACATCCTGTTTCTGTAACCATTGGAAAGTAAGGGAGTGATGAGATTAGCAGCCCATCCAGCCATCTTTTGACTCTGCAACTTGAATTTAGCTTGGAGTGGTCTTTGGTGCAAGTTTGGATCCATAGCTCAAGCTCTTTCTCATCTCTGGATCCTTTAGATACTGAGCTACCACATCTCGCAAAAATGCCTATAGACAGAAACAGATAACCATCATTCAGGCGTCTCCATTTTTGCTTTACGTACTGCTTTCCCATCCTGTCGCTGCTAGTAATTCCCTTCCCTATCAGCTATCCTGAACATCAGAATAATGTTCAGCTTGAGTGCTATTATAAATAAAATATGCTTTATACTAATATTTGTCTCACATCACCCTGTAGTATCACACATGCATTTCTGAAAACCTCCATCCTTAGTTTTGCAGTTGAGGTTTTGCCTGTTTGAACTGGAGAAGTTCTGTCATCTTGCTGGTGTCTGATGAAACTCAAAATCATAATTTCTTTTTGTTCTCTCCTTTTGTGTTGCAAACACATCTTTTTAATTCTGTGTCACTCTCTTTAAGGTCCTTCCACAGAACTGCTATTTTCAAGCTACCTCCCTCCCTAAAAGGACAGTCAAATACAGTAGGACTAGCCTGCCCTTGCTTTATTTCCTACCCCTTTTTCTAACCTCCCTGTGTTTTAATATCTCCCTATTTCTTTCCATGCTGCTTTATACAGTATTTACTGGTACCTGAAAATTCAGTTAGCACTGTATTTTATTTTTACATCCAACACGCACATTCTTTCCAAAACCAGCTGCTGGAAATTAAGGTGCATATTATAAGCAAGAAAATACTTTAAATAATTTCTGTGGCTTAAGCTCCTGCTTGGTAAAATTGAAAAAGTGCGCTTGACAGAGGGTGCAGAACAATGAGCAGGTTTCCACTTACTGCAAAGATGCATCTGTTTTTTTGTGTGTTCATTCTGCCTTTTCAAAACAAGGCATGCATCTTATTTTTGGGTGTGTTCATACGAGAAAATACGGTGTACTCCTTTCATGGAAATGATAAGTGTATTAAACTCCCACTGTTTTCCATGTGCAATCCTACATTATGTATTGGTCAGATAAGATGCAACATCAATTTTCCAAACCGTTTGTAAAACTCCTTGACACTTTGAATGAATAACCGGAAGGATTTGAGAAATGTCGTCACAGAAAGCTTGATTCAGAAGTCGTGTAAGGGGTTGGACTTTTGACATCTCTCCAGTTTGAACGCTCTTTGACCTCTGTCCACACACGGCAAACCAGAACTGTCCAACCTCGTCCACTGAAGACTTGGCCATCTTGCAAGATGAGACCATCAAGGCCAGTCCATTGCCCTGATATGATGGAGGAGTGAATACTGGACAGTATTCCCATAATAAAGGACTGGTCTTTACTCTTGGATCTCATTTCAACACTAAATCCTGAACCTTGACAGCCTATATGATTTCAGCCAGTGGATGGTTGTTCTGGTCTTTTGACTGCAGTGATTTTCCAAAAAATTTCTCCATGTAGTCTTCTACACAAATTCAAAAGTTGCTAAGCTCCAGTAGTTGTTGTGTCTCCAGGTGGAGAACAACTTGATAAATGCTGCAAGGGCAACTGTGATATGGAGGAATGACTTCTTTTGCAAGACTAACTCTGCCTTGAAAGCAGGCCCACAAAATAGACATCCTGCAGTCTAGTTGTGGAGCAGATGACCATTGAGCTTGGGTGAGTAAAGTATAGCTTGTCACCTTCTGATGTCTCTTCTCCAAGGCCTGTGCTCTGTGCTCAGTTGGGGGAAGCTTCCCCAACTCTCTCAAATATCTGGATTTTCTTGACTGGCCTTTGGTCCACCTGGGAGACAACCATTGCCGCATGTAGCATAGTTATATAGCCTTGGTCACTAAGGTAGCCCTTAAAGGTTGGATTTGGGTTCCCAGGCAGGCTGCATGGTCATCCAGCACAACAGAACCCAATTCCACAAGCAAGACTTCCAAGGTTGGGGAGACTGGACAGACACCTACCTTGCTGGGGGTAATTACTGCCTCCCACTGGCTGCTGGTTCCTGGCCTGACTCTCAGACTGGGAACCAGCAGGGAGAATTAGTTCATAGCTGGAGATAAGGCCGTACATGCAGGTGACAGACACCTTGCAGGGTGTAATTAAATGGAAGTCTCTGAACGGGATAAACTTGATTCCAAATCAGAGGAGAAGTTTAGCTGTAGATTAATACTTCCATAATCTAGAGGATTTAACTTTGGTTTGTTTTGGTTTTTTGGAGGGGGGAGCAGGAGAGAAGGGGAGGGTTGGCAGCTATCTCTGACTTCTGACTGTCACGTTTTCCATTGCTTTATTCATGCTTTGGGGTATTGGCTAAATGATAGACTGTGATCTCTCTGTGGTAGGAAGTCAGATTTATTTTATTTTATTTTATTTTTTAACAGTGCATAATAACTTTGGGGGCTACTACAGTAGAAATAATCCACAGATTCAGCTTTTATTTAGTAACAGCATTACCTCTTGCTAGCATTCATGATTTTTGTGACTTTAACCAAATAGTAAAAAACTCTTCAGCTTTTTTAGCACCTTGAAGTGGAAAGCATGAAACTTGTTAATTTTAAGTAGGGCAGGCAAAAACCCCACAAAAACCCCTTGGCGTCTGTTCAGAAACTTCAAGTGCAGGAAAAAAGGTCTTACATTTCTTGTGAGCAGCTACGAGTACTGGTAACTCACTTTGCTGGAACCAATTTTAATTTTGTAATTTTACAGAACAAAGAACTGAAAAATAAAAATCTTTCAAATTAGAGTGGTTACCTTTTGATCTTTCATTTGTGATGGTTAACTGGCAGGGCATTTTGGCTCCTTTGCCAAAGTGTTTTTTCCCCCCTCTGCAGCACTGCTGTTTTTATAGCACGCATAGGCAGAGCTGTGGTATGTAGAAACAGTAGATACGGAGAAAAATCTACATTCCAAAAGTCCTACAAGTATGCACCTATTTCTTCTCACACTCGGAATTTTTTCCTTCCCGCCATGAATGCATTAAATTCAAACCATACCTGAATGTCTAATTTCCTCCCAACTCTGCTGTGTGAATTAATGCAGCATGGGCATGGCTGCTTGATTCTCTCTATCAAGAGGACACGAAATGTCTCTTAGACATACGGAGTTTACACTGGCTCAGGGGCCTTGGAGGAAATGCAAGTTTTGCTCCCTTGTCAATAGGAGTGTTTTCTGCCGAAGGAAGTGCAGAAAAGGAGTGGCCTTGGACCATTTTCTAGCATTTTGTCTCGTCAGTTAAAGTGCCTTAGGACCCCACCATTGCTCTTCAAAGATGATCTAAATTGTCGTCCTTGGTTGGTTGGTTGGTTGGTTTTGTGTTTTTCTAAATCATCTATTAAGAGGAGCATACTCCAAAAGCGTGTATAGCAAGAGCATGTTTTTACCTTGGGATTCTGGTGACATGCACCAAAAATCCATCATAACTCTTCCTCGGTCTAGGTCATTTTTCCTGCATGTTTGGGGGTAAATTGATGGCCCGCCCAATCAAACCATGGCTCTGGGCAAGTTGGCGTTGGTGAAGCCAAGGGGTGGATTTAAGACTGAAGCTGAGGACTGTGCATCTTGTTCTCCTTTCTCGTTCTTGTTCAGATCTGGACTCGTCCACTGAAGTCAAAGGAATAACAGAGTTAAAGGAAGTGCCCGGCTCTGTTGCACATTTCATGTCCTGTCTCAATTTGTGCAAGCCCCTTCAGGGGTATTTTTTCCCCGCGTGTCAGGCAATTCCCTAGCTGCAAAGTAGCGGAGCTCGACTCAACACCTGTGAATCCTTTGGAGACCGCTGTGTTTACATAGCACCTTCCATAGCAAGTCTGTTGTTGTCATGAAGCTGTTTAGCAAAGGACAGCCTCAAAAGGCAGGAAATTCTCAGATACAGCTGAAAATCCTTGCAGATGAGTTGGCCGTAAACTAATCTGTCACCTGTGTCGGACATCAAGGCTACAGAGGCGAATGAGATAAATCATGAAGTCCCCAGGCAGCATTCTCGCGTTTAACGTTTCTTGCTTTTCTGAGTTCGACTCACGTTACCGGTATGTAAATTTTACATTTGAAACCTTTTTCAAACCGTGGTAACTACAGTAGTTACTGTAACATCACCCAGATGAGCTGCTGCACTTGCATAATAACACTGGGGATGTGCATCATGCTTGAAACTCATGAGCTCTTCTTCCTACTCACTGGGCTTCGCAAACTGGAACGAGGGAGTCACCGAATGGCATTTGTCACATGCTAAACCATCACTGCTTCCAAGGGGGTGGACCGGTCCAGTGAATCACGGCCTGTTGCAAGCACTTGAGCTGGCGGCCTGAGCCCTTCCGGTTCGTGGGTGAAAAACCTATTGGGGGCACACGACTCGGGGACGATATAACAGCGTGAGTAAACTCAATCCGAAAGGCTCTTCTTTGAAATAAAGCTCAGATCAAACATGATAGAAAGTGGTGTATGTAAATGGGCTGGTGAATGGTCTTGACTCAAATATTTAGTAACAGCTGCCTGTGGGCTCGGGCACTGGGCCAGGTTTCAGCCCCTGAAGAATTTTTACATTACTTTATAAATCTTAAATAGGAAAGACCGATGGACTCTGTGGCACGACTGGCACATTACCCTGTATCTGAGTACGTTTGAAGAGGATTACAAGAACTCTTTAAGATTTCCATATTCAGTAATATGGGTACTCGCTAGATGAGCCTGTGTTTATAATGAGGTACCGTAGAGGAAGTTTGGTTAGAATAGCTCAACTTCAAAGGATAAGTTCAACAAGACCTTAGGTAACCTATATCCTGCTTTCACCACAGTGCTGTGTGGGAAGTATAATTGTCAGAAACGGGTTTCTTAAAAAAGCAAGCAGCATTCAACTTCATTTTCTCATATTGAATATTCGTTCCTCTCACGACGGCTTTATTAGGCGTGAAAAAAATGAACTCCCAGCCCTCATAAGCAAACCACTGCAGACAATGCCGTGACCAGAAAGTCCCAGCCGGGGGAGCGTGTAACGCCGAACGCAGGACCGGAGGAAACAAAAAGCCCGAGGACCACGGATCTCCAGTTAATGCGAGCTTTATTGAAAGGTCAGGTTTCCTGCATTGAAAACCTTTAAGGTTTGGGGGGAGGTGGGTAGTGGAGTCCCCCAGGGCTCGGTCCTGGGGCCTGTGCTGTTCAATTTCTTCATCAGCGATCTTGATGCTGGGGTGGAAAGCAACCTGTTTAAATTCGCTGATGACACCAAAATTTGGGGGGAGGTGAGCACGCTAGCAGGGAGAGAGAGATTGCAGAAGGATCTGGATAGGTTACAGGGGTGGGCAAACAGGAACAGGATGTTTTTCAATACGGACAAGTGCAGGGTGCTGCACTTGGGTAGTAGGAACCAGCAGCACACTTATACGATGGGGAACTCCCTACTTGAGAGCACGGAGGCGGAAAGGGATCTTGGTGTCATTATTGACTCCAAGATGAACATGGGCCGACAATGCGAGGTCATGGTTGGCAGGGCTAACCGGACCTTGTCGTGCATCCACAGGTGCATCTCGAGTAGAGCCAGGGAGGTGATCCTCCCCCTCTATGCGACGCTGGTCAGGCCGCAGCTGGAGTATTGTGTCCAGTTCTGTGCGCCCCATTTCAGGAGGGATGTGGACAACATGGAGAGGGTCCAGAGGAGGCCCCCCCTCATGATCCGGGGACAACAGGGCAGACCCTACAGTGAGAGACTGCGGGACCTGAACCTATTCAGCCTCCACAAGAGAAGGCTGAGGGGGGACCTGGTGACCGTCTATAAACTCACTAGGGGGAACCAGAAGGGTTTGGGGGAGACACTGTTTCCCCTAGCCCCCGCTGGCATAACAAGGAGTAATGGGCACAAGTTGATGGAGAGGAGGTACAGATTGGACATCCGAAAAAACTACTTCACAGTCAGGGCGGCTAGGAGCTGGAACCAACTTCCAAGGGAGGTGGTGCTGGCCCCTACCCTGGGGGTCTTTAAGAAGAGGCTGGATACTTACCTGGCTGGACTCATTTGAGTCCCGTTTTTTGTTTAGGGTTCTTTTGTTGTTCTCCCGCCCTGGCGGGGGGGCGGGCTGGAAGATCTATTAGGTCCCTTCCGACCCTAAAACTATGAAACTATGAAACTATAAGTACATACTCCTACTTATAGTAACAAGAACCAATTAAAAGGCTTTCTGATGGAGGAAAAAACATTGCGAGGTGTAGATATTTATATATTCTGTGGATTCTTTTATCTCCCATCTGTCCTCCAAACATCTTTTTATCTTAAACTGAAGGCTTAGCTGCAGTAATGTTGGAGTATAATAACCACTTATAAAGTACCTTTCACTATCCTCTTACAGCATTGTGGTAAAAAAAAAACTCAAACCAGATAGACAACTTTGGAACAAAAGGTGATAGATACATAATGTGAAAAAATGTACTTTCAGGTTGATCGGTGGTCAAAGGATCATTGTGCTCGGATAAGAAGAGAGCTCTTTCTGCATCGATGTCGTTGCCCATTATGTAAGCCCGGGATTTAGATGCTGGTCCGTAGGCCACCCATGCCTTGCAGGTAGCAGCCCGGTTGTATGGCGCCGGCTCATTTCTAGTTCACAGATGCTTTAGACAGCCAGAAGGAGACTGCAATGATTATCCAGTTTGACCTTCTGCCTAGCGAAAGCCACACAACATTGCTATAGTAGATTTATGTGAATAGATTAATTCTTTTAGAAAAATGGCCAATCTCATTTTAAAAATTGCTGCTAATAGAGAAGACGCAGTCCATCGCTGGGCTGGTTCATCCAAAGGTTAATTGTCATCCCTGTAAAAATCTCACGCCTTGTTATTCTGCTGAGTTTGTTTAGCTTCGACTTCTAGCCATTGTATCTCATTCTGTTTTCAGCTGCGAGCCTTGAAAGCTCATTGCCCACCTGGGGAACACATTTTGAATAGTCATAGCTTGTGATCGAGTCACCCCGGTCCTTCCCCTTGATAATCTAAATGGATTCAGCTCCAGAAATTTCTCGGTGTAAGACAGGGGTTTAGGTTGTAGCCGTGTTGGTCTAAGGACATAGGCAGACAAGGTTCCTTGGGTGAATTTGATATCTTTTATTAGACCAACCCGAATAGTTGGAGAATAGTTATTCAGCAAGCTTTCGGGTTCAAAAACCCTTCCTTTTTTTTTGTTTTCTATTCTCCAACTATTCGGGTTGGTCTAATAAAAGATATCAAATTCACCCAAGGAACCTTGTCTGTCGGTGTAAGACATGTTTTCCAGTTCTTTAATTATTCTTGAGGTTCTTGAAAGCTCTCCGAGGTGTCAGTCTCCTGGATTTATGTCCCCCAGAACGGATCCAGTAGTTGTTACACCAACTCCAAACACAGAGATAATTTAGCTTCCTTACTCCAGATTCCTCTATTTATATATCAGAGGCTATTGCACTAGGAGCTTGTGGAAAGCTGATTATCCAGCGTGGCGAATAAGACTTTTGGGCAGTTAAAGAATGGAAAATTCCATCTAGAAAAGCATTAAATATGGCCTGCATGCTTTGTTCCTGGTTGGTAAGCATCAGCTTTACTGTCTTAAAATACATGGTGCTTGTTTGTACCTTCTTCCTTAAGCAGTCAGATCACTGCAATATTTGTCACCGGTGAAGTTTATCAGTGACTTTGTTTTCCGCCAGCAAAATGACTTAAAGAAAATGTTAAATGGTATAAGGCCAAGGACCGGTCCCTGCGAGACCCCGCTGGAAGCACCGGCTTGATGACAAGTCCTAGTGTAGTTGCATTTTATGGTAGTTTTTAAACCGTGGAAGATGCACCGTGTTACGTTCTCTACGTGAGTCATCTAGCACCAAGTGCCTTACAGAAGGCTGTTGCATCAAAGCTGTTACTTTTATTAACCAAACTTGTGATCTCTCTCAAATTAAATCAAGTTAGCGTGACTGAATCAATTTTTTTAAAATCTCATTTTGGGTGGAACTGTATTATTTTCCTCCTTTCATTCTTGATTAATCAGGTCCCACATCAGCCATATTGTTGTATTGCTTGGGACTGGTCAAGCTGACAAACATTGCAATTTGCTCATTTAATTGAGGCCAGCTTTGACGTTCATCTGGAACCTCTACAGTCTTCCAAGATGTATTGATCATCAGGGTTAGCTTCCCAGAGAACATCTGGACTGGTCTTTGATGCAAATGTACCATGCTATGCTGATAAAATGGCTTAGTCTGTTAGCTGCTGTTTAGGACCTGCCAAAGTCACTGTTGCATTGGAAAGTATTCCAGCATCATCCTATATCAGCTGGATTTCCTTCGAAGTATAGGACAGAATTATTTAATGCCGGTGTCTTTTTTTTTTTCCTTTTCCCCACCCTGCATTCATAGAATCATAGAAAATGAGGGTTGAAGGGACCTCAGGAGGTCACATCTAGTCCAACCCCCTGCTCCAAGCAGGACCAGCCCCAACTACATCATCCCAGACAAGGCTTTGTCTACCCGGGTCTTTAAAACCTCTAAGGATGGAGACTCCCCAGCCTCTCTGGGGAGCTTGGTCCAGTGTTTCACCACCCTCCTCGTGGGAAAGACCTTCCCGATACAGTTTTGTTGATAGTTGCACCACATCCATCTAGTAATGAGCCAGTACCACTGTTAGGATGCTTGTTCCTAATAATCCTAAAACTCCTTTTTGTCCTTAACTCCGCTGGCCATAGATTTTTCCTTGTGTGCTTTTTGCTTTTCTTATTGATTTTTATGCCATTTCTAGTTTCTGTTTCTCATTCATTACAATCAACTTGGCATTTCTTCTATTTGCCATCACAATTTTTTTTTGTAAATATACTGGTTTCTACTTCCCCTCCAAGCCAGATTTCATTTTTTTTCACCAGCATGGCCTTCTTTCTCAATTGCACTGGTATGACTTTTGGGGCATCTAGTAAACAGTCTTAAAGAGTTACCAATTCCCTTTTTTTTCTGCTTAAATTCTTTCTTCCAGCTGATTTGGTTTACCATTGTGAAAGTGGTTTCACTGGTTTGGCTTCCATTCGGTTTTGTATATAAGGGCATGTTCATGTCATGAAAGTTTGTTTAGCTTACTGACCACTAATTTTCAGTTCTGTGATCAGTTCTTTTTTTACCTGTCAAGAAAAGGACTTAATATAGTTCACAGTTCTCCTCCATGGTCAGCGCAGCCCTGAGTTAGCACGTTGCCATGTATAATATTTAGAAATTCCAGGGATGTTTTGGAGCCGCCAGCCCGAGGAGCCCACGTGCGTCACTCGGAGCAGAGCTCTCCATGATACGCAGCTTTTTTTCGCTGTACATACTAGTGAGATGTGTCAGGAGCCAGTCTGGTTCCTCGGGTGAGACTTGGTGTTTTGTAGCAGACACGAGGCAGTGCTCTCTGTTTGAGATTGATCTGTAAGCATTCAAAATCATTACTTTGGGGGTTGTCTGTTATTCAGAAGTGATGGTTTTGACACACAATGCGGATCCGCCTCTCCTTTTTCCTGCTCATTCCTTCCTAGGTAGTTTATAACTATTGATTTCATCCTTTTGATCATGCAAGCATTACTAGCGTAAGAAGTGCTTTCCTACTATTACTTTACCACATTAGCTGTGGCTGCTGTAGTTACAGCATTTGGGAATGGGAGGAGAAGGTGGTCCATGAGCCAGTGGGTATGTATTTCTTTCCCATATAATTGAGAGCTTTGTTCGGATGCTTTCCGCACATTAGAAAAACGTCAAACTCTGATCTGCCGCTTCTTATAGGTGCGTATTGGTAACATCTTGGGGTGCACCGATAAAGGTTTTCTTGGCTGATACCGATAGCCAGTGATTAACCAAACATATTGGCCGATCTGATAACCGATATTTAGTAATAGTGCAAGGCATTTTATATTACTGACATAAATAAACCTTTTTTTGGTTTGTTTTGCATTTATAGCATGCATGCACGCACACGCGTGTGCACACCCCTCCTGCCTGCTCCAGCCCTCGATGAGGAAGGCGGTGACTGCCTTATTCCTGTGCACGTTGCCCCCTCGCCTACAGCTCCTACCTGCAGTCCTGCTCCCTGCACAGCCTGTGCTGCCGTCCCTGGCAGGCGGGGTGGACCCTCATGTGGACAGCGGTGCCAGGCCCATTTGGAGCCCTAGAGTATGTCAGTGCTTGAGCACCAGCAGGCCCCATGCAGCCAAGCTCCTGCAGCTGCCGGGGAGAAGCCGCTTTTGCAAAGGTGCCTGATGCCTGGCAGAGTGCAGTGTCCCTCACACGGCGCCTTACCCCTCTTGCATGCAGCCCAACGTCTTGGCCTGGCTGTAATTATTGCTTACAATGACCAAAAAAAGCCAATAACGTAATTTCTCCTTTTACCAGTGCCGATCCAATAGCCAACCGATATATCGGTGCACACTCTGACCCTGTTGATGTACAAGCACTTCTGTGCATGCACAAACCGCGCTGGAAGACACGGTTCCTGCCCAAAGGCACAGTTTAAATCAAAGGGACTAATCCAGTGGATGTGGCTGAGAACAGCTGAGATGCTGAGATACCAGTGGTTTGTTTAGT